>NC_090396.1:45905663-46216573 GCF_036365525.1 Heterodontus francisci
TGCGAGAACACAGCCCTGTTTCATGCCACTCAGGATAGGAAAGGGGTCTGATGAGGAGCCACCATGTTGAATTGTGCCTTTCATATCGTCATGGAATGAGGTGATGATACTTAGTAGCTTTGGTGGGCATCCAATCTTTTCTAGTAGTCTGAAGAGACCACATCTGCTGACGAGGTCAAAGGCTTTGGTGAGATCAATGAAAGCAATGTAGAGGGGCATCTGTTGTTCGCGGCATTTCTCCTGTATCTGACGAAGGGAGAATAGCATGTCAACGGTTGATCACAGTTTATATACTTATAAATCAATCAAGTCTTACTCTATGTCGATTCAATTAAATTAAATTAAATTAAAAATTTACCTGAATACTGACCCTAGCTGCTCTCTGTTTCCCTGTTCAATGTGACGTCACTCTGATGTTAATTTTCGAGTTTTCCCCTGCTCCTCGGGCTCCGCTCCTCTCTGTCTCTCTCCCACATAAACCTCCGGTCCTGCCGCTCCTCGGGCTCCGCTGCTCTCTGCCTCTCTCCCACACAAACCTCCGGTCCTGCCGCTCCTTGGGCTCCGCTCCTCTCTGCCTCTCTCCCACACAAACCTCCGGTCCTGCTGCTCCTCGGGCTCCGCTCCTCTCTGCCTCTCTCCCACACAAACCTCCGGTCCTGCCGCTCCTCGGGCTCCGCTCTTCTCTGTCTCTCTCCCACACAAACCTCCGGTCCTGCCGCTCTTCAGGCTCCGCTCCTCTCTCCCTCTCTCCCACACAGGTTTTTGGCGCATTTTTTATACCTACATAAATCCAATTCAGAGTCTAGAATGGTAGTGTATCACAACAGACCTCTTTTAAATTTAAAATCTGAAGCAGATATATAGATAATAACAATGATAATCTCACAGTGATATTTTTAGACACATATTTACTGTAGAACATCTTTTAGCTAACTCCTAAAGTAAATAAATTAGTGAAACTTCATGGCTCTGCTGCACAACAGTGGGGTGGGCAGGAATTTGGCCTCCCATGATAATAGGGCCATCATCCCATTCTAATTACGGGGTCAAAAAATTAACATATGGAGAGGATTTCCTCTATTAGTTTAGATTTCAGAATCTTTAGCTGGTTCTCCTTTTGCCAAAGCACTTTCTAAATTTGTAGTGTCGATTTCTCCAGTTGTTAAACAAAACACATGCAGAATTTATTTTGCTATTTTTTTCCAAATGAAGACACATTTAGACATTTTATCCATAGGAGAGTTCCCCGTACGAGTTCTTGAAATGAACATTTTATTTCAGCACTTGCAGAGGTGCTTTATCCTATTATAAAGAAAGGATCCTACACTGATCCTGTCACAAGTGAACTTCGGTAAGGGCCACCACGAGGAATTGAAACAGCAGAATTTTTGATTTACACAACATAATGTGTGCTTACACTCTCATGCTTATGTCTATCATCTCAATCATTCACACTCGATCATTATACACAATCAATAATTCAAGGTTTACAGCATATGCCTGAATGTTGGGAGATGGTTTCTTTAATCAGTACCTGACAGATTGCCAAGGTCAGAAACGTTAATGTGCATTATATGAGAATGAATCACTGGCGTTTCTTGTTTGCAATTACTGACTTAACGTACGACACAGTGAAATCCTTACACACTAAATTGTGAGTCACTATTTAAATGATTAAGAAATGTTAATGGCTTGTTGGAGACCATTCAAAAAGTTGTGGTGCTGCCAAACTGTTGATTTTAAAAGGTTTTGATCGCAGGCAGAAAAGAATGAAGGAGTTACAGAGTTGAACTGTTTTCAGATCCCGGGAAAGAATGCTTTTGAGTAAGCAATAATTGGATGTATCTTGATTTCAACACACTCGGGATGCAACAAGATAGGAGATTAACAATGTATTTGGAATTAAGAACTAACAAGAGAACAATATTCAAAGGAAGAATGGTCAATATCATCTTTGACAAAACAGAGGAAGAACATTTGGGAGTAAGATCAATACATAGGCTGATTTTGGAGGACAGATTTTCAAAGTGGAATCCCATATTAGGAGTGCCTATGCATCACTGATACACTGCGTCTAATGTTATGACAGGTTTTATATGCCTTCATGATTGGGAAGGAGGCAGTGGAGGTGACAAAAAGCAGGGCCAACAAATTCCGTTTTGAGGAAGCGTTTGAAGGTGGCAAAAGATATTGCAAATTAAGGGTTTTTGAAAAGGGAACTTCTGAGCACAGGAACATAACAGACTCAAAGATTCACACCAGTGGTGACAGGCAGGTGATATATTCCGTTATGACAAGATTTGAAATGTGCAGTTGTAAATGAATTTAATTTTATGTTTAATGAAGCAGGAGATGCTGACCAGGAGATCATTGCAAGTCAAGCTGTGTGCTGATCAATAAGGGGATGAGAACTTGAGCCTTGTTAAGTTGAGATAAGAATGGTGCTGAGCACCGTTTCAGGTATTTTTGGTGATAGACAAGATCTGGGGGGGTTGAAGCTGATTTCAGGGTGGAGCAGGTCACTGAGTTCTGTAAAGTCATGTTCACCTTGAGCAACCAAGCCGGAAGGTGGTGGGATCAAGCACCTTGAGCCAGCCAATGAGTGCCATTGGTCCTCTCCTTGGAATATAGCCACAGTGTTAGAACCCCAGTTTCACTCATTCATTTAGTTTTGTTTTTAGCAATTGTACCAAATTTTATTGGTATTTAATGTCATTGCCTAGAAAATTTGGGAGCCCCAAATTGAAACTTTGGAAGAGACCCTGGGGAAATGCCACCTGTGAACACAAGGCCCAATCAGCGACAGAGCTTCTTAATGAATATTCAATGAACAATTGTGGGAAATCCTGCATAATTAGCATTTCAACAGTTGTGGAAATATTTTGGTGAATGGGGAAACAAAGGCCAGACAGGTCGGAGTTTGAAAATGCAGTTGCAAGTGACTTGAAGGGACAGTTTTTTCCCAGGGGCATACATATTAGGAAGTAGGTTTGAAAGGGAATATGAGATTGTGAGTGATGAAGCAAACAGGGAAGTGATCAGAGATGGTCTTGTCTGTGACCAAGACCTTGGAAGTAGAGAGACCATGTGAGATGACAAAGTCAACAGGATGGCCATGAACATGGGTAGGAGAATTTATATGGAAGGAGAGGTTAAGAGAGGACAGGAGGACAGTGAAATCAGAGGAGAGAGAGCAACGGGAGTTGAGTTGGAGATTGAAATCATAAAATGGTCACAACACAGAAAGAGGCCATTTGGCCCATCATGTCTATGCTGACTCTCTGCAACAGCAACTCAACTAGTCCCACTCCCTTTTCACCATATCACTGAGTTGCTGAGGAAGGAAAGGAGTGAGGACATCTCAGTGAGAACCACAGGAAGTACTTGAGAGATGGCAGAGATTGAGGATTTTAAAGGAGAGGTAAGAGGGATGGAGCAAGGTGAGATGTTCAAAAATAACAGCAAGAGGAGTAGAGGGGAGAGACCAAAGTGAGATTTGGTGATAAGGGCCACATTACCAGCGGGCATAGCAGGTGGGTGGCTTCAGTATAGGACAAGGTATTGCCGTCTGTGAGCAAAGTTTCCATCAAAATCATGATGTTAATGCAATCATCCACAATAAGGACACAGATGTTAAGAGCTTTGCTTGTGAGTGAAAACACATTCAGGAGGAAAATAGAGAGGGGTGACGACTGCTGTTCTGCTGCAGAGTCCAATGGGGAAGAAGTGAATGCATTAAGCAGGACGTGTAGGAGGTTGATGTGCTGGGTAGTGAGGTTGTTGAGAGAGGAGAATTGGGCAGTTGGGGTTGTTGCTTATAAACAGGCAGTGACAAGTGCCTCAATGAGCTCTTCAGATGTTGAGAGAGGCACAGAGGGTTGCTGCAGGCTTAACGAAGGATAATTTGAGCCTGGGATGGTGGCAGGAGAGTAGAAAGGCAGAGGAATAGTGAAGGGTTTGGAGGGGCAAAGTATTCAAGAGGGAAGGCAGAGGTGCTGTGATAGGCTGAAGTGGACTTTTAGTCAGGTGGGGCCACTTGGGGCATAGACGAACGAACCAATGACCAGTTTGATCAAGGGTCTGGCAGAAGTGAGTAGCAGCTCGGTGATTAATACCGCACATAAACAGATCCATTATCTCCGATGGTGTCATTTGCAGGCAGTTTTTTAAAAAAAAATGGAAACCTACAGAAATGAATGAAGAAAAATAAAAGAATGTTTATGTTAGTCACAGTTCTTGGCAATATATTGATTTTATAAAGGAATCCTGTTGGTGAGATTGTCTCTGTAATATTTTACCCTGAATATTGTTTTGAGGTAAATCTTGTGAAGGGAGATGGAATAGTTCAAACTAGGTTATCGAGCTTGACATGAAATTTGCACTGTGCACAGGGAGAAGACATTAGGCTTTGACATGTTCTGGTTGTCAACAGTGATTTTCAGAGTAGAACATAGATGGGTTATCAGGGGAGGCAGAGCATATGGAGGGTTATCAGCCAGTGTTTCTCAACTGCTATCAGTCTGCTGATCGGCAGGGGTACCAGGCTTAACACAAAAACCTCTCAGATAGATCGGGCTGGGTTTTGTTCTCCCCCGGGCATCAGGTTCCGTGGTGGAGGGGGCCTGAAGATGCCTCTGGGAGAGGGCCGCCACGCACCCCGATGCCTGGAGGGCCTGGCCCAATATTACAGGTGGTGGCGAGGCCTCGTGACGGCCCCCCGCTGCTTGGTGATGGGAACCCAATTTGAATATTTAAATAAATTAAAACGAATGAATTAATGGAACTCACGTCACCTCCTGATGTCCCTTTGGCCTGGTGGCCGGCACTCCCGCGCCTTCAAATCCCTGTCCGAGAACTGAGGTGCTACACCGTTGGGGAGGGGGAGAGGAGGTAAGTTTATCAGTGTTGTGGTGGGGGAAGGGGGGGAATGGGGTCAAATTAACGTCATGGGTGTTGAGGATGATGGGAAGGGTTGTAATTGAAAGTTTGTGCAGTTTGGGGGGGCGAAGGTCAGACGGTAATGGTAAGTGTTTTTTTTGGTGGGGGGGATGGGCAAATAATTAATTTAATTGTTATTGGGGGGATGGGAGAGGGGCAAAAGAAATGTATTCATTTATTTTTACTCACTTTACCTTTAAATATTTTAAAAGGCCAATAGGGCTGATAGCCCTTGAAAAATGATGTCAGCGCCTGCGCACAGACAAATGATGCCATTGCTGGGGCCAGATAGTCTGCCCCCTCCACGTGATCGGGTGGGGGGGGGGGGGGGACCACCCTGGTTATGTAAATGAGCCACCACACGGAAGATTGCGGCAGCTTCGTGACATGTGGCCCTTTTATTCCCCGAAATCGATGACAGGCGGGCACATAAAATTCAGCCCTTAATGAATAGAAAATGAATTTACACCAAAATCATTTGGTGCTGTGTTGATGTGTTATTTTCACTGTATAATGTATTTCCAAGTGAAATCAAGTTGCAATACTTTTATTTGTTTATATTTATCATGAATGTGCTAGATATATAAAGTTAAGTGAAAGCAAGAGCGAGAGCTGGAAGGAGGTAAAGGCTAGAGTGTGGGGTTGGGATATATCTGTTCCCTGGCTAGATGGCATTCCTGTCACTGATGTAAAATGCACAGATGACAGAGAAATTGGAAGCCTGAAACAAAGTGTGAGCCTGGTTCTGGGATGAGATGGGGAGGCAACGGAGTTAGGAGAAAGCAGGAATGCCAGGACCAGGTCTTTGAAGGGTTGAGGGAGGCTGAGGACTGGAAGGAAGTAAATCCTGGGCCTAGGTCTGAATTTGACTGAGAGCAGGGAAGCCAAGGCTAGGGCCAAAGTGAAGCGTGGAAGTTGGATCCTGAGCAGGAAATTTAAACCCCCCCCGAAGGAACGGCCTGGAGGCGGGGGTGGGCGTAAAATTGAGTGGGAGGCTGGGGGTGCTGTTCCCGTTGCTTTCCCGCCCCCGCTGCAATTTTACGAGCGGCGGCGGTGGCAATAACAAATGGCCCGCCTACCCCAGGCCAATTAAGGCCCTTAAATGACCAATTAATTGCCACTTATGGGCCTCCTCCCATTGCCACTGGTATATGCCAGCAGCGGGCAGCTCAGGACCTCAAGAGGCCGCCAAGTAAAACCTGGCGGTCTCCTTGCAGGCTGTGGTGGGGGGGGGGGCCTCTTGATTGGGTACTGTGTGCCCCACAGAGGGCGCCCCACAGCACAAGCCACCCCCACTGCAGCACATTCTGCACCCCCCCCCCCCTCAATAGGACCCCCCTTACCTCGCTGGGGCCTGGCTAATTGTCCCTGGCAAGGCCCCAAACACTTACCTTCATTCTGGGGCCTCTTCCATTGCTGCTCCTCCCACTGGGTGCAGTCCCAGCAGTGGACACCACTCCCAGTGACGCTGCTGGGACTGAAGAGTGCGGGCCTGCTGATTGGCTGACAGCTCTTGGCGGTGGGACTTGCTGCTTCAGAGAGGTGCAAGTCCCGTCCGAGGCCAATTAAGGACCTGGGCCACCTCGAATTATGGCGTGGCTTCCTGGCCTGGCAGAAGCGGGCTCGCCCCTGACTGTTTGGCCGGTGGGTGGGGCCTCCAGCCTGACAGAAAAATTCCGGCCAGGATTGGGTGGTTCTGATGTCAGGGAACCAGTATGTATTCGATCTGTATAGTGGAACCTGAACTGAGGAAGGATCCTGAGCATGCGCTGTTGGTGTTAGTAAAGTACTAAAAACAATTGGATAGCTCAGAAGGCCAGGAACAGAGAAGCAGCCCACAGAGGCAGAGACTGGTGCTGGAGTCAAGAGTGGCAAGGGCAAGGGGAAGAAGAGAGAGACCAATGATATGAGCATAAATGTTGAATCCAATATGCGATGACTGAGGTCAGGATCAGGAGTGCAGAATTGATCCTAATAACCACATGATTGACAATATCTTAACAGTCACATGGTTATTAATGTGATGTATGAAAATGGGCAGACATGAAGACTGTCTTTGTTTTAAGGAGTGTTCCAATAAAAATTCCATTATTTCTGTTGTTTCGAGAGAAATAAAAAGGGACCCCAGGCAGGTGAGATTACATCTTATATAAACTGCTTATGCCTTTGAATACCCTCTATGAAACAAGGCACACCTACCTTGGCTTGTCTGAGGAAAAATAGTTACAGATTCACTTGACTCCAGAGGCAGTGGCAGATTTGTGCCATCTCCTGGAAACTGATCTCTGGCAACCTTCAACATAGGGACGGCGCTATCAATGGCTGTCAAGGTCACTATAGCGTTTATGCTTGGTCTATTCCAAACTGCCACAAGGGATGTCGGCAACATCAGTCAATCTGCTGTTCACAGATGTAGCAAGCATGCATTGTTTGCTAGAACAAACAATTTCATCACTTTATTCATGGGCAATTGGCAGCAGAATGAGAGACAACGGCATTTTTCATATGGCGGATTCGCCAAAGCTTGTGGCATCATCGACAGCCATTTGGCCCAAAGAGCTCCTGTGCATGATCCCTTTGCCTTCATAAACCATAACATTCAGGCTGTTGGTGACCATCAAAATAGGATCATGCAAGTGAATGCTATTTTTCAGTCAATTGACATGACAGTTTCATTTTGAGGCAATACATAGTGCTGAAATGATCAAGCCGCAAAGAGGGTATGGTGATATAGTACTTATGTTGCTGGAACTGTCATCCAAGAGGTTTGGGCAAATAATCCAGACAACTTCAGTCAAGTCCCACCATGATAGTTTGAGAATCTGGAAATAAAATGCAGGCATCAATAAAAGTGACCATGAAGCTGTCAGGTCATAACAACCCAACTGATTCACTAGCGATTCACTAGTGTCCTTTAGGGAAGGCAACCTCCCCACCCACACCTGGTCCGACCTATATGTGAAACTAATTTCACACCAAAGTGTTGACTCTTACTTTCCCTCTTAAAGATAATTAGAATCTGACACGAAAGTTGTGCTTTTATTGTGTGACAACAAATCTTAACATTGTCTTTGTATTTACAATGTTCAAGCAACAGCCTACAAGGAAAGTAACTGTAAGGGTCTGAAGTTTTGTTAATGGATGATAAACACCTGGTAGTTCAAGATGGTAGCGAGGCCTGGACAACGTATGTCAACCAAGAGCGACGTCTCAATTCATTCCATCTTCGCTGCCTCCGGAGAATACTTGGCATCAGGTGGCAGGACCGTATCTCCAACACAGAAGTCCTCAAGGCGGCCAACATCCCCAGCTTGTACACACTACTGAGTCAGCGGCGCTTGAGATGGCTTGGCCATGTGAGCCGCATGGAAGATGGCAGGATCCCCAAAGACACATTGTACAGCGAGCTCGCCACTGGTATCAGACCCATCGGCCGTCCATGTCTCCGCTTTAAAGACGTCTGCAAACGCGACATGAAATCCTGTGACATTGATCACAAGTCGTGGGAGTCAGTTGCCAGCGTTCGCCAGAGCTGGCGGGCAGCCATAAAGGCGGGGCTAAAGTGTGGCGAGTCGAAGAGACTTAGCAGTTGGCAGGAAAAAAGACAGAAGTGCAAGGGGAGAGCCAACTGTGCAACAGCCCCGACAAACAAATTTCTCTGCAGCACCTGTGGAAGAGCCTGTCACTCTAGAATTGGCCTTTATAGCCACTCCAGGCGCTGCTTCACAAACCACTGACCACCTCCAGGCGCGTATCCATTGTCTCTCGAGATAAGGAGGCCAAAGAAAGTTCAAGATAATAGAGTGAACAGGTGTTGGGTGTTAATTAGTTAATTGTATTCAAGTGTGTATATATAAAGAGCCAGCCAGCCCTGACTGTGGGTGTTGTTAGAAGAGCAGAAGTAAGGTTGGTGACAAGCAATTGCCACCAAACCATCCTAGTCTCAGCGTCGTCTTCACAAACAGGCTTGGAAGTTTCTGTAACATTGGTAGCAAAGGATGGTTGCCTGAAAGTGAAGATTGGAGACTAAGATTTGTTTTTAGACAGGAGATTAGAATTGGAGCTTTTTTTTTTAAGAAGGCTGTTTTTGGAATTTTTTTTGAAGAAAGATGATAAACCAGGTGTAAGGTGTTGGGATATGATTTTCCACTTCTTTTTTGTGAAGCTGACCCTTCTGATCAGTGGAAGAATGAAGTTAATCTATGGACACGGGTTATGTCTTTACCAAAAAGGAAGCAAGGAACAGCCCTTGCACTTTCACTTCCTGCCAGAAGCAAGATCAGGGGCAAAGTGTTCTTGGAGTTAGCGCCTCATCATTTGAACAATGAGGAAGGTTTGGACAAACTCTTGAAATTTATGGATAGAATTTAGATGAAAGATGACCTATTGAGTGCCTATGAGGTGTGGTCAGACTTCCATAAATTTAGAAAAATGGATAGTTCTTCCATAGAAGAATATATTATGGAGTTTAACTGACTATATGCAAGATTGCAGTGATTCTGCTTGGAAATTCCTAGGTCAGTACTTGCCTTCAAATTGTTGGATTGTGCTAGGATATTGAACATGGATAGGTTCTTGGTATTAACCTGAGTTAGATTCAAAGAAAGAGATCTGCTTTTTGATCAGATGTCTGACGTCCTAAAAAATTTTGGAGGGAAAACGTCCCTTTCCGGATGCTTTTATGGTGCAGATGGGCTCTTCAGCAGTGACACCGAAGGTGGAGGATACAATGCTAGTAGCATTTCCAGGCCATTCAAGTATGGGGCCCAACTGTCCGTATGAATGAGGATAGAGACTCTTTTGGCAGTTATAACAGATGGCAAGAATTGGACAATTATCACCGAAGGATGAACCCCAGGAGTAACCAAGGGGTGGTCAACAGATGTTTTCGATATGACTCAAAGTATCACTATGCGTTGCATTGTAGAAAAAGGAATAAGTGTTTTTGTGATGACACATGACCTGGGAGGTTTGGAAGCTAAGGATGAAACTACTGATCAATCAGAAGGAATTGTACTGGTCATGAGCAGCTTCCGTTCAGCAATGAGTGTCTTAGTCGCAGATTCATTCAATTGCGCAGTACTAGACAGTGAGTGTACGTCCACAGTATGTGGAGTGGACGGGTTAAGGTGTTACTTGGATTCTTTGAGTAAGGAAAACTGAAATAAGGTCAAAAAATACGACAGTTCTACCTGTTTCAGGTTTGGAGATGAGAACACAATCACTAAAAAGAGTGGTAATTCTGTGCAAAATAGCAGGGGTAAACCATTTTATTAGTACAGATGTAGTATCCAGTGAAATACTTTTGCTGTTAAGTAAACTGTCTGGGAAAGGCTTGGATGAAATTGGATATGGAACATAAGGCGATTGTCTTTGGGAAATCTGTCGCTTTGCAGTTTACAAAGTCAGGACATTATTGTATTCCTTTAGCGAGACCTAACATCTCTAAGCAGGATGTTAAAGAAGTATTAATGGCATCCAGGGGTAGGGATTTCAAGGAGAAAAGGCAAATTATTTCAAAACTACATCGACAGTTTGCACATCCATCTTGTCATAGGTTGAAGAATCTGTTAAGATGCAGGGGTAATAGACAATACTACACTAAACTCATCAAAGATATCAGTGAAAAATGTGATATTTGTAAAAGAAAATACAGATGGACGCCATTGCGACCCATAGTGAGTCTCCCATTAGCAAGGGAGTTTAATGAAACTGTAGCGATGGACGTGAAGGTATGCGATAAAGACACACTTTTTTCTACACTTTATAGGCATAGCGACTCGATTCAGTCTGTCGACTGTCTTTTGTAGAAAAGACGAAAAAAGTAATAGTGGACAAAATAATGCAAAGATGGATAGGAAGAGATGGGAGCGCCGGCTAGGTTTCTAACTGATGGTGGAGGAGAATTTGCCAATGATGAGTTCAGGAGTATGTGTACAAATATGAATATTGTAGCAATGCACACAGCAGCAGAAAGCCCTTTTTTAGTAATGGGATTTGTGAGAAATCATGTCGTGATTGACTAAATGCTTCGAAAAATTTTAGCTGACCAGCCAAATTGTAAATTGACTGCTGCTCTGGTGTGGACAGTACATGTGAAAAACACGCTTTAAATGATTGGGGGCTACAGCCCCTATCAATTAGTTTATGGTAGGAATCCGAAAATACCTCTGGTAATGTGGGATCACCCCCCAGCTTTAGAGGGGATTACAATTAGTTCAATTTTTGCAGAACATTTAAATGCCATGCATGCATTTATTAAGGCAAAGGTTTCAGAAAAATTCAGGAGAGCTTTGAGGTATCTGATCAGGCCATCAGAAAAGAATTTTGATTCCGGAATTATGGTGTATTCAAGAGAAGGGCAGAAAGAATGGAAAGGCCCAGGAAAAGTTATCGGCACTAATGGCAAAACGGTGATTTTGCATCATAGCAACCAAACCGTTAGAGTACATTCCTCTTGGCTTATTGGCACTGATTATACATTGACAGAACCTGAACGAATGATGGAGACTGATCATGCACCATGTACGTCGCATGCACATACGTCAGACCTTTGCAAGCAACAGATTGTGGCCAATAATGGGCTGACTGAGAGTGGACCAAGTGATAGTGAAGATCCAGATAAGGCCATTTATCCCAAAGGTCAACTACCGAAAGTTGGGACCAGAGTGACAGATATGCCAGAAGGGATAGTGAATTAAAGGCCTGCTCAGGTCAGGGAAAAAAAAGCCCGACCCGAGTCTCCAATTTTTTTTCCCCCGCTCGACCCAACCCGAACCGACCACCAGAATGTTCATTTTTACCTACCTTGCGATTCCGAAGCTGCAGCATGAGCGCGATGACATCATAGAGACACTCACTTGGTCACTACACAGACTCAGTTTCCCTCCTTGACGTCCCGAACTCCCAGCTCAGGTAGGCTTTTCAACTTTTGACGCTTACCAGCAGAGCAAAATGCAATACTTACTGTGTCCGACCCGGACCTGAGCTGACCTGACCCGAACCCAAAAGCCAGACCCAGAAGAACGATCCAACCCAAACCTGATCCATGTTGTCAGATCCCATCGGGTTCGGCTGGGTAGCAGGCCTTTATAGTGAATGAAGGGAAACCACCATTATAGGAAGGGGAGGAAAGGTCACACACAAATACAAACATTGGCTGAATGTGCAAAACAAGGGTCAGGATTTCAGACCTATAGACTGGCAGAAGGAAGTGAAAATGTGGAAGGCCAGAAAACAGTAAGTTCAGACAATCGGCCTGAAGATGATCATAGTCCAAGGAAAAGATCACAAACTTGTGAAAGGAAGTCTGGTTGTAGGAGGGACAGGTCAAGTAGTGGTAGTCCAGAAAGGGATAGAAAATCTGGTAGGGGACGTGGTTTCACAAGAGCAAGGACCAAGTGTATGTATATGTAAATAAGAGCTAGCCAGCACTGGCTGGTGTTTGGAGAGCAGAAGTAAGCTCTGTGACAAGCAATAAACAATCTCCACCAAAGCATCCTAGTCTCTGTCTTCTTCACAAACAGGCTTGGAAGTTTCTCTAACAGTAACAAATAAACAGCAATAATTGTATCACTACTGCCTATTGAGGGATATTATTCCTGAAGAACCCTTCTACAGTATCCATTCATGGACCTTGCAATGAGAAACTGGTTAACTTGGGCAATAATGTTCACGTGTATGAAAGTAGCCACTGAACGCTGCAAATAAATAATTCAGGAGAATTGCAAATTGTATGCCTTGTTGGCGATGCCCTCTTCCTGTTTATTAGAAAGCTTTTAGTAAAACCCCATGGCTCAGCTGCATTATGTTCAGAAAATGCATTTGTTTTTTTCTTGTGGTGTACAAAACAAATGACAACCATTTGGACTAAATGGAGCTTAAGGGGCACACAGATGAATATGTGAGCTGTATCAAGCCTAAGTAATATCCTGATAATAAACATGTAACATGTACCAAACTTTAATAGTGTATACATGACAAACTAGTTAACTAAGACTTGAATGTAGTCGAGTAAGAAAGATTTGCATTTATATAGTAGCTTTCATGACCCCGGGTGCCCCAAAGTGCTTTCCAGCCAATGAAGTACTTTTGAAGTGCAGTCACTGTTGTAGTATAGGAAACGTGGCAGCCAATTTGCAAACAGCAAGCTCCCACAAACAGCAATGTGATAATGATCAGATAATGTGTTTTTCCGCAGTGATGTTGAATGAGGCATAACCATTGACAGGGCTGAGGATAACTCCCCTGCTCTTCTTTGAAATAGTGCAGTGGGATCTTTTATGCCCAACTGCGAGAGTAGTCGAGGCCTTAATTTAACGTCTCAGCCAAAAGGTGGCATTTCCAACAGTTCAACACTTCCTCAGTACTGCACTGCAGTGTCAGTCCAGATTTTTGCATTTAGACCCCTGGAGTGGGATTTGAACCCACAACCTTCTGACTCAGAGGCCAGAGTGCTACCGACTGAGACACAGCTCACACTGTACCCAGACTGTGGCTGGAATTTCTCGGAGGTGGTGTCCCCGCCCACTAGTTGGAAAGTGGGGGTGAGACCATCCCCACCAGCCCTGGATACCACAACAGCATTTTGACTGCAGGCAATTAATTGCCTGAGCTACGCATAGCTTCTGTCTCTCTGAAGCAGGAGGTCCCACCTCCAAGTCCTGACAGCCAGAGGGCTAGCGCCCAACAAGAAGAGGAACCATGAACGTCAGCCTTGGAAGCAGGTAAATAGGGTCAAGGCTCACCTGGGTCACTTGTCCAAGCCCTGACAAGTGGGATGGGGAGCGATCTAGAGGGCGTGGGGGAGGTGAGCCAGCGGGGGCGACCCATGCCGCTGAGGGGGGCTCTCTGTGGGCTACAAGGTGCCTGATCAGGAGGGGACCCTCAGCCCGTAAGGAAACTGCCAAGTATTACTGGGTGACCACCCCAGGTGGCGAAGTGCCCATTTGCCAGTGGTAAAATAACAGTGGCAGCAAGAAGAGGCCCTTTAGGGCCTCAATTGGCCTAAGGGCGGGGAGGCAGCCTGCTAACCACCACCCTCCCTATCCCCCCGCTGCTGGTAAGATGCCAGCGGGGGCGGGTAGGCAAAAGGCATGGCACCCCCCACTGTCCCAACTGATGTAAGCCCCAGCCCCCCAAACACCTCCCAGCCTGCCTTCAGGGGGGCAAGGGGTGTTAATTTCCGGCTGATGTGTTGCAATTAGATTTTTTTTTTATGTTGTCTGATGCAACGAAAAATGAGATGCATGGAGTTCAGGTAGTTGAAAATCTCAAAACCGGTTTATTAAACAGTTAACACTATATACAGTGGGTGTATCTACCCCACATGGAGTGCAGCGATTCAAGAAGGCAGCTCACCACCACCTTCTCAAGGGCAATTAGGGATGGGCAATAAATGCTGGCATGGCCAGCGACTCCCACATCCCATGAATTAATTTTTTTTAAAAAGCTATCTATTTGCAGGTCTTGCTTCTTGCAGTTCCAGTTAGTTAGAGTCACATGACCACATCCGGGTACTTAGCTAATTAGCATGTTAAATCTTAAAGGGACATCACTCTTAGGCAATCACACAACATGTGTATAAAGAGTCTACGTAATATATGGATCAACAATTCATTTTTCATTTTACTTTGAATAGTTTATCAAAAAATTTAAATGTGCTTTTTGTAATTTATTCAAAGAAAACATTTAATTATTTGTTATGTTTCTGGATTTTATGTTGAGTTGTAGATCTATTAGACCAGAATATTCATAATTAAGAAATTCGAAACGCAAGTTATTGGAGCAGCCTCAGACACTGATGACATTTTGATTTTGAAAATTGCAGTTTAATAGAAAGCATGCTTGCACTTTCCAAAATGCCTAAGGGGTATGGTAGTATCGTGGTTATCTTACTGGACTAGTAATCCAGGAAGTACGAATGCTAGAATTTAAATTCAGTTTTGAAAAAGCTGGAAATAAAAAAACTGGCGACAATTTAAAAACCCAATTGATTCACGAATGTCCTCTAATATCAGAATAAGTTGATAAGGCTGTTAAAGCATATGGGATCCTTGGCTTTAAAGGGCTGAACTGGGGCTGGGAGGCAGAAGGGCTGGCACTATGCAGGGGAAGGCGTCGAGAGGGCAGCCTGATGTCTTCCTGCCACCATGGCCTATTGTCAATGGTGGAGAGATTGGCGGCCAATCGGGCGGCCAATTGAGCCACTTAAGTGGCCATTAATAACCTTGTGGGAGGGTCTGCCACCGGGTGGGAAGTCTGCCAGGTAAATGCTAGTGGCTTTCCAGCGGATTCCTGGGTGGGCGGGGGCCTCCTTTATAGGCACTCCATGGCGACAATAGCTGCCACCGTGACAATGCTGCCACCAGTGCATTGCAACCCCTCTCCCTGGCGGGGCCTGCCTGGCTCAGTCTTCCCCAAAAAACTTATCGCCTCTTTGAAGGCGCCTCACCTGTTAATCTGCCGTCGCCAGCAAAATACCACCCCAAGGTCCCGCTGCCCTCCGAAACGTGGTCGCCTCCCGCTTTCGGCCCTGGCGGTGGGACTTCAATGTCCCCTGTAAGATTCAGCTCATAGAATATAAACCAAGGAGGCTAGGCCTCATCTAGAGTATAGTGTCCAATTCTGGGCTACAGATTTTAGGAACAATGTCAAGGTCTTGGAGAGGAGACTTCCTAGAATAATACTGAAGTGAGGGTGTTCAGTTATGTGGAGACACTGGAGAAGCTGGAATTGTTCTTCTCAGAGCCGAGAAGGTTAACAGATGATTTAATTGATTTATTCAAAGTTATGAAGAGTTTTGGTGGAATACGTAAGGAGACACTGTTTCCACTGCAGGAGGGTTTGTAACCAGAGAACAGATATTTAAGGTAATTGGCAGAAAAAGATATGAGAATCTTTTGACTTAGTGTGTTGTGATCTGGAAAGCACTGTCTTAAAGGATGGTGGAAGAAGGCTTATTAGTAACTTTCAAAAGGGAATTAGATAAATACTTGAAAAGGAAAAATATTATGGGAAAACAGCAGTGGAGTGGGACTAATTTGATAGCTCTTTCAGAGTTGGTACAGGTATGATGGGCTGAATGGCCTCCTTCTGTGCCGTATGATTCTATGAAATGTGTTTTCCCAGATGTTAACAAGAAAAGAGTTGGTGTGCATTTTCATTGTCATTGGAAGACTCTTTTCTATCCAAAACTCATGTTATTTCAATTTTGAGTCAAAACTCTTGTTTTTGTATTTTGCAGAATCCTGAGTGCTGGTACAAGGGCTATTCATGCCATTTTCAGTGTAAATCTCCAATAATCTATAGGGTAAGAGACATCTAGAATAGTCTGCCTGTTCAATTTTATGTATTTGTAAAGTTGACAATGTTATTGCCAAAGATGAAGAGTTAATTTGTTTTCTATCTGAATTATTATAAAATCCTACAAGACCAGAGTTCATGACTCTGCTAGCAAATATGACATTAATTGGATTATTAGCAATATTAAAAATAGATATATTCCTTATGGGAAAAGTAATCTGCCTGCTAAAGTTACAAGCATGTGACCTGATGACATTTTTATAGACTTACTTCCAGCAATATATTGTGTAAGTCTGCATTGTTCATTCCTATGATTTGAAGAGGAAGGGTGTTCCACTGAATGTTCACTTGTTCCCAGGATGGTGGGACTGTCTTGTGAAGAGAGATTGGGGAAACTGGGCCTGTATTCTCTAGAGTTTCGAAGAATGAGGGGTGATCTCATTGAAACCTACAAAATACTTAAAGGGATAGACAGGGTAGATGCAGGTAAGATGTTTCCCCTGGTTGGGGAACAAAGAACAGAACAGCACAGGAATAGGCCATTCGGCCCTCCAAGACTGCGCCGATCTTGATGCCTGCCTAAACTAAAACCTTCTGCACTTCCGGGGACCGTATCCCTCTATTCCCATCCTATTCATGTATTTGTCAAGATGCCTCTTAAACGTCGCTATCGTACCTGCTTCCACAACCTCCCCCGGCAGCAAGTTCCAGGCACTCACCACCCTCTGTGTAAAGAACTTGCCTCGCACATCCCCTCTAAACTTTGCCCTCTCACCTTAAACCTATGTCCCCTAGTAACTGACTCTTCCACCCTGAGAAAAAGCTTCTGACTATCCACTCTGTCCATGCCACTCATAACTTTGTAAACCTCTATCATGTCGCCCCTCCACCTCTGTTGTTCCATTGAAAACAATCCGAGTTTATCCAACCTCTCCTCATAGCTAATGCCCTCCAGACCAGGCAACATCCTGGTAAACCTCTTCTGTACCCTCGCCAATGCATCCACGTCCTTCTGGTAGTGTGGCAACCAGAATTACACGCAATATTCTAAGTGTGGCCTAACTAAAGTTCTGTACAGCTGCAGCATGACTTGCCAATTTTTATACTCTATGCCCCGACCGATGAAGGCAAGCATGCCGTATGCTTTCTTGACCACCTTATCCACCTGCATTGCCACTTTCAGTGACCTGTGGACCTGTACGCCCAGATCTCTCTGCCTGTCAATACTCCTAAGGGTTCTGCCATTTACTGTATACTTCCCACCTGCATTAGACCTTCCAAAATGCATTACCTCACATATGTCCGGATTAAATTCCATCTGCCATTTCTCCGCCCAAGTCTCCAACCGATCTATATCCTGCTGTATCCTCTGACCATCCTCATCACTATCAGCAACTCCACCAACCTTTGTGTCGTCCGCAAACTTACTAATCAGACCAGCTACATTTTCCTCCAAATCATTTATATATACTACAAACAGCAAAGGTCCCAGCACTGATCCCTGAGGAACACCACTAGTCACATCCCTCCATTCAGAAAAGCACCCTTCCACTGCTACCCTCTGTCTTCTATGACTGAGCCAGTTCTGTATCCATCTTGCCAGCTCACCTCTGATCCCATGTGACTTCACCTTTTGTACCAGTCTGCCATGAGGGACCTTGTCAAAGGAGTTTGGAACCAGGGGACACATTTTCAAAATAAGGGAGAAGCCATTTAGGACCAAGATGAGGAGAGATTTCTTTACTTAGAGGGTTGTAAACGTTTGGAATTCTCTCGCCCAGAGGGCTGTGGAAGCTCAGTCATTGAGTATGTTTAAAGCAGAGATTGACAGACTTCTAAATACCAATGACATAAAGGGATATGAGGATAGTGTGGGTAAAAGACATTGAAGTGGATGATCAGCCATGATCGTATTGAATGGTGGAGCAGACTTGATTGGCTGAATGGCCTACTCCTGCTCCTATGTCCCTATGTTCACATAATCCTAAATGGATTAAAGGGATGGCTATGTGATTATTGGTTTGAAGGAGCCTAGAAGCAGATGTTTTGGGCAGGATTTTGGTGCTGATATCGGGTGGAAACGGAGGCGGGCAGGTGTGGAACTTCCTGACGTCAGCTGGCATGCCAGTTGCTCGCCAAGGTCCTGACACCCGGCCATTTTTCTTGAAGGCCAGATCAAGTGTGGTGGGTAACTTGTTAACTAAATTAAAAGGCAAAATAAGGTCATTGATCAGAGGCTGACTGGAATTTTCCAGTCGGCCTGCGGGCCCGTCACTGGCATTGGGAGCACTGGAGATGCCTGGAGGTGGCCTCCTGGCAGCATACTGGAGGGGGGGGCAGCGCTCCAGGATCACTTTGAGGCCCTCCCCACAGCCGCCATACCTACCTGGCCACAGCTCTGGCTGCAGGCCATCCCGTGGAGGGATTTCACCTCCACAATGGTGGGCCAGAAGCTATGCCTTTTTTTCTTAATTTTTGTAAAAAGTGCTGAGAGGGCACCTCAAGATGGAGGCACCCTCTCTCTCCTTACCTGCAAAGACGGACTGCAGCTCCTTCAGTGCTGGAGACCTTCCTATTTGTCCTGCAGCTTCGCGAGCCCATCCGCTATCCTTAATTGGATATCGAGCGCGTCCTCTGGCCACTAATTGGCCAATCCTGCATAAATCGCTGTCGGGTGGCTATTCCTGACATGGTGTGGGGGGTCAGGACCCCGACATCAGCAACAAATGTGGGTTCTGACCCCAAATGGAAAATCCTGCCCTTTATGTAGAACTTCCCTGTTGTGACATAACAAAATCCATTATTAATAAGAAAATCTGCTGACCGCCCATTATTCCTATTCATTATTCCTGGAGCAGAACTTTATGATATCATAGGAGTGCACACTGATATAAAATGTATAATCTCAGGTTGCTTTTATAAAACAGTTTTAAAGCATAGAGAATAATATCAAGGGATGACTGAAGCGCCAGTAAGTTTACAGGTATCTCCCATATTAGGGTTATTAGAGTGATGCAACAGTTCAGTGGAACACATTTCCCCTTTAGCTACTTCTAGCAATCATTATTATCTGTCCAATAAAGCACTAGTCACGGCATTAATTGTGGCTGCCATAGAGTTTCTGTTTATTCAATAAAGTAAATATCATAAGCTGTGATTTTGGCCCAATCCACCTGATGGTTTGAAGTGTTGCTCGATTTACACTCCATTGAAGTCAAAATTGGGCATGGGTGTGACCTGCCCCATTCCCACTGGCCTGGTTAGGTTAAAATTGGGGCCATAATGTTAGTTGTACAAAGCATATGAAAATTTAGCTTTTGCAGTAAATTAAGGCTTAATGTACTGGTCACAGTAATGCTAGTGTTAATTATGTGAATTCTTCTATATTAATCTGGATATATATATAACCTGTTTTGAATGGTTTGTGACATTAATTTCATTCACAATGCTGATTGTCAATTACATATATAGATTTTGCACATTGTCAGTTGTATGTATTACTTATTCTGCTTTTACACTGGTGAATGTATGTACTATCATTTTTTAACATCACTGATTACATTCACTATCTATATAGCTTTTGCACGTCATTAGCAGCTGACCTATACAGTTCTTGCATTGTTGATAGCTGTTCATTGACAGTCTGGGATTATTTCAAGAGAGTATTGCTATTCGAAATGCAACATATACAATGCAGCCAGTATGCTCTTTTTAAAAAAAAAAATGAAATTTCACACATACTAACCTTCATCCTTATATGGCCTGGTCTGACAAAGGGAACTTTTGAGTGCTTGACACCCAACTAAAAGGTCACAACTCGTGAGTCGAGGCAGCCTTTCGTCTGAAATTGCTTCCTTCAGTTTGGTGAGTTTCACTAGTTCTTCTTTAAGCCACTAGATGTAGCGGATGACATGGTCTGGTTCCCCCATCAGAACGACACCACCTACTAAAAGATCATGAAGTGTCATTGGCAGTGGTCAAGGAAACTGCATCACCCAGACTGTCCACTCCCAGCTGAAAACGAATGCATGGTGTTAAGCAGCTTAACAACAAGAGGGAAAAGGCAGGCAAATCTATCATCAAGGAAACAATAAAATAAATGTATTTTCCTTGAACTAGGGATAGTCGATCACATCCAAACTGACCTTGACTAAACTTGTCTGTCATTAAATGTTGTGTACGTTACTACAGAGAACGCACATCGAATTTCAAGAAATAATTTGATTTATAAAAACTGAATAACATATGCTAGCCTATAACATGATTTACATGTCATGTAGGGACACACATCATCAGATCTGAGTGTACTATGTTTGCATATTGCATTTTACAACAGTATTATTTGAGCCATACAGTGTCCAGCAGATTCACCAGTATCTCTGCATTGTCTGATGTCAGACTATCTTGGCCTGACTAGTGTTAATGAGAATCTTACATTACCAACTGTCATACCAAAGAAAATATTTCACTGTCTGTGTTTTCTAAGAATGGGCAATATATTTTGGGTCTTTCAAACATTCATTTTTCTGCTATGTGTCTTGTTATTCTTTTTCACCTAACCACAGACTGATTTGTTCTCTCAAAGGGTTCAGGGTTGTGTCTCACTCTTCAATATTATTCCTATTCAAAAGGTGCCAAAGGTTCCAAGCAGAGAAGAATAGAAACCATTCCTTTGGGAATAAGATGGCCTGAGTAGATCAATACATGACCCTGAAAGAGGCTGTTTGCATTACAGAGATAGTTTAATAGTTTTTCTACAGAACCACTTTTAGCTGTGTAGGAAAATACATTCAGCAATATTCAGGCAATCACACACTAGTGCTGTTTGTGTGCTTTTCCTGACTGATGGCTAAATAATTTACGACTCATTTAAACTGTACTTCACTTTATAGAAAAACAACCAGTAATTTTAAGAACTAGAATCATGATAAAGGCATTTGAAACAAAAGATAAGACTGGGGTATAAACTGGTGGAATAGGAACAGGAATAGGAGAAAGCCATTTAGCCCCTTGAACCCATTCTGCCATTCAATGAGATCATGACTGATCTGCAACCAAACTCTGCAATCTGCTTGTGCCCCATTTCCCTTAACAGCTTTGGTTAACAAAAATATATCAGATTCCAATTTAAAATTAACAGTTGACCTACCATCAATAGGTATTTGCCGAAGAGAGTTCCAAACTTCTATTACCCTTTGTGTGCAAACGTTTTTCCTAATTTCACTCCTGAAAAGTCTGGCTGTAATATTTGGTCTCTGCCCCCCAGTCCTAGACTCCCCAGCCAACAGAAATAGTTTCTCTCAATCTACCCAATTTTTTCCCCCTTCATATCTTGAAAACTTTGATCAAATCACCCCTGAACCTTCTAAATTTGAGGGAATACAACCCTAGTTTATGTAATCTCTCCTTCTAATTTAGCCCTTGGAGTCCAAATATCATTCTGGTGAAGCTTTGCTGTACTTCATCCAAGGCCTAAGGTGTGCTTCCCAGAACTGCTCACAGTTCACAGTGCTCCAGATGAAGGCTAACCAGTTATTTTTGTATAGCTGAAGCATGACTTCTAACCCCTTGCAATTCCAGTCCTTTAGATATAAGGTCAACATTACATTATTTTCTATATCTATTCATGTTAATGATCTGCATACCTTGACCCCCAAGTCTCATTGGACATCCACTGTTTCTAGCTTTTCGCCATTTATCAAGTACACAATTCTATCCTTTTTAGGTCCAAAGTGGATGACTCTGCATTTCCTGCATCGAAATCCATTTGCCACAGTTTTGCCCATTCACTTAATTTATCAATATTTGGAATTTTACACTCCCATCTAAACTGCTTACAATGCCACCCATCTTTGTGTCATTGACAAATTTGGATATGTGGTTTTCTGTCCCATCATTCTGAATAAACACAGTGAATAGTTAAGGCCCCTTAACTGATCCTTGCAGAACATCAGTAGCCACATTCTGCCAATTAGACTACCTGCTCGTTAGCCCTACTCTCTACCTCCTTCTGCTCAGCCAATTTCCTAACCCGATGTAATAATTTGCCTTTGATTCCATGAACTTCAACTTTAGCTAATAGTCGCTGATGAGGGACATTAACAAATGCCTTCTGGAAGTCCATATAAGTAACATCTATAGACATTCCTCTGTCCACTACTTCAAAAAATTCAATGGCATTCATCAGGCATGACCCAACCTCTACAAATTCATGCTTGCTATCTCTGATCAGTTAAAAAATATTCAAGGTATCCTTAATAATAGACTCTAGTAAATTCCCAATAACATGTTAATTATATATCAATTGTTTAATTATATGCAGGTGGAGTATGTAATTGGGGTCTTATTTGAGCACATATAAAGAGACACTTACTGAGACTGGTGGAGGTTTTTGAGTAAGGAGTTACATGTTTATAATCCTTTTTACTCTATAAAATAATTGTAACATTGAGTAAAGATTGGCTCCAACATCATCCTTTTAACAACAAACTTTCTGGTGTATAACAGCACATGTTAGGCTAACTGATCTATAATTCCCAGGTTTCCTCCTCACATCTTTCTTAAATATCAAAGTGACATATGCCATCTTTCAATCTAAATGAACAGTTCCTGAATCAAGAGAACTTTGGAAGATTATAGTTAAGGCATCTGCAATGTTCTCACCTACTTCTTTTAAAACCCTGGGTTGGAAACCATCAGGCACTGGTAGTTCATCACTCTTTAGTGATATTATTTTGTTCATTACTGTTATTTTGCTGTTAATTTTCCTGAGCCCTGACACTGATTCAATGTTAGTTTTCTTGGGATGGCTGGCATGCTGACATCTTCCTCGACTGTAAATACTAATGCAAAGTAATTATTCAGCATGTTCCCCCATTTCCTTATTTAGATTGACAATATCACCGTTATCAGCTTTTAAGGGGCCCACATTGCTTCTGACCACTTTTTTTTCCTAATATAATTGTAAAAATTTGGGTTGCTTTTGATATTGCTTGCAAGTTTCTTTTCATACTCTGTTTTTTTAGCTCCTAGTGTTTGTCACCGTTTGCTAAGATCTATGCTATCCTTTACATTGTTGTATGCTTTTTCTTCTAGTTTTATGTTATCTCTTACCTGCTTAGTTGTCCACGACTGTCTTTTTTGGCAAGTGGAGTCCTTCCCCCTAGGGGGATAAATTGGTTCTGTATCACAGTTCTTTTTTGAACACCTTCCATTGATCTTCTGTCATTTTACCCATTAACAGATTCTCATCCCATTGAAGTCAGCCTTTCCTCAATCTAGAATTTTAGTAGCTGTTTCACATTTCTCCCTCTCAAACACTATGTTGAACTCCGTCATATTATGATTGCTATGAGATAAATGTTCATGCACCATTAGGCTGTTAACTAAATCTAGCTCAATATTCATTACTAAATTTAATATGGCATGCCCCCTTGTTGACTGTAGAACAGATTTCTGCAGAAAACTATCCCGGACACACTCAAGAAATTCATTATCTTTCTGACATGTGCTAGTCTGCTTATTCCAATCTATATGAAAGTTAAAATCCCCCATTAAAGCCATGTTGCCTTTGCTAGAAGCTTGTCTAATCTTAGCATTTGTATAATCTACTACTTCATAGCTGTTGCCAGGGGGCCTATACATAAGTCCCACTATAGTCTTAAATTCTTTTCTATTTAATAATTCTACCCACAAAGTCTCCACTGCCTGCTTACCTCTTGTTATATCCTATCTTATCAAAGTGATTTAATTCTTAATGACTAAGGCTACTTCTTCCCCCATACAATTTTCCTTATCTTTCCTGTAGACCTTATAACCTGGTGTATTTAGTTTCCAGCCCTTACTGTCTTGTAGCCATGACTCTGTACTGGCTACCATGTCATACCCTCCAAGCTGAATTTTCTGCACATCCAATTCGCAGTTAAAGCAAATCCTTCCCAGGTTTGTGTCAAGACTATTGGCCATTGGATTTCCTCATTCCCCATTTTACAGTGATTCTAGGCAAGCTTACATTCACTGGGCACTTCATAGTGGAAGAGGTGTATCTCACCTTATACTAATGAAGCCTTCTATGAGCTGTGAATAGTGCTTCATTGCTGATACAGTCTTGCACATAGTTGCAGGTCACTGGCCAGATATAGGACATGATTAGTTTGGGTTAGGTCAATACTTGTCAAATAACTTTATGGTAGATGGAGTTACAGAAATGAAAGGAATTTGTAATAAAAAAAATTGTATATTTCAGCATTCCCATTTTGCAGTGATTCTAGGCTACAAGGAGATCCATTTGCTACTATCTTATTGACAGAGAGTGCATCCATCTTCCATGATGGTCTAGTGCTAGAGTATTCATTTGTCTTTCCTTGCAGATATGCTTGGCTAATTAATCTTAAGGGAGATTGGAGAAAATCTAAATAGAATCCTGGCAGTGTAGAAGTGTCTAACTTTTGATTTTCCTTGAACAATATGGTGGCCGGAATTTGTTGCATGGAGGATGGGAGCCATCCACTAACCGAAAAGTCAGTGGTGATCCTGTCTCCGCCGGGCCTGCGGATCCAGACTGGACTGCAGGCCAGCAGCTCTTTGGCCCAGCAGTGCCACAGGGAGCAGTGGCCACTACTGAGACTGCAATCTAGCTTCCACATGAAGATTAAGGATGGCCCCGGAAAAAGGTAGTTTTTGGGACCTCGCCGGGGGTGATCGGTCAGCCCCAGTGAGGCAAGGGGGGGTTGATTCGGGGGGGTGTTGAGCGTTGGGGATGGTTGGGCATTGGGGCGGCCCTTGTCGGGCACAGAGATCCCCCACCCAAGATTGTCAGAAAGCCACTTACTTTTGCCTGGGCCTTGATTGGCCTTGGGCGGGCAGGCCGTTTCCTGCCGCCGGCGTCCCGAGTAAAATAGCGGTGGATGCAGAAACGGGTCAGGAAAGACTCCTTGAGCCTCCCACTCCATTTTACGCGCCCGCCACCAGCCTTCTCTTTGGGGGGTGGGGGGGGGGGTGGGGTGGCAGGGGGGCATGTAAAATTCCAGCCAGTAATAGGGAGAAGGGGCGCACCTTTTTATTACTAGTCTTGGGAGATTTGCGAGCCAGTCATCGAGATCACATTTATTAAATCTGCTTTGTATATTAAAAAAAAGTGCTCTCCTAAATCAAATTCTGATGGAAAGAAATTTTGATCCTTAGTTACAGGGTCTGGGGCCCATGATTTGTCCCTTTCCTGCATCAGTTGAAAACATGAACTGCACTGTACAACGAAGCCTGAATAATACAAAAGTATGTTCATTGTCTGTCTTGATTTGTCACCATAGTAACCACTTTGTTTTGCTATCAATAAAAATGCTATAAAGCACCTGAAATAATGGGCTGGATTTTAAGAGCCCACCGCCGATCTCGGTGGCAAGCTCAGAAAATGGCAGCCTGTCCACATGGACTGCACGTTAAAGAGCCGCCACAATCTCCCTGGCAGCGGCTCATTTAAATCAGATGGAGGGGGAAGGTGAGCTGTCCATCCCTGGCAATGGCGTCAGCTGCCTGTGCACAGGCGTTGGTGTTGTTTTTAAAGGGCAGCCAGCCCTGCTGGCACATCTTAATTTTTAAAGAAGTAACCCCTCAAAAGCAAATAAATAAATTTCTACCACCCCTTTCCCACCTCCCCCCCCAATAGCAATTACATTAATAATTTGCTTTCCCCCAAAACACTTTTTTCCCCCAGAAATATGCTTTATTCATAAAAATATGTAAAAAAAAAATGCATTATAAAACAGTTCAAAACAGCACCAAGTTGACATTCCAAAAAGTGCAAAGGAAATCCGTTTTCTTCAATACAGGAGTGAGTTGCCTCACAACCCTTCCATTCCATTTTACATGCCATGTTCATTTTACAGCAAACTCATATTTGGTGTATACGCCCGAGGGGTTTCCCATGGGTCCAGCATTGCAGTTCACTTTGGTGGGAGAACCTTGCACAGTGGTCTTTCCCCACTGAGCCTTTGCAGCGGCTGCCCCAAGCTTTATTGCGTCCCTCAGCACATAGTCCTGGACCTTGGAATGTGCCAGTCTGCAACACTCCGTCATGGACAACTCTTTGTGCTGGAACACCAGCAAGTTTCGGGCAGACCAAAGAGCGTCTTTCACCAAATTGATGGTCCTTCAGCAGCAGTTGATGTTTATCTTGGTGTGCATCCCTCGGAACAGCCCGTAGAGCACAGACTCCTGTGTTACAGAGCTGCTTGGGATGAACCTTGACAAAAACCACTGCATCTCTTTCCACACTTGCTTTGCAAAGACACATTCCAGAGATGGGCAACTGTCTCTTCCACACCCAGCCACCTCGAGGGCAGCGTGTGGAGGGGGCGAGACTCCAGGCATGCAGGAAGGATCTGACGAGGAGGGCCCTTCTCACCACCAGCCAAGCTACGTCTTGGTGCTTATTTGAAAGTTTTGGTGATGAGGCATTCTGCCAAATGACTTTGGCAGTCTGCTCGGGAAACCATCCGACAGGATCCACCATCTCCTTTTCCCGTAGGGCCTTGAGGACATTCCATGCAGACCACTGCCTGATGGATTGGTGGTCAAAGGTGTTTTCCTGCAGAAACTTTCCCACAAAGGATAGGTGGTAGGGCACTGTCCAACTGGATGGAGCGTTCCGCGGCAATGTGACCAGACCCATCCTTCGTAACACCGGGGACAGATAAAAACAAAAGCACAGGTGTTTGCATACTGGGGCTCTACGCACAGCTTGATGCAGCTGCACACGAACGTGGTCATCAGGATGAGGGCGACGTTGGGTACATTTTTCCCACCCTTATCCAGAGGTTTGAACATCGTGTCCCTCCGGACCCGGTCCATTTTAGATCGCCAGATAAAGTGGAAAATGGCTCGGGTGACCGCCACGGCGCAGGAGTGGGGTATGGGCCAGACTTGCGCCACATACAGCAACAACGTGAGCGCCTCGCACCTGATGACCAGGTTCTTGGCCACAATGGAGAGAGATCGATGCTCCCACATGCTCAGTTTATTGTGTACCCTGGCTACTCATTCCAGGTTTTGGTGCACGCCCCGGCCCTTCCGAACCATATCCCCAGCACCTTCAGGCAGTCATCGAGTTGTACAGCATAGAAACAGGCCCGCGTCCATGCCGACCATAATGACTATCTATACTAACCCCACCTACCTGCATTAATTCCATATCCCTCTATGCCTTTCTCATTCAAGTACCTGTTCAGATGCCTCTGTTGCTACTGTCCCTGCCTCCACCTCCTCTGGTAGCTCATTCCAGATATCCACTATTCTTTGTGAAAAATTTACCCCTTTGATCAACTTTAAACCCCCTCCCTCTCTCCTTAAATCTATGCCCTCTAGTTTTACTCGCCCATACCATGGGAAACAGACTCTGGTTACCTACCCTATCTATGCCTCTCATAATTTTAGATACCTCTATCATGTCCCCTCTCAGCCTCCTTCGCTCCAGGGAAAACAGACCCAGCCTATCCAATCTCTCTTTATAACTCAAGCCCTCCAAACCAGGCAACATCCTTGTGAATCTTTTCTGCACTCTCTCTAGCTTAATCACATCTTTCCTGTAGTGCGGCGACCAGAACTGCACACAGTATTCCAAATGCGGCCTAACCAACGTTATGTACAACTGTAACATGACGTCCCAACTCTTGTACTAAATGCCTCGGCCGATGAAAGCAAGCATGCCATTTGCCGCCTTCACCACCTTGTCCACCTGTGTTGCCACTTTCAGGGAATGTTGTACTTGCACCCCAACGTCTCTCTGCTCAACAACACTCCCCAGGGCCCTGCCATTCACTGTATATGTCCTGCCCTGGTTTAACTTCCCAAAATGCATCACTTCTCACTTGTCTGCATTAAATTCCATTTGCCAATCCCTTGCCCACTTTCCCAGTTGATCTATATTCTGTTGTAACCTTAGACAACCTTCTTCACTGTCCATTATACCACCAATTTTGGTGTCATCTGCAAACTTACTAATCATGCTCCCTACATTCACATCCAAGTCATTAATATATATGACAAACATCAGAGGGCCCAGCACCGATCCCTGCGGCACACCACTGGTCACCGGCCTCCAATCTGAAAAACAACCCTCCATTACCACCCTCTGCTTCCTAGTCTGACCTGACGGTGAAGGGGACAAAGGATCGGTCGGCCCAGTTCCCAAAGAACATAGCCTCACTTTTGCTGTGGTTGACTTTGGCTCCCGAGGCCAGTTCGAACTGGTCGCAAATGCTCATCCGTCTGCGAATGGACAGCGGGTCCGAGCAGAAGACGTCGACGTTGTCCACGTACAGGGAGGTTTTTACCTGAGTGCCTCCACTGCCTAGGATTGTCACCCCTCTTCTGCCCGCATCCTTCCGAATGGACTCAGCAAAACGTTCGATACAGCAAACAAACAAGACGGGAGAGAGGACAGCCCTGTCTGACTCCAGATTGGATCGGGAAACTTTCTGATTCCCACCCATTGATTGAGAATGCGCTACTGATGTTTGTGTAGAGCAGTTTGATCCAATTGCAGATTCCATCCCCAAACGCCATTTTGGAAAGCACATCCATCATGTAGGTGTGCGATATCCTGTCAAAAGCCTTCTCCTGGTCCAGGCTGATGAGGCAGGTGTCCACCCTTCTGTCCCGTACATAGGCGATCGTATCCCTGAGTAGCGCAAGACCATCAGAGATCTTCCTGCCGGGTACAGTGCAGGTCTGGTCAGGGTGATCAACTCCAGAGCAGACTTGACCGGACTGGCGATGACTTTGGACTTAACTTTTACATCTGGCCTTGCCCCCACCCAAACTGCACAAAGTTTAAAGTTCAACCCTTCCCATCATCTCCTACACCCGTTACATTTATTTGACCCCGTTTTCCCCCCTCCCCACACTGAAAATCTTACCTCCACCCCACCAGTGTGGTGCTGCATTTCCCCAGACGGGGATTTGAAGGCCCTCAAGATTGCAGATAAATGTATGTTAATTCATTCATTTTATTGATTTGAATATTTTAATTGTGGTCTTGTCGCCCAGCGGTGGGGTGGGGGGACCGCCACGGAGCCTCACTACCGCTGGGAGGATCACGCCAGGCCCTCCTGATGTCAAGATCCATGGCTGGCCTCATCCAGACCCATCTTCAGGACCCCCCCGCCAGACACGGAACCCGCCACCAGGGGGACGGGGGACGGGGGACATGGTCCAGCCCAATGACTATAGGTCTTGTTGCACCTAAAATCTTCGGTATAAATTGCATGGGAGGGTGGTGATAGGTTAATGAACTAATTGGGGTTTTGACGGATGCAACTCTGGAGCGGTTCAAATGATCAAGGAATTTGGGTGCAGCGAGATTCCAGTCTAAAGCCAGTATCCGCCGCATGCATGCAACATTTCTCAAACACTGGGCTGAATTTTTCCAGCGCACCATCAATCTCAGCGGCGAGCGTCAAAAACGGCAAGGCGCACATGCGAGATGTGCACCACGGAGCCACCGTGATATTTAGCGTGGCAGCTTATTTACGTGGCTGGGGCGGTCAGCCTGCCCCCAACGACAGCCCCACCACACAGGCGCCAGCGCCATTTTTAAAGGGCTTCCAGGCCTTCAGTTTAACTTAAATATTTAAAATTATTGGGGAGATAAAATTAAAGATAAAAATTCAATAAAAATTTTAACCCCACCCCCCATGACTTAACAATTTATTAATTGCCCTCTTCCCCCCCCCCAAAAAAAACCTCCCTCGTGATCCCGACCTTCCTCTCGAACCTTTTTACCCTCAACCCCTTCCCACCATCCCCTCCACAAATCACAATGGTTTCCCCCCACCCCACTCCACGCTTTAAACTTACCTGCTCCCCCCTCCCAACCATTGTTCCACCTCGGATCTCTGAACGGAGATCTGACGGCACGGGAGTTCCGGTAACCGGCTGGAATATCGCAGAGGGACAGCCGGTGCGACAAGGTAAGTATTTATTCATTTATTTGCATATATTATCATATTTTAATTACGTTCCCGGCACCGAGCGGTGGGGGGGGGGGCACTATGAGACCTCGCCACTACCGGTAATACGGGACGGGGCCTTCCCAGCTTCGAGGCCCATGGCGGGTCTCTCTCGGAGGCATTTTCTGGGCCCTCTCACCATGACCCCTTGTGGTAAAATCCAGCCCACTGTTGTTGTGCTGAAATTTATGAGGAAATTCCAGACCATACTCTCTTCTCAGTAGTTCTTACCCTATTTATACTTACTAACCCCACAGGGACTGCAATCAATTCAGACCATTACAATGTGAATAGAATAAAAGCCAAATACTGCAGATGCTGGAAATCTGAAATAATAGAAAATGCTGGAAATACTCAGCAGGTCTGGCAGCATCTGTGGAGAGAGAAGTAGAGTTAACATTTCAGGTCTCCAATGTGAATAGTTTGGATTGAATGCAATTTCCTTAGATTTATAGCCGTGGTTTTCAAGCTCCTTTTCACAATCCATATGGCATCAAATTAATAATTCAGTGCCATGCGTTTTTTGCTTCCTATAAAAACAGACAATATCTCTAGCTCAAGAGTTTTTCTGTCTATTGTATTATTTTCTCTGCCTTATTGTCAGTCTCCCATCTTCTACATACCTTTTTCCAGCTGTGAAGGACAAGTTTGCAGGCTTCTGGTGGCAATGCTACTTTTGACCTAACCAGGAGAAACTATGAGAGAGGCTTTGAATGACTCCTGCTCTGATTCTGTTTCCTGCCTGTGGGGAACTGTCCAGTCTTTGCTCAGAGCCTCTCCTTGACGGCACAGCTAAGATCAGAAACCCATTCACTTCCATGATATAGTGCGTTGGAGAATCAGCAGCTATGCCAGTGTGCCGCACCAGATTCAGATGAAACTCTCGTTTTGCAACCCCAGGTTAACTCTTTGACCAAGCATTATTTAAGTTTTAATATCCAAAACTTCATTTGAAGTAACTGCTGCATTTATACTTAAGAAATTAATGTACATCAATTTTAGTTTGCAATAAGTACTGAATGCAGCTGCAAAATAAAGAGGACTTTTGACAGATTTCATTTTTGAATGAAAGGTCCCCAATTATAGAGCCCTCTCTGTCCAGCCGCCCTTAATGATTATGGCCTGAAGCCCAATACAGGATTGGTATACGAATCAAACAGAATAGAATTTAATTATTGATTAGGTTTTCTCAGTCTTCCCAGGTGAAAGCTGAAGATACTGTTCCTTCAGCAATAATATAAACTCATGGTAGTACAACCTATTTTTTTTTTAAAGACTGGTTTTATCTTGTATTAAGATGAGATCAGTGCCATTAGAATTTTTAGTTCACAAGCCAGAGGTCCCAGTTTGTAAATAAGCCAACCAATTTTGAATATTCTGAATGACAACAGAACACAAATCTGCTATTTTTAATTGGCTTTAATGGAATAAATCTACCATTTCTCATTAAAAAAAAACTTATATCAGTATATCACACCTTTGAAACTTGTTAAAGTTTTTACTTCTGCTTCCTTGCCACCTAGCAGCTCAGAGAATTAAGTGACTTGCTTCTAGCCTTCTCAATCAAAAAACACTCTGAAGTCAGCCATTGGGAGGCATGTAAGAGTAATCCAATGTTATTCTCCACCCAATTTTTCCTTCTCTTCCTATGGAAAAAAACATCTGGCATCCACTCATCACATCCCCACACAGAATAGCTGAGCTGGACAGCTCAGCATGTAATATAATAGATATGCTACATTAGTGGTTGTGGGACTTGACTAGAAATCTAGGGGCTGTAAGCTCAAATCTAACAGGAGCAAATTGTGAAATTGAATTCAATAAATTTGTGGGCTAGCAGAAGCGGAAGACAACATGAAAGCTATCAGATTGTTGTAAGAAATTCTACTCGCCCACTGGTGTCCTTCAGGAACAGGTATTTGCCCCTCTTCCCAGTCCAACCTACATATGATTCTTGTCCACAATATGTGGTTGACTCTTACTGCCCTCTGGAAATAATCTAGCAAACCAATTAGTTATACAAACAATTGATATCCACCAACTCCTTCGCAGGACAATGAGGGATGGACTATTATTTTAAAAGCATTAGTTCAATTACTAAATTGATCCAGACTGGTATACGAACATACGAATTAGCAGCAGGAGCAGGTCACTCGGCCCTTCGAGCCTGCTCCGCCATTCAGTATGTTCATGGCTGAACTGATTATTCCACATTTCCACCTACCTCAGATAACCATCCACCCCCTTGCTTATCAAGAATCTATCTACCTCTGCCTTAAAGAATCTGCTTCCACCACCTTTTGAGGAAGTGAATTCCAAAGACTCACGACCCTCAGAGAAAAAAAAATTCTCCTCATCTCTGTCTTAAATGGGTGACCCCTTATTTTTAAACAGTGACTCCTAGTTCTAGATTCTCCCACAAGAGGAAATATCCTTTCCACATCCACCCTGTCAAGATCCCTCAGGATCTTTGTATGTTTCAATCAAGTCGCCTCTTACTCTTCTAAATTCCAGCAGATACAAGCCTAGCCTGTCCATTCTTTCCTTGTAAGACAGCCCACCCATTCCAAGTATTAGTCTGGTAAACCTTCTCTATACTGCCTCCAACGCATTTACATCCTTCCTTAAATAAGGGGACCAGTATTGTACACAGTACTCCACATGTGGTCTCACATGCTGAAGCATAACCTCCCTACTTTTGTATTCGATTCCCCTCGCAATAAACAATAACATTCTATTAGCTTTCCTAATTACTTGCTGTACCTGCATATTAACATTTTGCAATTCATGCACTAGGACACCCAGATCCCTCTGCATCTCCGAGCTCTGCAATCTCTCACCATTTAGATAATATGCTTTATTCTTCCTGCCAAAGTGGACAATTTAATACTTTCCCACATTATACTCCATTTGCCAGGTCTTTGCCCACTCACTTAATCTATCTATATCCCTTTGTAGACTCCTTATGTCCTCTTCACAAGTTACTTTCCTACCTATCTTTGTGTCATCAGCAAATTTAGCAACCATACCTTCGGTCCCTTCATCTAAGTCATTTATATAAATTGTAAAAAGTTGGGACCCCAGCACAGATCCCTGTGGCACATCACTCGTTACATTTTGCCAACCAGAAAATGACCCATTTATGCCTACTCTCTGTTTTCTGTTAGCTAGCCAATCTTCTATCCATGCCAATATGTTACCCACTACACGATGAGCTTTTATTTTCTGCAATAACCTTTGATGTGGCACCTTATCAAATGCCTTCTGGAAATCTAAGTACAATACATCCACTGGTTCCCCTTTATCCACAGCACATATAACTCCCTCAAAGAACTCCAATAAATTGATTAAACATGATTTTCCTTTCACAAAACCATGTTGACTCTGCCTGATTACCTTGAATTTTTCTAAATGCCCTGCTATAACGTCTTTAATAATAGCTTCTATCATTTTCCCTAAGACAGATGTTAAGCTAACTGGCCTGTAGTTTCCTGCTTTCTGCCTCCCTCCCTTTTTGAATAAAGGAGTTACATTTGCTATGTATTCATTATTATGCATCACACTAAATTGCATTGCAATAATGAAGTTTTCTTTTTAGTATTGAGCCATAATTTTGAGATTTTTCACAAGCATTCCATGAGCGAGACAACTGTGGGAACCTAGGTGCGAAATTTGAACAGTGAGTGCCACCATCAGTAATAGTTATTAAACAGACATTTGTAACAAACTAAAAACAGGAAATGCTGGAAATACTCAGCAGGTCTGGCAGCATCTGTGGAGAGAGAAGCAGAGTTAATGTTTCAGGTCAGTGAACCTTCAGAACTGGCAAATATTAGAAATGCAAAAGGTTATAAGCAAGTAAAGCGGGGATGGGGCAAGAGATAACAAAGGAGAAGGTGTAGATAGGACAAGGTCACAGAATAGCTGACCAGAAGGTCGTGGAGCAAAGGCAAACAATATGTTAATGGTGTGTTGAAAGTCAAAGCATTAGCACAGATAGGATGTTAACAGACTGAAAACTGAACAGCCGCAAGTACAAACATGAAAAAAAACAGTGGGTAAGCAAACTGAACATACTAAGATGAAATAAAATAAACAAAAAAAATATATAAAAAAGAAAAAATAACTAAAAATAAAAGTAAAATGGGGGGCCCGTCATGCTCTGAAATTATTGAACTCAATGTTCAGTCCGGCAGGCTGCAGTGTGCCTAATCAGTAAATGAGATGCTGTTCCTTGAGCCTGCATTGATGTTCACTGGAACACTGCAGCAATCCCAGGACAGAGATGTGAACATGAGAGCAGGGGGGAGTGTTGAAATGGCAAGCAACCGGAAGCTCAGGGTCATGCTTTCAGACTAAGATTTTATCTTAGTTTGTTCAGTTTGCTTACCCACTTTTTTTTTCATGTTTGTACTTGCGGCTGTTCAGTTTTCAGTCCGTTAACACCCTATCTGTACTAATGCTTTGACTTTCAACACACCATTAACATATTGTTTGCCTTTGCTCCATGACCTTCTGGTTGGTTATTCTCTGTGACATTGTCCTATCTACATCCTCTCTTTTGTTATCTCTTGCCCCACCCCGCTTTATTTGCTTAAAACCTTTCACATTTCTAATATTTGCCAGTTCTGATGAAGGATCACTGACCTGAAACGTTAACTCTACTTCTCTCTCCACAGATGCTGCCAGACCTACTGGGTATTTCCAGCATTTCTTGTTTTTATTTCAGATTTCCAGCATCTGCAGTATTTTGCTTTTATTTGTGACGAAGTATTCTTTTCTTCATTTCTTTTAGCTGGTACTTGAGAATTGAATAAAAATTGTCAGTTAATATTGCTACCAATTTAAATTGCTCTGCAGATTATTGAACAATTCTGATTTTTAAAATACAAAATGACATCAGTTCACTGCTACAGTCAGATCCACTGTTGTGTAATATAGTTAAAATCTGAGTTACTGATTTCAGTAGCTTTGTTGATGAGATTTTGACCTTTCTGATAACAGTAAACTCAATAGCTAATATTTACACTATTCAATGGGCAGTCATGTTTGGAGGCAGCACTTAGACCATCAATGTCCAAAATATTTCCCTTCAAGTAAGTGTAGCACCCATGTTAACTATATAGCTAAGAACTTGAAATTAAAAATAACAACTGACATCTACGGGAACCTTTTCTTTCTTCCTCCTATCAATATTTAAAAGCGTTTCTTGGATATCTCAGTTTTTTACCAATTGCCGAGCACCTGATATCCAGGGCTGGATTTCCGGGGCTGGAGAGGTGGGCAGGGCTGAAAATTAGCCCCGCTGGCCAGTGGACCAGTTCCTTGGGTCCATCCTGCCTCCAGATCACTTTTGTAGAGATTGGATCAGGGCATCCAATTTCTGCAGGGGCCAGTTTCGATGCCTGGAGGCAGGCACCCAGCAGTAGGCCAGGGAGCTGGAGCTCCAAGTAGGCCTAGAGGCTCTCCCTGTCTGAGTGCAAGAACAGCCACATGCCACCCTGCAGAGGGCCCAACCCCCACCTCCACAGTGGTGACCTGGCTGCAAGAACCATTTTTTAATTAAAGTTTTAAAAACATTGGTGAGAGGGCATCTTAATGTTGAAGCACCATTGTCTGTCTTATGTTCTATTATAGTCTGCTTCTCCTCTCAAGCTGGAAGGACATTTGATTGGCCTCCAGCTTCAAGAGCCTGCCCGCCATCCTTAATTGGACAGAGAACCTGGTTCTATGCCAATTAAGGGGGCGTCCCTGTGAAAACCCCATGAGTGACTGTTGCGCTCCGGGGGCAGATTCTGGACCTGGAAACAGTCCCGACTTCTGTTTCTCCTCCCGGAGGGAAAATCCAGCTCCCAGTGTCGAACTAGCACTGACCAAACCTGGTTTCCTGAACAGATGAAAGATTCTACCACTATCCAGCTGTGTAATATGAAGTAATTAATCATGACCATGAGCACTAGATATTACACTTGCATCTTTTTTTGTGTTTGATGATTTCACTTGGGTAGAGGGAGGAGCAAATACAATCCCTTCCATGTAAAAATTTTAAGATGAAATTTCTCTAACATCTAACAAATGTTTTCAATTTTCTCTTTTTTTTGGTTCATGTACCATCATGACATTTATATCAGTATCATTTTGTGAGGTTCATATTGAATCGATCCTTTAGAACAAAGCCTTAAACCTTTTAGCCTGTTTTGGAGGATGTACTAATCTTTTGGTTCCCTGATGTATGTGTTGGAATGCAAGTGTGCCTCACTGATTCCTGCAGATATGTTGGAATACAAAATAAACCCACTAATTTCTGTAGTCTGTGCTTGAACACAGGCATCCCATAGATCTCTGCAGCCAGTTCTTGAACACTAAGCAATCTAATAGATCCCAACAAAATCGAGACTCATCATTCATATGATATTTCAGGGCCATAATTGACCATTTTTCAGTCATATGTAACAGGATATTATTTGTTACCCTTATAGACCCTTTCAACTGTTCTTATTTCTTTCTATAAGATAGTAACCACTTCGGCATACAATACTACACATGCTGCTTTATACAGTGTCACTGTAACTCAATTCGTCTTCATTATTTTGAACTATTTGGACTTTCCAGTATTTCGTTGGTCCTTGCAATTGCTTCTTACTTTGTAACAATGTTTGCAGTGTTCAGTTAACTGTTCAGCCTAGATTTTATTTTCTTAATTCATGGGATTTAATGATTCATCTGTAATTATATTTTCCTTTTTAGCACCAACATGTACCACATTGGCAGTTCTCAGCATGATTTGTAGTTTAGCTGTTTCATTTCTAAGCCTCTGTTAAAAACTCTAAATTTTATCCTTCCTCTAAACATCATGCTTTCCAAAATGACTTAATGTTATTTGCAAAGACTTTATATAATTAATTTCTTCCCTGGATCATTTAGAAGCATTATGAACAGCAAAGCATTGGATCTATTTCTAATCACATATGCCCAATACAAACTACCATTAATCCCTATCCTTTGTTTCTTATTTATTATCCAATAGAATTTCTTATTCCAAGACTATTTACTTTAGCCACAAGTCTCTCATGAAAGTCAAGATATCTAACATTTGTTACATCACCATCATCAACCAATTCTGCTACATCCTCAAAGAATTCCAATAAATTTGTGCAGCTTGACTTACCCTTTCATAAACCAACATTGGTTTAGAATTATTGCTTTTACTCTAGTTAAATCTTCTTCAGTTGCTTATTTTTTAATAGACTCCAAAGGTATGTCTACAATAGATGTCACACTAATAGGCCAATAATTCCTAAGATCACGAGTCTGACCTTCTCTTCAGAAATTGGAATAGCATTACCTATGTGCTAATCCTTTGGTATTACATCTGTATTTAGAAATCTCAGCCATATTTCCCCATATTTCTTCATTTCTTTGAGCATATCTGCATTGTTAGCTGAAGAATATTCATGTACACTTTTTTTTAAATAACGGCTCAATGACTAATCTTTATTGTCTCTAAGGAATTGGACAAGTATCCTTCCCTTCCAAATACAAGGAAGAACAAGCTTTCAATTTCTACAGTGGAAACTGCTGTTTAAAATTTCTCCTGCATTATTTTTCTCTCCCACAAGCCCATCTCTCTTAAGTTCCAGATGCCTGAAGTTTATTGCTGGTATTGAAAGTAACCCCACAACTCATCATAGCTTTGCAGCAAATACAACAAGCTGCAGAAGGGTTGAGGCTAGGTAAATATAGATATGAACTGACTGCTTACATGAGCAAATAGCTAATGTCTGAGAAATATGTGCCCAGTTCTGAAAGCACCTGCTTCTAAATTGACACTATTTAAGAGACAGTTTTTGCTCACATGATTCCTGTAAAGTACATGTAATTATGGAATATTTTCAGATGTGTATATCCATAAGAGTCTTGGTAAATTCGCTAGGTGAGAAGAACCAAATAGAAAGCAATAAAAATTCTCAAAGGGTCAGTCTTGTAAATCTGTGCAAGTCATTTTCTCTAGTGATGCTAAGGGAAGAGATTTAGCAAGCCATTATGCTTGCCTCAATTTGCAACAGCCTGACATAGTCATACTCATGGAATCATACCTTACAGACAATGTCCCAGACACTGCCATCACTATCCGCAGGTATGTCCTGTCCCATCGGCAGGACGGAGTCAGCAGAGGCGGTGGCACAGTGGTATACAGTAGGCAGGGAATTGCCCTGGGAGTCCTCAACATCGACTCCGGACCCCATGCAGTCTCATGGCATCAGGTCAAACATGGGCAAGGAAACCTCCTGCTGATTACCACCTACCGCCCTCCCTCAGCTGATGAGTCAGTACTCCTCCATGATGAACATGACTTGGAGGAAGCACTGAGGGTGACAAGGGCACAAAATGTACTCTGGGAGGGGGACTTAAATGTCCATCACCAAGAGTGGCTTGGTAGACCCACTACTGACTGAGCTGGCCGAGTCCTAAAGGACATAGCTGTTAGACTGGGTCTACAGCAGGTGGTGAGGGAAGGGAACCAACAAGAGGGAGAAACATACTTGACCTCATCCTCACCAGTCTGCCTGACGCAGATGCTTCTGTCCATGACAGTATTGGTAGGAGTGACCACCGCACAGTCCTTGTGGACACGAAGTTCCGCCTTCACATTGAAGATACCGTCCATCGTGTCATGTGGCACTATCACTGTGCTAAATGGGACAGATTTCGAACAGATCTAGCAATGCAAAACTGGGCATCCATGAGGCGCTGTGGGCCATCAGCAGCAGCAGAATTGTACTGAACCACAATCTGTGACCTCATAGCCCGGCATGTCTCCCACTCTACCATTACCATCAAGCCAGGAGACCAACCCTGGTTCAATGAAGAGTGCAGGAGGGCATGCCAGGAGCAGCACCAGGCATACCTCAAAATGAGGTGTCAACCTGGTGAAGCTACTACAGAGGAGTACTTGTGTGCCAAACTGCATAAGCAGCATGCGACAGAGCGAAGCGATCCCATAACCAACGGATCAGATCTAAACTCTGCAGTCCTGCCACATCCAGCCGTGAATGGTGGCGTACAATTAAACAACTAACTGGAGGAGGTGGCTCCACAAATATCCCCATCCTCAATGATGAGAGAGCCCAGCACATCAGTGCGTAAGATAAGGCAGAGCATTTGCAACAATCTTCAGCCAGAAGTGCCAAGTTGATGATCCATCTCGGCCTCTTCCTGAAGTCCCCAGCATCACAGATGCCAGACTTCAGCCAATTTGATTCACTCCATGTGATATCAAGAAATGACTGAAGGCACTGGATACTGCAAAGGCTATGGGCTCTGACAATATTCCAGCAATAGTACTGAAGAACTGTGCTCCAGAACATGCTGTGCCCCTAGACAAGCTGTTCCAATACAGCTACAACACTGGCATCTGCCTGGCAATGTGGAATATTGCCCAGGTATGTCCTGTAAACAAAAAGCAGGACAAGTCCAACCCGGCCAATTACTGCCTCATCATTCTACTCTCAATCATTAGTTAAGTGATGGAAGATGTCATCAACAGCACTTGCTTAGCAATAACCTGCTCAGTGACGCTCAGTTTGTGTTCTGCCAGGGCCACTCAGCTCCTGACCTCATTACAGCCTTGGTTCAAACAGAGACAGAAGAGCTGAACTCAAGAGGTGAGGTGAAAGTGACTGCCCTTGACATCAAGGCAGCATTTGACTGAGTATGGCATCAAGCAGCCCTAGCAAAACTGAAGTCAATGGGAATCAGGGAGAAAACTCTCCGCTGGTTGGAGTCATACCTAGCACAAAGGAAGATGGTTGTGGTTGTTGGAGGTCAATATTCTGAGCTTCAGGGCATCACTGCAGGAGTTCCTCAGGGTCATGTCCTAGGCCCAACCATCTTCAGCTGCTTCATCATTGACATTCCTTCAATCATTATTCCAGAAGTGGGGATGTTCACTGATGATTGTACAATGTTCAGCACCATTTGTGACTCCTCAGATACAGAAGCATTCCGTGTAGAAATGCAGCAAGACCTGGACAATCTCCAGGCTTGGGCTGATAAGTGGCAAGTAACATTTATGCCACACAAGTGCCAGGCAATGACCATCTCCAACAAGAGAGAATCTAACCATCTCCCCTTGACATTCAATGGCATTACCATCACTGAATCCGCCACTATCAACATCCTAGGGACTACCATTGACCAGAAACTGAACTGGAGTAGCCATATAAATATCGTGGCGACAAGAGCAGGTCAGAGGCTAGGAATCCTGCGGCGAGTAACTGACCTCCTGACTCCCCAAAGCCTGTCCACCATCCACAAGGCACAAGTCAGGAGTGTGATGGAATACTCTCCACTTGCCTGGATGGGTGTAGCTCCAACAACATCAAGAAGCTCGACACCATCCAGGACAAAGCAGCCCGCTTGATTGGCACCCCATCTACCAACATTCACTCCCTCCACCACCGACGCACATTGGCAGCAGTGTGTACCATCTACAAGATACACTGCAGCAACGCACCAAGGCTCCTTAGACAGCACCTTCCAAACCCGCGACCACTACCAACTAGAAGGACAAGGGCAGCAAATGCATGGGAACACCACCACCTGCAAGTTCCCCTCCAAGTCACACACCATCCCGACTTGGAACTATATCACCGTTCCTTCACTGTCGCTGGGTCAAAATCCTGGAACTCTTCCTAACAGCACTGTGGGTGTACCTACCTCATAGACTTCAGCGGTTCAAGAAAGCAGCTCATCACCAACTTCTCGAGCCATTAGGGATGGGCAATAAATGGTGGCCTAGCTGACGCCCACATCCCACAAATGATTAAAAAATTTGTATCGGAAAAAAAATTCAATTTGAAAATTTCCATATCCCTGGCGGAGATTAACAGATTATTTGGTATTTACCTGTAATTTCAGGTTATTCTGGTGGGAGCGGGTGGGTGGGGGGTGGGGGGAAATGGTGCCCTACTAAATCGACTGATCTAACAGCCTTCCATAGGTCAAGAGTTGATTGAGGGAGTAGTCAGCCAATATGTCAAGGTTCAGAGAGAGTGAATAGTAGAATTTGGTTCATGAGAAGTGGAGCAATTCTGCATACTCTATAAAAATGTTTTCTCAATACTTTAACAGAAATTACTGTAAGCTTACTTTGTCCCTAGTGATCCCGAAGCTGTAACTTAACTTCCTGTGAAGCATTATGTGATCCTAAGAAATCGCTTGTCGTTATACTTGTAATAATCTGCTTACTGGATCAAATGTAGTCTTGTGCTACGCTGCACAATAAATGAGTAGCATGCATGAACCAGAGTTTTCTCAGATTAAAACAACAAAGGCAGGAGTTTCTGCAAGGTTACATTGGTACTTCCAGCACAATTTGTAATGAGTTCTTTACATGTTGTCTGATGCAACATAAATGAGATGCGTAGAGTCCAGTTATGCTGACAATCTCAAACAGGTTTATTTACAGCTAGACTATTATATACAGGACAGAGCTAACTATTTACAGAACCTTACTCTGGATGTTACAACTGCAGAGTGAATCTGGCAAGTAGTCACATGACTATGTCCTGGTACTTAGCACATTAACATACTAAGACCTTCAGGGATATCACTCTTAAAGGTAATTGTACAACACATTTCACCCAAAATCAGCTAAACCAATGCAAAAAATATCGAGGAATTTCAAAATGAGTTTATGCAATCTTTTGTGCTCGTTTAAAAACCAGCGTGCTGGAGGCCAGTTCAGCCCACTCCTCCAGATGGAATTAATCATCACTGAGAGTTTCTGCAAATTGCATCTGTTTCTGGGTCTTCGAGGAAGCTCTTAAAATTAAGCCGACCCCCCCTGTCTCAACTGCTTCACTCAAACAATGCTATTTTTGAAAAGCAAATGCTCTAATTAGGCAGGATGTGAGCCCGCTGCCCAATTCGTGGCACCGAGCATCTCTGGGAGGTGGGATCTGCCTGCAGAGCGCAAGCAGCAAAAGCAGATGGCAGCCATCATGGGGCCTGCTGATGCCTTGCTGAAGAGAGCAGGCAGCTTCTCCGAGGGCCAGCAGCATAAAACAATATGACGCAGTCCAACAATCCAAAACTGAGGTAATGCGCATGGTCCGACACAAGATCCCCATAATATCCATGCTCCAAAAGAGAAGTTTCCCTCCACACTGCTGTGCACTAACATGAACCAGACTGTTCAGGTTCACTGAAATCCGAATTGAAAATGGCAGTCCCGATCTTGGAGCTTAATGGGCCGTTAATTGTAGGCGAGCGGGTTCCCCGTTCCTTTCTCTTTCCCCCACTCCAGCCCCCACCCCACCCTCACTTTGAAAATTGTAGTCTGTCCCAGAAGCGTTGGGATTCGGAGACGCCCTTCAGGACTGCGATTTTTAAATCGCATCCACAACCAGTCCCAATCCCACCAGCATTTGACAATCCAGCCCTAGGATACTATAAGGCATGTTTTAAAAGCTTTTAAATATTTTTTTAATTTACTTTTGCACACCTATATAACTAGTAAATGTTTTTGTCCAGTTTTTCAAGTCATTTTCAATTGTTTAAAATTGGGTTACCCACTCATGATGGTCTAGAGACTCTGATTAAAAATGTTTATTTTTTTTGGTGGTAAACCCATCTTCAGCTGTATTAACTGTACCAGGTTACCAATCTTAAATGTATTAATGAATATTTTTTAATGCAAATTTCTTGTTTACCCGATTACGCTGGTTTTTACATTCAGCAATAAGCAAATGAGTTCGAGCAGAAACGTGACAAAAAATATCTTCGAAACTGACACAATTTTTAGCTCAGTTTGCACCTGGATCGCTGATTGCATCCGAAGTGGAAACTCCAGTCTGTTTATTAATAAATATATTGAAATATGAATTACTGAAGAATTTGGAAAATATTATTGGATACTGAATCAAACATAAATATAATATGGTTAAATATTCATGACTCCTCCGGTGCATTCCCACTGTAACTCTGGTGGGAGTGTGGTGGAAGGCTTACAAATTAGGTTGGGACCTAGATACACGGGATCTCAAACTTGCCTCTGAGTTTTCGTCTGTTCTTTTGAGGTTGGAGCATCTACCCACCCCAAACATTGACATGGAAGTGTGCGGGGCCAAGGGGGGAGACTCACTATGTTTGGAGTTTCCACTTCTCTGGCCTTTCAAAATTCTAAAAGAGCATTGCTCGGTGTAAACCTGGTAAAACCAGGTATACAAGGCTGCTGAGTGGCAGATTTTTTAAATATTTGTTCATGGGATGTGGGCATCACTGACTAGGCCAACATTTATTGCCCATCCTTAATTGCCCTTGAGAAGGTCGTGGTGAGCCATCTTCTTGAACCACTGCAGTCCATGTGGGTTAGGTACACCCACAGTGCTGTTAGGGAGGGAGCTCCAGGATTTTGACCCAGCAACAGTGAAGGAACAGCAATATAATTCCAAGTCTGGATGGTGTGTGACTTGGAGGAGAACTTTCAGGTGGCAGTGTTCCCATGTGCTTGTTCTTCCAGGTGGTAGAAGTCTGTGGTTCAGAAGGTGCTGTCGAAAGAGCGTTGGCCAGTTGCTGCAATGCATCTTGTAGATTTTTTTAAAAATTCATTCATGGGATTTGAGCATTGCTGGTATGCACTGGTGCACCAGTGCTGGAGGGAGTGAAGGTTTGAAGAGGGGGTGGTAGTTATCTGATTCTAAATAACCAAAAATGACTTTTTAAAAAACTATATAGAACCATTTACTAGTTACGTTGGTATGCGGTAGTAAGTTTCTTAGTAAATTAAAATATATTTGGAGAATATTTCATCACACTCCTGACTTGTACAAAAGCAAAATACTGTGGTTGCTGGAAATCTGAAATAAAAACAGAAACTACTGGAAATATTCAGCAGGTCAGGTAGCATCTGTGGAGAGAGAGAGAAACAAGGTTCACGTTTCAGGTTAATAACCTTTCATCAAGTTCTGGTGAAAGGTCACTGACCTGAAACATTAACTCTGTTTCTCTCTCCAAAAGTGCTGCCTGATCTGCTGAATATTTCGAGCATTTGCTGTTGCTGTTTCACTTCTGACATGTGCCTTGTGGATGGTGGACAGGATTTGGGGAGTCAGGAGGTGAGCTACTCGCTGTATAATTCTCAGACTCTGACCTGGTCTTCTAGCCACAGTATGTTTGCAGCTCCAGTTAATTTTCTGGTCAATGGTGACCCCTAGGATGTTGATGGTGGTGAATTCAGTGATGGTAATGCCGTTGAATGTCAAGGGGAGGTGGTTAGGTATTCTATTGTTGGTCATGTCCGATTCAGCTTGTGGATCCAAGACAAAACACACCCTGGATCTCTGAAGAAGAGGGCCTATTTCATGGCACAGGAATCTTTCAATGCCAGTATCCCTTATAGAGGGAGCTATGGAGGCAGCTGTGATCTTTTTGGAGCAGAGGTGACATTATGACATCCTCCTTGTGCTTTGGTCCCTTACTAGAACCCTGTTAGTGGTTGCTGAGAAGGCAGCAAGCAGGAGGTAAGTGTGTGTTTGAAATAGCAATGTGAGGGCATCACATCAAGAGACATTGTTATAAGCATTTGTAGCTTTCATGGAAGCTATAATGGCTTCCATCTGTACTCTAGAGTCTGACATATGGACCACCTTGAATATACTGGTGGACCACATGGATAAGGCTTTCAATGTGTGTCTCACCTCCGACATTTTGCTCTCCCATAGCTTAGTGGGAGTGATGAGCCACTGCCTCAGCTCCCTGATGGCTTTGGTCTTCCCAATGTTTAACTGGAGGAAATTACCTCCAAGCCCACACTTTCCATTTCTCTTCATAATATTTTCTTATTATTTCAGCTAAGCCTTCTGCTTTTATTCTAACAGTTTTATAGATTATGCTTTCCACCTCCAGTTTCAATCCTAGAATTTCCCCACCTGCCTGTGCATGTTTAAAACCTCCCCTCTGCTCTATTTATCCTCTCTCTAAGGACTTTGGTGTCATATCAGTTGAGGTTCCTTTGGTATAGCCTACCCTTGTTACAGACTCATTCCGGTGCCAAAAGATTGTGAACCCTTAACTTCTGATCCAGCCCTCCAAACGCATGATAAACTTTTTAATCTTCCCCTCTTTAACTGGCCCAGCAGAACTCGAGAAGATCTGAAATGTAGTACAACCTATAGCATTGGTTCCTATGTAGGCCTTGACTTTTAGCTGCTGTCGCTCCCTTTCCAGTAGTTTTTTCCCCCAAGTGTTCTGAGATGTTCTTCATCTTGGCACCAAGGACACAATATATCATTTGGGATTCCTGATCAAAACTAGAAAATATTTTGGGTATACCCCTTATTGTATGCTCTCCTATTCTCACCTTGCTAAGTACCCCCATGTTCCACAGTGCCGCACTGTTGCTCTGGACCATCCAGCTCCAGGTTAATATCACTATAACCACAATGCATCTATTAGACTGTTCCAGTAACTCCAGTTTCTTGCAACTATGATCCTGTCTCTCTTTTCTGCACCTGTGGATGGTCATCTCTTTCCACACTGTTGCTGTGTCTTGAATTGTCTATTACTGCCTATGGGGTGATTGTACTCTGGACAGCCCATGCAGAAACACTTCATTGTCTCTGGTGCTATGAAGTGTGGCCAGTTGCACCCCCAGTACAGTGATCTTTTGCTCCAAAGACTCAATTTTCTACATTTAGTGCAATGGTGCTGTCTCAGATCCATGATGGTCCAAATATCACGCTCCAAAAGTTCTCTGCACTTCAAAATCAAACTTCGAAATATAGTTGTGTTAAGACTGAATTCCCACCATCATCAAACTCTCACATGGATCAAACTTGGTTTGCTCAGTTCATACAAGTCCTAATTATAGAGGGGAAAAAACACTCATCCGATTGTATCTCAATGCTGCACTCCTTCCAAGGTTGAACAGTCCAATCTTCCAGCCTTTCACACTCCACTGGCCTCTTGCAGTTGAGGTTTGTCTCTTAATCAACTGGAAAGTCAGCTGAGGTTGAAGCATTTCCAAGACTTCAGCAGAGCAGCAAAAGTTGAAAAAAGAGGTAACTTCAAAAAGAAACTCTTTTTCTCTGCGAACTTTCACAGCAGCTGAGAGAGTAACAAAACATTTAAGGCCAAGCCACGTGCTCTTCAGTTTTTAACTTAACAATTAGGGGGGCTTTTGAAGCACTCAGTTACACTTCCTGGTTATAATGGTACAAGAGGTAAGAAAACATGTTGGGGAGTCCGGCAGGCACTCGGGCCGGGCTGCCTGCACCTGCTATTAAACCACCAACCTTACCTGTAGGCCCTGGCATACCCATCTAACCGTGGTTGAAAGCAACTGGCTCAGTAGACTGTGGGTCAGTTGGGAGCCAGCTGCAGATCTGTACCACCTTTTGTAAATTGCCCCTAGTGTAGGTAGGTGGTAGGAGAATGGTGGGGATGTGGTAGGGAATATGGTATTAATGTAGGATTAGTATAAATGGGTGGTTGTTGGTTGGCACAGACTCGGTGGGCCAAAGGGCCTGTTTCAGTGCTGCATGTCTAAAATTAAAAAAAACACTGCTGGTAGCAGTCAAGGTCACCAGCTCTTTTCGGCCTCTGCCTACTTCTAGGCAAGTACAAGGATCAACCAGTAGGGGCAAATGTGATGTCCCCTCTGTATTAAATGGATGACAGAGGCATTGATTGGCATGGCCAACCCTTCTACTGCCTTGCCTGCTGAGCAGCAGCAGTATGATACAACAGCCTAATGTCACCACACTGATGCATTTCCCAAAGTGAACAAATGTTTGATGAAACCATATGGCTATCAAAGCATCAGGTTCCTGCTCATCCTCTGCCACCATTTGTACTTAGGAACATAGGAGCAGGACTGGGCCATTCAGCCCATCGAGCCTGCTCTGCCATTCAGTTAGATCATGGCTGATCATCTACCTCAATGCCATTTTCCCACATTATCCCCATATCCCTTGATGTCATTAGTATCCAGATATCTATCAATTTATGTCTTGAACATGCTCATTGATTGATCCTCCACAGCCCCCTGGGGTAGAGAATTCCAATGATTCACCACCCTCTGAGTGAAGAAATTCCTCCTCATCTCAGTCTTAAATGAACTACCCCTTATTCTGAGACTGTGTCCCCTGGTTCTAGACTCACCAGCCAGGGGAAAACATCCTATCTACATCCAGTCTGTCATGGCCTGTAGGAATTTTGCAAATTTCAATTAGATCACCTGTCATTCTTCAAAACTCTAGAGAATACAGGCTCAGTTTCCTCAATCTCCTCATAAGACAATCCCACCATCCCAGGAATTAGTCTGGTGAACCTCCATTGCACTCCTTCTATGGCAAGTATATCCTTAGATAAGGAGACCAAAACTGTACACTATACTCCAGGTGCAGTCTCACCAAGGCTCTATACAATTGCAGCAAGATTTATTTACTCCTGTACTCAAAACCCCTTGCGATGAAGGTCAACATACCATTTGCCTTCCTAATTGCTTGCTGCACCTACATGCTAGCTTTTAGTGACTCATGAACAAGGACACCCAGGTCCCTTTGGACATCAACACTTTCCAACCTCTCACCATTTTTCTACCAAAGTGGATTTAGGTAGCTTCATCCCTTTAAATTTTGACTTCAGCTCATCAGGGCTGGCGATGGACTTTATTTTCTGCTCACTTCCCTTTTGATGAGTTGCTAACATCAAGCCCCTCATGCGTGGCCGATTAGGGTTGACCTTGGAAAATTCCACAAGGTCAATGCAGCACAATATTGGCAAGCACTGTGCTGAAAGCATGAACTTTAGCTTAAAATGCATTGTTTATTTGTTTTTGTATCTTCATGCTCTTTCCTTTGGAGAATAGTGTGCAGTATTGGAAGAATTTGCAGGCTGATTAACAATCTGATGGGCCGCGTCGTGAACACTCCTTCCATGGCCATCAAGTTCTGGATTGGGACTCGGCCCCAGAGCCTTCTGACTAAGAGGCAGGAGTGCTATCAACTGAGCCACAAGACCCTGACGCTTAAGATGCATTAATATGACTGGGACTGGTCCTACGTGCTTTTCTTTTATCCTTTCCAGGAACATTCCATTTCCACACCCAGGAATGCTTCAGTAACCATCAATATCATATTGTGGTCACTCTAAAATAAAAGATATCAGTCAATCAAATTAGTGCCACCCTATCACTTATGCTGTCAGGACATGTTTACCAGCTGTTCAGTAAGTGCACTTCTGGGACAATAAGTTACAGTGTAATGTCACTGTGATTGACAGAAGTTGCTTGTTAATGGTGAGGATACTGAAAAACAACATTTTATTGCTTAATTTAGGAAATCCACTCTTCAAACATCAGTAATTTCAAAAGAAAAATATACAAGGAAAGTCTAATGGACTAAAAAATGATGCTTACTTAACAAATCTGTCCCCTCTGATCAAATCTTTCAGGCTTTGCATATTTGCCTCTATTTAATAGGTGTCATATGTGCGACAATAACAAGAACTTGCATTTATATAGCATACCAAAATATCCCAAGGCACTTTACGGGAGCATTATCAGATAAAATTTGCCACTGAGTCACATAAAGAAATAATTAGGAGAGGTGACTAAAAGCTTGGTCCACCAGTAAGTAATTATTTGTCTTTTGCTCACATTCATTCATACCTCATTTTTCTCTTCAGGTTGGTAACATTATTAACCTTAAATATGTTTAGCTAATGGGAACCCAACTCTTCACTTGGCCTGCTTGGTTCCTTAGGCCAGTTTGAAGTTTTAAAATGGAAGGTAAAACATGCTATTCACACCTTATTACCCCAACTTCAGTGCTAATTTTTCCTCAGTGTCTAATTGGCAAGTAGCTTCAGTGAGATTAAGACTTGCTCATTGTCTGACCTCGCATATAATTTGGGTTGACAGGACTCATACAGATTTATTCAGTGAGGATAATTTTCTTATTGGCCAGCAATATTGTTACCCAGCTAAGGGTTTGGTAACACACAGAGGCTTAATGAAATTGGTAGCAATGGCAAGCCTGACACAGATGGAAGATGGATGTCACTTGTGGTAGCTTCATCATTGTGCTTTGTGGCTTTTCACCGCATTTAAACTATATCTATCCATCCATTTTATTAATTTCACTCAAAAACTGAAAGATATAATTTCACTTAACCAAAGGGTGAGTTGTCACTGCTGTAATTCTAATACAAGATCCTCAGCTAAATAAGATATTGTGAATCAAACTGAGTTGTTTTCTATTAGCTGGTTGCAGAGAAGACGGGAATTGGGTTATGGCTGACACAGGGCCACGCTGGTGATAGTCATTGTTTTGAAGGATATAAATCAGTATCGCCCTCTGTGACTAACAAGCTCAAAGGTACAGCTTTATTCTACTTAATCACACAAATAACAGTTTCTGAATGAGTTATAGAAGACCAATAAAACATTTATGAAATATCTCAGAAAATGACCACAATTACGAACAGGCCTGCTGTAACTGGTAAGGACTAACAGCCCATCCTATTTCATGGGTGCTGTAAAGTAGTATATATTTGCCCTGAGACAAATCCACTGTCATATTTCAAAATAAAGAAGTGGAGGCCAAGGGTCTAGATAAATGATCCACCATTACCTTGTTCCAGCTGTTGAATATTAGGTTAGTTCTGCTTTTAACAGCTTGATGTTTTCAGCTGCTGGGACTACAGGGTGACTTAAACCCATGGTAGCAAATGGAAAATCAGCATTCTTCTGCCAATGTTTCTGATAGATCATGGGGGAGCATAGTGGCTTCCTGTATTGTTCCATTCCACCTCATCTCTTTCTTATTGGTGAAACCACCTTCTGTCTTGTTTCAGATGATCCATGTCAAATAACCTCCATAATGTAGGCACCGACAATTTCAGTTCACAACTGATATATTTCCAACATCACCTCACAATAACTTATGCACACTTTGAGGCATACCCAACAATGAGCACACTTTCACTCATGTGCCACATTGAATTCATCTCTGTCCCATGTAACAGCACAGCTCCAATCTCAACCAACAGATCGAACACTTCCATCCAACTATACAAATGGCATTTCACTCCACAGCAAGAACACCTCCATCTCACTTCACACACAGCATACCGTATAGCTTATTCCCACAGCAAGGGCATCTTCACCTCACACCATGCCGAACAGATTGCTCACCCAACACCAAAAACTGTCATGTCACCTAACAGCAAAGACTATTTCCATCTCATACATATTTATTTATTTTTCTTACTGACTGGCAATATCATTGCTTTTAGATTTGGGATAAGTAACACACTCAGGCTAAAAGCATTTTGAAGCTATGATATGGGCGGCACAGTGGCGCAGTGGTTAGCACCGCAGCCTCACACTCCAGGGACCCGGGTTCGATTCTGCGTACGGCCTGTGCGGAGTTTGCAAGTTCTCCCTGTGTCTGCGTGGGTTTTCGCCGGGTGCTCCGGTTTCCTCCCACATCCAAAGACTTGCAGGTAATAGGTAAATTGGCCATTGTAAATTGCCCCTAGTGTAGGGAGGTGTTAGGGAATGTGGGATTACTGTAGGGTTAGTATAAATGGGTGGTTGTTGGTCGGCACAGACTCGGTGGGCCGAAGGGCCTGTTTCAGTGCTGTATCTCTAAATAAAAAAGTCTGACACCAATTGTGTTGATGATGGCACTTGTGATGTCCCCATCATTGTGCTCAGTGGCTTTTCACTCCTTTTGAAGTACATCTATCTAAATATTATCATAAATTTTACAAAAAAGCTTAATTTTACAAACCAAAGGATGAATCTTATATGGTATGCTTTGTGTGAAGTGAGATGGAGGTGTACTTGCTGTGGAGTGAAATGCCATTTTAATACAAGAGCTTTAGCTGTGCTAGGTTCCTATCTTTCCGTACAGCAGGCGCATCTCCTGCCTCAGTCCACATTGAGCATATCTGCCACCGCAATCCACAACAGGTATGCCTGACATGTTATTCCATGGCGAGTATATCTCCCATCTCACTCCATTGTGAGCGTACATCACATCTCATTCCATCCTGAGCCTACTGAAGCATGCCTCCTTTTTTCTGCATTATAACTGATATAAAACACTTCTCAGTGTTATAAAACACACTGAGAAAGCTTTTAATGGCAATCAGGAAAGTTCAGGAGGTGGAAGTCTATCTGGAACACCAGCAGTGGTATGTTTCACATCACCAGGAACTTTGTATCTTGTTAACACAAATTCAAAACTTGAAGCATACTTTAAACCATAGGAAGCCTCCAGTGTCTCCATTAGTCACACATTATCAGTTGTTTATGAATACATCCTATTGTTATGCCACCTAATATATGGAAAATAAACTAGATTTCTCATCAAAAATGATGTAGAGGGAAATGTGGCACTAAAGTGGAAAGGAATTTAGAAATACTTTCATTCCCTTACATCTCAAGACCACAAGAAATAATTATATATTCCCTTGCCCCAGATTCCAGTATCAGCTCTGAGATCAGGCATAGCCTGATGAACTGTCCCATCCCAACATGTCTGACAATCAGCTGCATACTCACTGGCATCTGATATTAGACTTCCACAAAACCACGTAAAATCCTGTGGCTAGACAACGACAAATCAGAAACAGAACAGTACTTACCATGGTGTGAAAAGGCACCTTATTCTACTCTCAGCAGAAAACCAGCCATAATAAAGGGACTATACATTTGGGGCAACACTAATAGTTGCACACACAAAGTCATTTCTGAATTGCGTCAGACTCTCTGGCCAAATCATACCATTTTGGATTCTAAAGGATAAACTTTCATTTCAACAAAGTACAAATCCAATTTTTTAGTACATCTGATTGTATTCCTACGTGTGCCATTTTTATATGTGTATTAATCCATTCAAAAGAATTGGTTCATGGCTGCTTAAAAACAATGCATTACACATTCGTGTGTTAACTTTGTCAATCGGAAGTTCGACTGTTAAATCTGTTTCAGTACTTGTCCTCAATGTTGGCTCACATTGAAGAGCTGGATAAAATTAAGAGCCTTCAAGATTACAAAGCAAGTGAAATGAGTTTAAAATGTAAAACGTGAAAGGAATGCCCAGTGATTGGTCAGGTAAAAATTTGATTGGTTACAAAAATCTTATGTACACATTCGCTATTTAAAACAGTTCCTTCTGAAATATCGCACTACTTATATTAAACAAGTCAATACCACATCCTTATTCTGTGGAAATAGTTTGATCAGTCTATCTGAAGTAAATGATGATTAAGGGGTTCTGACCTTTCAACAGACAATACCACTGACCCAGTTTAGGCCCCGATCAATCAGCCACTCACCAGATTAATAGAGATGGTTACAATCGATTCTTCTACCAAGCGTTTGAGCATCTGATGGGCTTCACTGGATTAATAGAACAGAAAATAAATTAATGGACAGCCCTGGAATTTGCTCAATACCACTGTTACTGTGGCATTTATCATACAACACATTATCTATAAAAGAACAAGATCATATTATTTCTGTATAATGATTTTCAGGGTGACTGAAAAGGAGAACAAAAGAAATAGTTTTAACTGTTTAAAAATGAATACCATTGAAGCTGGAGATCTCTCGTTTATGTGTAATAAATCTTGTTACTCCCCCTTCGCCTTTGGTTCCCTATTGCTGTCACCTACACCATGCTTTTCCCTTCAGCAAGGAAGGTTGGACAGTCTGGGCTACTAATATCTTCGTTGCTGCCATTAACACTGGTCCATGATTAGCTGTCATTTCTACAAGGCAGCATTGCCATTTTCTTCCTACCCTTGAAATGAAACATTCTGCTTAATGAATGGGCAAGGCCAAGAGCTAGCACGGCTCAAATGACGAGGGGAAGCATGTTCAAATAAGAATTAAAACTGGGATTTGAATTTACAGTGGAAACTACTAAACCATCTTAGTTATTTCTAGTTTTGCTGGATTTTTTCTGTCATTTTATGGCTTTTGATATCTACTTATGCTAAATGTGGTACTGTCTATTTTCAAGGCTTTGTTATACTGAATGTTCTTTGCAGCTTCAAAATACACATTTTTAGTCTATGACAACTGATCTTCAATAAATTTCTAATGTTAGTTATAATCAAGTAGAATTAGTAAAACATGTGGGATAAACACACCCTGATTGAGGAGCTGGATGTATTTAATCTGTTTCCAGACCACGGGAGGTACTTAGTTACTGGGAAATGAGTGGGAGTCGTGTGGGTGAATTACTGTATAGTTTTGCTTCCCCACTATGAAGAAATAGCTTGTTTTCTTACAGTCAGCTCATGATGGCTCAGCCAAGATCATGCACTTCTTTAATGTCATAAAACAATTTTTAAAGGGGCACAATTTTTTGCTTCAGGAAAGAAGAATCAATCAGTCGTAGTGTCAGTAAGATTTTAGTAAAGCATAATTTTGGGCATATAAAATGTTCATACTTTGTTCACTCACAGTATGGAAAAAAGTAATAAAATTTTAGATCCTTCCAAACATAGCTTGTGCATGGAGAGGGCGTTTTGAACCACTGGCAACATGTTGGTGGTTACAGGTCTGCCAATGATTCTGGTAGTGGTGGGACAATTTGAGGTAAAACTTTAAGAACATCACAGAAGTATCTCATTTACTATCAAAGTGTGTTGGCTCAAGTGTGATTTTTCCGACACCACGTTGACACTAATAACTTAATAAACTGAGTGGCAACACCGCTAAATGCCATTACGTTGGCACTTTTGAACATAGTAACACATACCAAAACTAAACAGTTTATGAAGATGACTGCTATTTTATTTCACAGTGTTCTTTGAACTGAAAATTTATTGTATTAATCCTGTTTTGGTGCAGTAATGCTACTCCAATTCACAAGAGGTTCCAGTCAACAGTACAATTACTTTTCTCTTCTTGGTTCCTTTTTCATTTTTTTCTCCCCATTAAACCTTTCACTTTCACATGGCCGACCCCCTTTTTTGTTCTTATTTAGATTTCCTTCCATTTGTCATGCCATGACTGAGAGGCCAAGCATGCAGCCTGCTCTCAGAGCTTTGCCAAAGGTACAGCTGTTCTGAGGAAGTGCACAAGACCAGCCTTCTTTCCTATTTCTTCATTCATCATTCTTCATCTTCTGTCATCATTCTTCATCTTCTGTTTTGTGGGTAAATGCCTGGCTTCTGCTTGCCACTCTTCACTGTGGGAAGACTGAGTACAAACTTGAATCCTATCAATTCATGCAGCAGCATGTTGGAGCTCCAATGCATTGCAGCACCACATCCCACCTGTCAGAAGACCCTTCCTACCCAGAAGGGAGGCATTAAGTTAAATTGATGGAAAATTAGACAGGCTCTGTGGCAGGTGGATGATTGTCCTTGTTTGGTTTCCTTCTATACATTCTGTCCAGGAAATTATTAATGCTAAATTGAAAAAGATGAAAATTGGTCCCACAGCTCCTTACAAACTAGTCCAGATGTCATCCAAACTGGAGACTTAGGACAGGTATTCCTGGGCCCAAATTCCAAATCATCTGGTTATGTGGCAGATGTTCTTGTATCTGTGCCGTTAGTTTAAGCAATTAATTTTTTATTCTGTGAGGAGAGGCAACATTTCCGTATAAAGTAGGCCTGTCATTGACACAATGTTACAAATGGGTGAGAACAACTATCCTGTAGAACAGAAATTCTCAGCCAGGTGTCCACTGCTCCCTCGGGGTCCATGAGAAGTTTTCAAGGGACGCACCCAAAATAACCAATAGAAACTCTTGTTTCAAATGTCATCTCAATTCGCCAGCCTCTGACTAACTGTCTTTGCTTAACTTGTATTTCTGGGTTAGATATGGCCAGTCTGGTTGCTAGATTTATTTGGCACTTTGGACTGCCAAGCCAATCACTGCAGTGAAGTTGTGTCGGAGTGCTTCAGACATGGCAGGGCAGGGAAATCTGGTGCGGAGAGAGATACACCTGGACTGGGCCAACCGAGAGTACATTGAGCTTATCATCAGCAGCATCAAAAAAGATACCAGATTTCCTCAATTCATGCAGTAAGGATTAGCAGTCAGTGAATAATAAATAACCAGTAGTAACAATAAAGTGACCAAAGGGAAGTTTCCTCTTTACACCCACTCATTCCAATGACTGCAGTAATGCTGGGGTTTAGGGCCTGGTTCCAGTCACATCCTGTTTTAAATTGTCTCTGACTTGATAGTAGTGGAAAATAAAATTGCATCTAATTTCCAGTTATCGATTAAAGGGGATGGGGTAATATATTATTGGGTTTTAAATCATCTGTGTCATAAATGGACATAGGACTATATATAGATTAGAAGCAGTTTTGCTCATTCAGAAATATAGCTCGAAATATACCAAGCATTGTGAGTTCTTTCACACTCATGAAAGAACTTGTTGAATGCTCCAACACTGATGCATTAAATCAAGATAGTTTCCTCAATTGCCTGTTACCTTAAGTTAATCAGGCCACGAACAGCAGTGCATTGAGATCCACCAAACTGAGTATCGGTCAGGAGGAACATCTCTTAATTCTATAACACCAGTGTACCCACTATGCATATTAAGGAAGTTTTTTTTTAAGACCTCCTTCACCTTGTGGTAGGACATAAAGGCTCATCATTCACTTATCTCTAATTTTCAACCTCTCTCAATGCAGCATTCTTTCATTACTGCACCGAAGATTATGCAGTCAATTTTCTAGTCATATTAAGTAAGTAAAACAAAAATAATAAATACATATGTTTAGTTGTACAACTAATTTTTGTACAGAAAAAACACTTGTGTTACAGGGGGTCCGTGGAATTTTGATAACATAGCAGGGGGGCCTCAGAAGCAAAAAGGTTGAGTACTCCTGTGTTGAAGGCATTTGTAGTTTTAGTGATGCTTCCCTGCCTGTGGAGACCTGCAATTTCAGGTCTCCCACTTTACAGGAGAGTGCTCAGCTGATGTCTGCTGTGCAAGCAGCAGTGAGAGGCTCCATAAGCAATCCCACAGATCAGCATCCTTCCCTGTCCCAGATGCTAAATGGGAAGCATCCAAGCTGGGACAATTCAGTGCCAGCTGAGTACACATCATTATGCACATCATAGTTGTGAAAATGCTGAGGTTGGCCTCTTCTTATAAAGGCATCATCAAGATGAAACATTTTTTATAAAATGAATTTTTACCAATCTTACTTTTCTTTTCCTGTTTTAAAACATTAAAGTCAATAGAATAAATGCAATATTTCACCATAGTAGTGTATTTTATTCATGAGAAAGACCTTCATAATTCATGATTGCCATAGGCAAGTGAGTTATGGATCTTTTATACTCAGCGGATAAAGCGAGTGATTCACCAATACCAGTGCAATACCCTAAAATAAATAGGCATATGATTGGAGGCAAGTTACTGTTGGTTACATAAAGTGAAACATTTATGTCTTGTTAGGAAGCCTAATATTGCGATGTGTTTGTAAAGTTTCCCCATGCTTTTCTTCAGTTCCTTTATTGTGCAGTGTAACAACTGCTGCCTGCATTGAGCTGCATGCCCAACAGCAAAGCAGTTTTGTTTCAGTGCCTACACCACATTGTAAATGAAAGGGATAACAGCAAAGAGAATATATATTCATGAGGATTTATTTTACTTTGCAGCTTTTTAAAACAAATAGATCAGACCTTGCATTTGTTTTAAATCAACAGATAAAAAGTTCAGTGCAAGTCACGTCATATGTAATCCTCCATCCTTAACTCATACATGTGGCACTGTCATATTGCATTGGTATTATTGCTTGTCTTTTCTGAGGACGTGGGAGTTTTCTCTTCTCATTGAATAGTAATATTTATCTGATAGTACGCAAAAATAAACAGGTCTTTATCGGATTGTAAGACGCTTTGAAACCACATTGTAAAGAAAAAGGCAAAGATTTAGGAAAGGTCAGGAAAGAAGAAAATAGACTTCTACAGCGTGGCGTAGAAGCAACAGTCAAGGAAAACTGAGAAGAGGTCTCAAGTCACCTCAGGGGACAAAGCAATCATTTAGTTGGGCTTACGAAGAGAAGCACTGCTGTAGGTGAGCTCAAGAGACATAAAGAGATCTAAGTGGCCTTGGAAGCAAAGCATTAATTGGATGGCTTACAACTAAATTGGAAAAGTAGACAGTGTCAGCAATACAACTGGTATTCTCAGGGGCTATTGATAAGGGGCGGTCTGAGGGTTTGAGGAACAAAGGAATGGATGGTCTTGAAAAGAAAACTTGTGGTCTACTTTTGTTAAGAATGAAAAGCTGTATAGGCAACTTATTGTGCAGGGAACTATTTTTAGAATAAATGACTACTAAAGTAGTGCCTGTGAAATTCTAATTTTCAATTCCTTCTCTGACAGATCACATTATTTAACATATCGTACAGCTATTGCTTTTTTAAGTCTGAAAATGCAGAATACCCTACAATGGCCCTGATATTTACAGGGAGGCAGGGAGGGAGCCAGGCAGTGTTTGTGGGGGTGGTGCTGAGTTGGGGGGGAATCCTGGGCATGCGGAGATCCTGCCAAATTTAACAGCACTACCTTCTTATGATATTTTTCACTCCGTTTCCCTCCTGGCTGCTGGCCAGATTGACAGGCTGGCCAGCCATTGGGTGGCATAACTAGTTGTAGACGACTATAGCCAGGGACCACAGGGAAACATTGTGCATTGATTGGGGCAGGGGAGTGGGGGTGGGGGGGGGGGTGTGAAGTTGGACTAGAAATCAAGAGGGGGAACTGGGAAACATAGTGGAGTTGGTGGGGGATATGGTGAGGGTTCAAACCAGTAATCGGGAGGGAGGAAAAACCAGGAAGCATTGAATGGTTAATAATGGGATCTGACCAGCAATCAAAAGGGACTGTGAAACATTGGGAGGTTTGTGAGTAGGTGGGGTCAGGCCAGCAATTGTGAGGGAGGGAAAATTGGGAAACATTGCTGGGTTGATGAGGGGTCTGACTGGCAACCAGATGGAAAGGGGAACTAGGAAACATTGCAGGACTGGTGGGCAGGAGGTGGGACCGACAATCAGGAGGGAGGAGGCTGATCACAGGAGAAAGGTCAGGGAGGAATATTTCTGCTCCTCCTTACCCACAAGCAGTGCTATACAAAACGCTTATCTGCTGGATCCAGCTGCTCACACCTCCCTTTAGCTGACCGGTTTCTGGGAAACTGATGCAGGAGGTGTTAAATTCAAATCTCTGTGAAAGGATCACTAATGGAGTCTTACAGGCCCACCTCTCGAGCAGGTTACTTAGAAACCCCAAAAACCGCTGTAGTTAATGCCAAAGCAGGTGCGCTGATGGTGGGTTGGGGTTGGGTTTTGCAAATTTGTCAATTTAACCCCCACTCTCCTTGGCCCTCTACAACCTGTTGTGGGGACAAGGATAAAATTACCCCTAATAACCTTTATAGGCAGAAAAAAAGAGGTTAGCTGTTCGGAGCAGTGTCAGGATCTGTGGAATCATGATTATTCATTTATTAGTATATTTAATCCTCTCAGTGTTGAATGATTGCTAAATTAGTCACACAAGAAAAATCAAGAGCTGAAATTTCTAATAACCACCCATACTGAGTTGACAGCCAGATGAATTACTAACACAAAATTAAATGATTTATTTGAAAATATAAATACCTCAAATTCAGATGCACTACTTGACTTAATTAATGACGAGGTATATACACAGAAGGGAAAATTGCTCCTCGTAAGTGTGCAACTCCATTTTCCAATGTTCCATTGTACATGAACAATACCTTTTTGCATATTTCATCAACAGAATCCTAGCCTTTATGGTGACTGTTTGACAGCTATATATAATGAGTGCTGCAGCTACAGAAAATACAAATGACTTTGTATAAATATATATAATTCCTTATACCCGTTCTAATGTGTAGCATGAATTTTCGGATTCTTTGATTCTTGGCAGTCTAGCAGAAAGCGTATAAAACATACATGTTGGGTATGTATTTGTATTACTGAAATCAGGCTTTGACATAGAAAATGGCTGAATTTTATGCCTGAATGGTAAGATAGAAAGCTTGCATTTATATAGTTCATTTCATATCCTCAGGCCAAAGTGCTCTAATGCCAGAAAATTACTTTGGAAGAGCAGTCACTGTTATTTTGTAGGTAAATATGGCAGTCAATTTGTGCATAATGAGGTCCCAAAAATTCCAGTGAGATAAATGACTAATTAATCTATTTTAGTGGTAGTGCTTGGTCGATGAATGTTGGCCAAGACACTGGGAAAGCTCACTATATTTCTTCTACATAGTGTCCTGTAATCGCTTATATCCAGCTGGGACCATGCTTTAATGTCATATCTAACAAACCATGCCTCTGACAATGCAGTGGTCTCGCAGAACTTCACTGAAGTGTCAGGCTAGATTTATATCACGAACCTCCGGAAAGGGGCTTGATCCAATGATCTTCTGACTGAGCTAAGGTGACATTGGTGTAACGTTATTAGTCAGCTACAAAATGTCAAAACTCTGAATCCCAGTTAGCGTTGTCTGTTTTTAAACCTGGAAATTGTTTCCATAAATAACTACTCTTCTGTGACGTTGCTGATGGTTAGTCTGGGATCTGTAACAAAAATTTGGCTTAAAGAGGGGCAAGAATGGCAGCTGAACATCCCTGGATATAGAGTTTTCAGGTGGGTTAGAGAGGGGGATAAAAAAGGAGGGGGTGTAGCATTATTGGCTAAGGAATCAATAACATCTGTGAGGAGGGGGGATATGCTAAATGAATCATCAAATGAGGCCATATGGGTTGAGCTCAGAAATAAACAAGGGCAGCCACACTTCTAGGAGTGTACTATAGACCCCCAAATAGTGAGAGGGAGATAGGAAAACAAATATGTAGGCAAATTTCTGAGTGCAAAAACTATAGGGCAATAATAGTTGGGGATTTCAACTACCCTAATATCAACTGGGAACCAAACAGTGGGAAGGGCACAGTAGGCACAAAATTCTTGAACTGCATTCAAGAGAACATTTTTAGCCAACAAGTAATAAGCTCAACGAGAGGGGGCGCAGTTCGAGATTTAGTCTTTGGTAATGAAGCGGGGCAAGTGGATGAAGTAGCAGTAGGACCATTTTGGAGATAGTGACCATAATACAGTTAGTTTTAGCATAATCATGGAAAAGGACAAAGATAAAACAGGAGTAAAAGTTCTAAATTGAGAGTTGATCTGGCGAAAGTGAACTAGATGCAGCTACTTGAAGGAATATCTGTGCCAAACCAGTAGGAGGTATGCAAAAGCGAAATTCTACAGGCACAGTGTGGATATGTCCCCACAAAGATAAAGGGTGGTACGGCTAAATCTAGAGCCCCCTGGTTATCTAGATGCATACAGGGTAAGTTAAAGCAGAGAAAGAAAGCTTATGACGATCACAAAAAACTTAATACTTTATAACGCCTAGAGGAGTATAGAAAGTGCAGGGGTGAAGTAAAAAGGAAAATTAGAAAAGCAAAGCGAGGACATGAAAAATTATTGGCAGGTAAAATCAAGGAAAACCCAAAGATGTTTTATCAGTACCTTAAGAGCAACAGGATAACTAAGGAAAGTGTGGGGCCTATCAGAGATGTACAAGGGAACTTGTGCATGAATGCAGAAGATGTGGGCAGGGTTCATAATGAGTTTTTTGTCTCTGTCTTCACAAAGGAGAGGGATGATACAGACATTGTAGTAAATGAGGAGGAGTGTGAAATATTCGATACGATAAGCAGAATGAGAGAGGAAGGACTAGAGGGTCTGACATCCTTGAAAGTGGATAAATAACCAGGGCCGGATGGATTGCATCCCAGGCTGTTAAAGCCAGGGAGGAAATAACGGATGCACTGAGGATCATCTTCAAATCCTCACTGGATAGAGGTGAGGTGCCAGAGCATTAGAGGTCCGGGAAAATTATATCATTGTTTGAAAAGGGTGCGAGGGATAGGCCAAAGTTATTAGAGGTTGGTCAGTATGACCTCGGTGATGGGTAAATTATTCGAATCTATTCTGAGGGGCAGGATAAATTGCCACTTAAAAAGGCACGGGTTAATCAGGGATAGTCAGCATGGATTTGTTAAGGGAAGGTCATGTCTTACCAACTTGATTGAGTTTTTTGAGGAAATAACGAGGAGGATTGATGAGGGTAGTGCAGTGGATGTGCTCTACATGGATCTTAGTAAGGCAATTGACAAGGTCCCGCATGACAGACTGGTCAAAAAAATGAAAGCCCATGGGGTACAGGGGAATGTGGCAGGTTGGATCCAAAATTGGCTCAGTGACAGGAAACAAAGGGTCATAGAAACATAGAAAATAGGAGCAGGAGTAGGCCATTCAGCCCTTTGGGCCTGCTCCGCCATTCAAAAAAGATCATGGCTGATCATCTAATTCCATACCCTGTTCCTGCTTTCTCCCCATATCTCTTGATCCCTTTGGCATTAAGAAGTATATCTATCTCCTTCTTGAATATATTTAATGATGGCCTCCACTGCCTTCAGCGGTAGAGAATTCCACAGGTTCACCACCCTCTGAGTGAAGAAATTTCTCCTCATCCCGGTTCTAAATGGCATACCTCATAACCTGAGACTGTGACCCCCGGTTCTGGACTCCCCAGCCAACAGGAACATCCTCCCTACATTTAGCTTGTCTAGTCCTTCGAGAATTTTATAAGCTTCTATGAGATCCCCTCTCATTCTTCTAAACTCTAGTGAATATAAGCCAAGTCGACCCAATCTCTCCTCATACGTCAATCCTGCCATCCCAGGAATCAGCCTCGTAAATCTTCTTTGCAGTCCCTCCAAGGCAAGAACATCCGTCCTCAGATAAACAGACCAAAACTGCACACAATACTCCAGATGTGGTCTCCCCAAGGCCCTGTATAACTGCAGTAAGACATCCTTACTCCTGTACTCAAATCCTCTTGCAATGAAAACCACATACCATTTGCCTTCCTAATTGCTTTATGCACCTGAATGCTTGCTTTCAGTGACTGGTGTACAAGGATACCCGGGTCTCGTTGTACCTCCCCCTTTCCCAATCTCTCACCATTCAGATAATCTGCCTTTCTGTTTTTACAACCAAAGTGGATAACCTCACATTTATCCACTTTATACTGCATCTGCCATGCATTTGCCCACTCACCCAACTTGTCCAAATCACATTGGAGCCTCTTTGCATCCTCCTCACAGCTCACATAGCCCCCAGCTTTGTGTTGTCTGCAAACTTGAAAATGTTACATTTAGTTCCCTCACCCAAGTCATTAATATATATTGTGAATTTAATATATAGTAGTCGATGGATAGTCTTGCGAATGGAAAGCTGTTTCCAGTGGCGTTCCACAGGGCTCCGTGCTGTTTGTGGTATATATTCATGATTTGGACTTAAATGTGGGAGGCATGATTGGGAAATTTGCTGATGACACAAAAATTGGCCATGTAATTGATAGTGAAGAGGATAGCTGTAGACTCCAGAATGATATCAATGGTTTGGTTGAGTGGGCGGAAAAGTGGCAAATGGAATTCGGTCCAGAGAAGTGTGAGGTAATGCATTTGGGGAGGGCAAACACAGTAAAGGAATACACAGTAAATGGGAGGATATTGAGAGGGGTAGAAGCAGTGAGAGACCTTGGACTGCTTGTCCACAGGTCCCTGAAGGTGGCAGGACAGGTAGATAGAGTGGTGAAGAAGGCAGATGGAATGCTTTTCTTTATTGGCCGAAGTATAGAATATAAAAGCAGGGATGTAATGCTGGAACTATATAAAATGCTGGTTAGGTCACAGCTGGAGTATTGCGTACAGTTCTGGTCACCAAATTACAGGAAGGGAACAGTTTCTCTGGAGAGAGTACAGGAGATTTACAAGAATGGTGCCAGGGCTTGAAAGTTGCAGCTATGAGGAAAGATTGGATCAGCTAGGATTGTTTTCCTTAGAACAGAGGAGGCTGAGAAGTGACTTAATTGAGGTATACAAAATTATGAGGGGCCTAGATAGAGTAGACAGGAAGGATCTGTTTTCCCCTAGTGGAAATGGAAATGTCAATTACCAGGGGGCACAGATTTAAGGTGATTAGGAGAAGGTTTAGAGGGGACATGAGGAAAACCTTCTTCACCCAGATGGTGGTGGGTTTCTGGAATTCACTACCAGGAACGGTGGTAGAGGCAGAAACCCTCAACGCATTTTTAAGGTACCTGGATGTGCACCCGAAGTGCTGTAACCTGCAAGGCTACAGTCCAGGTGCTGGAAGATGGGATTAGATTGGGCGGCTAGTTTTTTCGGCCAGCGTAGACACGATGGGATGAATGGCTTCCTTCTGTGCCATAATTTTTCTTCAGTTCTATCAGTAACACAGTTGTAATATTTCTTTCTTAATAATCTTTCTCAACCAAGAAGCTATTGGGAATCAGAGAGTAAAGGGACACAGGGATGGGATTGGAGTGCAGCGAGAAGATAAGAACATTTAGGGAGTCAAGCGCAATGTAATTGGAGGCCTAGAGAGTGAGTTACAGAAATTTTAAAATGAAAACAATTGAACTTTGAGAAACACAGGGCTTATCTGTTTAATAGTGCCAAGGTTCTGGGAACTGTGATGGCAGCTGTTCTGAAAGATTTTTTTTCTCTTGGATCAGATTTCCGATTGGATGGCTGGAACAATTCTTATTTGCCCAATCACAAAACCAGGATGTCGCTTTAAAGTACCAGAATATTTTCATGTGATTGGCAGCAAGACTGTCCTTTCACTGAAGTATACCACACACCAGTTTGTAAATTATGGCCTCCATGTTATTGTCTAGAAAGCCAGTTAGTGAAGGATAGTACTGGAGACAATCTTAACTCAGTCTAACTTATATTTACAGAGTGAAATATTATAAGCATACACTTCCTAACTCAACCTCCCCACAGTTTCAGTAAGTGTCTCTTTATATAAAAGCAAAATACTGCGGATGCTGGAAATCTGAAATAAAAACAGAAAGTGCTTGAAATACTCAGCAGGTCTGGCAGCATCCATGGAGTGAGAAACAAAGTTAATATGTGTCAAGGCACTTAACAAGGGTGTTCCTTGATTGGTATGCCATCTGACTCATGTCACTGTCAGCTCAGAGAAAGCAAAGCCATGCATTTACATGTTTAAACATAAGCACAGAGTTTTGTTCACCAGCATCCATTTACTGGTAGAACATTAATATTAATGTTTAAAACAATTAAGGATAGTCCAGGTGAACTGCTTGGAGACTTTTTAAAATATAATTTTAAGACAAAGCATTGTGAGACTATCACCTCGAGGTGGCCTCAGACCACTTCTGATGATCAACGTGCACTCATCTTGATTACAATAACAAGCAGTTGTACAATATAGTTTTTACATTATGTTGAATTAGTATAATCTGCCTTTTATATTATTGCATTGATAAAAACCCTTAAATAAATTAACTATGGCTAGTCTTTAAAGAAAATCTAGGGACAACAGAAGTGAATGAGCACTTTCAGAACCACAAAAATTGAACTGACATTTTGAACAGGCAGCAAGCTCCGAAATTTGATCAGTCATACTACTGGCTATTAATAAAGCATGCACTTCTGCACTTACACTTGACACATTCAAAACCAATTTGTGCATTTAATGTTAAATAGTTAGATTTAATAGATTGTACCAAAATGCAGATTCCAGCAAATTATAGTGGTTATTTTGCTTTTAATATCAAAAATCCTTAAAAAGTCAATTGAATTAGTACTGAAGTATTAAACAAAAATTGTTCTACCAAAATGTATTTGTATGGCAACTATACATTATAACTAACCTTACCACATTTATTAATTTTTGTTTGGTGTGTTTATCATGCCTATTACACAGGTATGAATAAATACGTTGCATCTTTTTAGAGGCCTAATTTTCTAAACTGGCTTAAATAAATTATATTTATGCAGTGAATATTGACAAATACTATCCTGTAATATGAAGGAGAGTGGTGAGGGGTAGGAGCTCCCGTGCTGTGAAGGAGAGGGAATAAAAAAAAATAGCCTAAAGAAATTGTTCACATTTTAAGGATCATTTATAAGATCTGTAAGATTTGTAACACCCACTGCAGCTCAGTGTTATTGATGTACCATCCTGGCCGTGGGCTGAACTCACGAATCACCATGCCTTTAAATCAATCACATCCCACCTACCACCAGCACAGAGTAGGCTGGAGTTCTCAATATCTGCCACTGTGCAAAGCTAATTAATAACTTCACTTCATCAAGGTGTGCATGTCAGCATCCTTTCGTATTAATGAGACTATTTTAGTGCGTGGGGAAATAGAAGCTAGAACTTCTGGGTATCATAATATTGCTATTCCATCCTCAAAAGGAAGGTGCCAAAACCAGTTCAAAGCTTTGTTCATTGGAAACTCAACAGAGGGGATAACTTGTTGTAGTCATGCACCAATAGCTGGGAGAACTACAAATCCACTGGGAGATAAGGAACAGAAAAAAAAATCTCATGGTCATGTCACAAAACGCTTGTTATTTTGTATTATAGAAAGAAAGAAGAGCATTTTGATATAGCCTTATAACATCATCAGAACACCCCAAAATGATTCACATCCAATAATTTGGATGAGCAAGTACAGCAGCCAATTTTGAGTCGTAAGATCCACAAAGAGTAAATGTAATGAATGGCCAATTAACTTAATTTTGGCAGTATTGGTTTGAGGGAGAAATGTTGGGCCAAAGGAACGCTTTTGACTAGGATATCAGAACAGCTCGCTGTTCTTCAAATATCCCATGTGATCTGTATGCTCAATGAAAAGGCAGACATGGCTTTGGTTTAACCAGAAAGAAAGAGATAGCTATATTACAGTAACACATAGAAATAGCTCAAGGACCTCAGTTAATGTACTTTCAGGTAGTGTGGGTTTAGTTGTGACTGCAAGGACACATACTTTAAAAAAAATTAAAAGGCTGGATAGCACCCCTACTGATATATTTTTCCAGTTTAACAGATTGGGAAGAACAAGTTTAAACTATGTAAGAGCAGGAATAAAATGGATGGTAGACAGTTCTTTCTTTCCCAGAATGTAGTGAGCATCTGGAATACACTGCTGGCCAGTGTGGTGTGTGCTGACACAGCCTGGCTTCACAAAGGAGCTGGACCAGTTCTTGGCTGGGGCAGAGATTGCATCATGTAGAAGGTAAGTGTTTTTATAGTAAATAAAAACACAAAGTGCTGGAAATACTCAGCAGGTCTGGCAGCATCTGTGGAGAGAGAAACAGAGTTAACATTTCAGGTCTGTGAACATTCATCAGAACTCTGAAACGTTAACTCTGCTTCTATCTCCACAGCTGCTGCCTGACATTGAGTAGCTCCAGCACTTGGTTTTTATTTCAGATTTCCAGCATCTGCAGTATTTTGCTTTTATTTAAGTGTTTGTATAGATAGCACTTGGTCCACGTGATCTCCTGCACTGGTTTTGATTGCCTGAGGGGGTTGGAGACAAATTTCCTGAATATTCTTTCCCTTATCGACCGAAGGTTTTTTCTCTTTGTTTCCTTTCTCAGGACGTTACATAGTTGTGTGTGTATGTATGTGTGTATGTGTGGTGGGGGTTGGGGTGGTGGATGGGAAGAAGTGTTTAATCATGATGCTCTGGCTATCATTGTGTATGGCAGACTTGATGGACCAGCTAGTCCTTTCCTGCCCATCATGTCATATGTTCGAATACACAAGATGCCATGAAAAAAAATTGCATATTTTCCAAAGATTGTATCATGGGACAATTATTCATCAAAACAATAGACTAGCAGCCTTAGAATACCAGAAGTGTATTCTATAAATTCCCCCTGCAGAGTGATACACTTTAACACTGGTTAAACCAAAGCTATACCTGCAAGAATTTGGAGATGAGAAAGTGGAGTCGTCGGGCAGGATTTTAGACTGTGCTGACTGTCACTCCACAACTCACCCACAAAAGGGTGAAATAGCCTTATCTGGTTATGTTGGAACAAATTAATCCCCTTGAAGAAGGATTGTTGAAGCAAACAATTAGCCTTGCAAGCTGTTGTGTGTGTCAGGGAACCTCTGAAGTGACAATTGGGAGAGAGTGAACATGTTGTCACAGGATCATGAGAAATTAGGAAACTTCTGACGCTGTGTGTCTAAAAAACTACCTCCACATTCATGGAACTCAATGCTTTCAGATTTTGTAGTTCCACAGAACAAAATGCTTTCTGAATGCTTTTCAGAATACAACTGCATTCTGGAAAAGGTAGACTTGTTGAACACGCCTGCGATGTGTGATTCCCAAGCACCAAAGGAATCTAATGGGAGAAAGAATATCCAAATGAGTATGTTGTTTCTGTTCCTTCGAGTTAAAAATAAACATGTGATCTGCCATCTTAAGCCTGCATTTGTCTTGCATAATTATGGTGCTCAGGCTAAGTTCTGCAAAAATACCAGCAGCAGAGGAGTTGAGCGAAGTTAGAATTAGAATTAGAATTGGAATATTACAGCGCAGTACAGGCCCTTCGGCCCTCGATGTTGCGCCGATCATCTGACCTACACTATTCCATTTACATCCATATGTCTATCCAATGACCAACAGTGTTCAACTTCACTACCATCAATGAGGCTAAACTTTTTTTTTTCAAAATCAACTTTCAATTCAGCAAGGAGAGTATATTATGAGCATCAATCAAAATCCTCAGCATGTGGCCATTTTTTAGACTTAACTCAGTGTGAGCTAAATTTAACTTAATAGTAAAATGTTAATATAAATTACACAGTAATCATTAAATGACCAAATAGTCAAAACTGATTATCAAATAGACAAACTGGCTGATGCATTTTAGAGTACATGTATTCATAGCGAGGGCCAAGAAATTAAAAAACGAGGGAAAGATTACAGGAACTTTCATCTTTCATTCTTAATCAAATCTCTCTGCATCAGCACTACTAAGTGCTACTTAAATTAAGCATAATAGATGGCAGTAGGCAAGGGGGCTGCATACAGCAAGTCCTGGCATGCTTTGTGAATGGTCAGTCATGCTGTGCATATTAGAAAGAAAAAACTTGGATTATTGGCACAAATGTGTGTTGAGAGCTATAGTTTGCAATCTTGTTGCTCATGGAATCACCTAATCGCAAGACTCAAGCTTATCAGATGGGCATAGATCACTGATGAGAAACATTGTTGGAGACAGAGACCCCCATATTTACCAGGGGGGTGGTTTTGGAGGGAGCTGACTGGTTATAGTTGGGAAAACCAGAACTGCAGGTTTCCCCAACTATATTAGAATTTTAACTCCACGGCGTGTGAGAATTTTTTATCCCCCCCAGGTTTGAGGAAAATCAGCCTGATTGACAGACTTGGCTGTCTGTCAGGTGAGGAAGGTTCCAGAAAAGGCCCCAGCTGAGGAACCGGTAAATTTAGTGGTGGTGGGGGTAGAGATTGTGAAATCGGAGGGTAGATACAGCCTGATTGGAGGTGATCATGTGGGTTTGGGGTTGATCACGGGGGTCTGATGTTGATCACAGGGGTTGCTAGGGAACCTGGCCGATCACAGAGGAGTCAGGCAGAGATCAAGGGGTAGCTGGTGATCATGGGGGAGGTCGGTGATGGGGGTATCAAGGCAGAAATGAGAGGGTCATTGATGGGGGTTTATGGGGAGATAGTGAAGGTGTAGGAAAACTTATTGAACCTGGAGGAAACCAAAGGTATTTCCATATGCATCCAACCCCGCTCACCACATTTGACAGCTTGGTTTCCCAAGGCCTGGGCAATGTAGGTTAAAAGAGATCCTGTAAAAATAAAAGCTACAGCCTTCTTAAAAGGTTTCAATGACTGCCCTGCCTCCTGTGAGCAGATGGGTTATTCGCCTTTCCTTCTGCCCTCTTAAAAGTGGGCAGGTTTGATGCGGGTGGATTCCTGTTTGAAATTCTTAGCGTTTTCACTTGCCACCCAACCCAAACCCAACCATTTTTGAGGATTAAAATTGCCTCCATAGTGAACACAGAAAATGTTATTGTCGAGATCATTTTATCATTTTCTTGTTTTTAATATTATGTTTGTGCAAGCTTTATTTCGGGTGGTAACATCCCCGCCCTGGTGAACATTGCCAGCGCCAGAAACGGTGTCTCGAAACTGACGTGCAGGCCTGCACAGTATTTTTGGTGCAACCGCCTCCCACTTCTGTTCCCGACCTCGGCTGGGGTGGGGGTGGGGTGCAAAATTCAGCCTCACGATTCATGGCTTTCATTCCTGCTTGCTATTTGCTGATTGGCACAGTGCATATCTATTCAGTTATGGTTTGTCAGTGATTTATGAATATGAAATTTCAGTGAATGAAGTGCAAGTATGACACAGAAACTGGCATGAGTAACAGTTGACACAGGAAGTGTGTCAAGGAGTAGGCAGTTTTCTAATACTAATCAATCTCCTGTTGCCTTGTTCATGGTGCATCAGAGGTTATGTTATTACAATGGTACATGCTGAACTACGGAAGTTGGAAGGGGTGCAGTGAAATAATGGAAGTAACAAATCAGACCTCATTAGTTAGGTTTGATAGAAAACTGTAACAAGAAACTAATAAGGATTTATAAAATCAATTATTTCTGAATGACCAGTCAGGAAAACCTACAAGTGAAACAAAGGAGTAAGTCAACCTGAAGTTTCAGTGGATGCACTCCAGTGGTAGACCAGCAAAAATGGCCAGAATTCCATTGACGTTATAACAAGAGTTCAAGAAAACCCAGTTGAAATTTTGTTTCATGCTGTAAAGAAGTGAATGTTGAGATGCAAGACTAGGAAGGAATGAACATTTCAAGTGATAGAATTTGAGAAGAAAAATCACTAATGGTATTCTTAAACAACAGAAAGTACAATGAGTTATTTATTCATCTCTCTCTATATACTCATGTCTCCAAAGTCTCCAAAGCATTTAATGATTTAAATCTGAAACTTTACCTCAATAACGTTTTCAAGATTAATTCTGAAGTTTGTTTCTAACATGATCTGAAGAGGCTGTCTTTCAGTCAATCATGAAAATCTCCAGAGCTGACCTTGGATAAAAGTCCTAATATTATTTCTATGATAATAAGGGTTTCTTACCAAAAACCAAATCATTTACCTCGTACTTTTCCAGTTCATTATAATGAATACAAACAACACACAGGCTCTATCTAGAATAGAAAATACAAAATTGATAATATTTGGATGTGAAATGTTAATAAAGCTGTTGAATGTCATTCTCCAACTGATTTTCAAATAATACAGAAAAAATAAGGGAGTCCTAAATTCTGTTATATCATGTTGAAAGTGAGTCTTCACAGTATAAACTTAGAAAATCATTCTGATACATACTGGGAAATCTAGTGTTCCACAGGCTTTCAAGAAAATATTTAGTGAAGGAACTCAAAGACACAAATGGCAGTTTTGTAGAAAAGCATAATCATGTTGCTAAAAAAATATATACATTTTTATCTCCTTTATAACAAACTGAACTGGAGTAGCCATATAAATACAATAGCTACAAGAGCAGGTCAGAGGCTAGGAATCCTGCGGTGAGTAACTCAGCTCCTGACTCCCCAAAGCCTGTCCACCATCTACAAGGCACAAATCAGGAGTGTGATGGAATACTCTCCACTTGCCTGGATGGGTGCAGCTCCAACAACACTCAAGAAGCTTGACACCATCCAGGACAAAGCAGCCCACTTGATTGGTACCCCATCTACAAACATTCACTCCCTTCACCACTGACACACAGTGGCAGCAGTGTGTACAATCTATAAGATGCACTGCAGTAACACAACAAGGCTCCTTAGACATACCTCCCAAACCCGTGACCTCTACCACCTAGAAGGACAAGGGCAGCAGATGCATGGGAACACCACCAAGCCACACACCATCTTGACTTGGAACTATATCTCTGTCCTTTTAGTGTCGCTGGGTCAAAATTCTGGAACTGCCTTCCTGACAGTACTGTAGATGTACGTACCGCACATGGACTGCACCACCTTCTCAAGGGCAATTAGGGGTGGGCAAAAAATGCTGCCCTAGCCAGTGATGCCCACATCCATTGAACGAATAAAAAACAACAAATTTGTTTTTACACATTTGATATTTCAGCTGCTGAGACAAAAATGTCAACAAAAATTATTTTCAATTATTTGAGCAGTTTAATTTATTGAACCTCAGGTCTGGAAGATTTGCATGAGTGCGAAGTAGCAGATGAGTCAAGATAGTTACAGAGTTATAATTGCAATTTTTTAAATTTAAGTCCATCAAAAACTGACAGACCATTACATGAGGAAACACCTGCAATAACATACTAATTTTAATATATCGCGAGTGAACTCCAGTAGCACTGCTCCTTGTAAATCATAGGATTTCTGTGTTAAAAAGACAGAGAAAGGAACATTGCAAGAATATTATACCATGTAACGTAGCATATAGGATTGTGTCCTTAAAGGCTTGAAGGGAGAATCATTCTGAGTTTATCAAATGAATAGTGGGTTCATTTACAGGCCTGCAGGCAAAGGAGAACTCGGAGTCAGTTTGGTTGATGGGTCAATTAACAACTGGAAACAACACAAAGTCACTGCAGGAGGTAGAAAGTATAAAATATCTGCATTGTAAAAATCATTGTTTAAAAGTTTAAACTTTCTTACAGTTAGAGCTAGCTCAAAGCTATTCAATTATTTGCAGTTTCTTTTATTTTATTTGTCTGTGGTTTGGTACTAATTTTACTAAAGAAGAAATCAGGAATCACAGTCAATTATGGACAGATTTTTGGTTTTTCAGGAAATCAACAGATATGGGGAGCGGGCGGGATAGTGGACTTCAGGCAGAAGATCAGTCGTGATCATATTGAATGGCGGAGCATTCAAGGGGCGAAATAGTCTACTCCTGCTCCTATTTCTTTCTTACATTCTTGTGATACATGTGGGAAAACTAGAGCTCATACATATAAGATAGTCACTAATAAATCCAATAGGAAAGTGAGGAAATATTTTGCCCAAAAGAGTGGTAAGAATGTAGAACATGCTATCACAAGGAGTAGAGGTAAATACATAGACACATTTAAGGGAAAGCCAGATCAGCAGATGATGGAGAAAGGAATAGAACAATATGCTGATAGGGTTAGATGAAGAGGAGTAGGAGGAGGCTCATGTGTAGCATAGATACATTGGGACAAATGGCCTGTTTGTTTGCTGTAGATGCAATGTAAGTCAATATAAAGAATGGCCCAATCAGGTATGTTAAAATAAATTTGTCCATGATTAAGAATGTAATGGAAGTGTTACAGGAATTGTTACACAAGCATATTATTGGAAGAATGTGATGGTGTGACTATATACAAATACTTTAATATACTACCACACCTCCCATGGCTTTGGACCCTTGGAGAGGATGGGCTGATTTTTTTTAACAGGAGGAGACATTTTATTGCAAGAATCGGTGTTTGTTCCAGAAGTTGTTACTTCATGCTGCTAACAAGCTCATTACTTCATGCGACCTCCCTACCTCCTAATAAATCATTGTATGAATGAATCCCAATAATAAATTTGCATGTCACCTAACAAGCTGGAACAAATTTAATTGAGGTGGAATAAATTTGTATATCACATGACAAGTTTGGATAATTACAAATAACGAAATCTCGCATGAAGAATGCACCAATCAGAAATAAGTAAAAGAAATAAGTTTAAAAGCAGCAACAAAGTAAGAGAATATTTGACACTGCAGCATAACAGAAAAAGAATGCAAGAAAGTTTGACGGTTATGAAATGGGAAGTAAGTGTTAATTGAAAAGTTATTAAAATATAACTTGTGGATCTCTCATGTGTTGGGCTTTAGTGTTTCAAATGAGTTCTTTAGAACATAAGAACATAAGAAATAGGAGCAGGAGTAGGCCATTCAGCCCCTCAAGCCTGCCCCGCCATTCAATAAGATCATGGCTGATCTGTCCCAGACCTCAACTCCTCTTTTGTGCCAGCTCCTCATAGCCCTCAACTCCCCGATATTTCAAAAATCTATCTACCTCCTCTTTAAATACTTTCAGTGACCTAGCCTCCACAACTCTCTGGGGTAGAGAATTCACTACCCTCTGACAGTAGAAATTCCTTCGCATCTCAGTTTTAAATGTGTGGCCACTTATTCTGTAACTATGTTCCCTAGTTCGAGATTCCCCCACCAGTGGAAACATATTCTCAACATCTACCCTGTCAAGCCCCCTTAGAATCTTTTATGTTTCAATAAGATCACCTCTCATTCTTCTAAACTCTAATGCCTAACCTATTTAGTCGTTCATGATAAGACAACCTCTTCATCCCAGGAATCAGCCTAGTGAACCTTTTCTGAACTGCTTCCAATGCTAGTACATCCTTCCTTAAATACGGGGACCAAAACTGTACACAGTACTCCAGGTGTGGCCTCACCAACACCCTGTACAGCTTTAACAAGACTTCCCTATTTTTAAACTCTAACCCCCGAGCAATAAAGCCAAAATTCCATTTGCCTTCCTAATTACTTGCTGCACCTGCATGCTAACTTTTTGTGTTTCAGGTACAAGAACACCCAGATCCCTCTGTACTGCAGTATTTTGTAGTCTTTCTCCATCTAAATAATAATCAGCCTTTTTATTCTTCCTACCAAAGTGGATGACCTCACACTTTCCCACATTAAACTCCATCTGCCAAATAGATGGCTTTAGGCAAACCTTTTCCCCTGTGAATTGGAGTGCGTCTTCAACTTCCCGGAATCTGAGTAATTTGTAACAACAACGATAGCTTGCAATTATATCAAACCTTTAACATAGTAAAATGTCCCAAGGTCATAGGATCAGGACTAGGCCATTTTTCCCCACTATCGCCCTGTCCCTTGATGTCAGTGTTCAGAAATCTATCGATTTCCGTCTTGGACACGCTCAACGATTTGAGCTTCCACAGCCCTCTGGGGTAGAGAATTCCACAGATTCACCACCCTCCGAGTGAAGAAATTCATCCGCATCTCAGTCTTAAATGGCCTGCTCTTATTCTGAGACTGTGTCCCCTTGTTCTAGACTCACCAGCCAGAGGAGACATCCTTTTTTTTTTAAGAGTTACAGCACTGAAACAGGCCCTTCAGCCCACCGAGTCTGTGCCGACCATCAACCACCCACTTATACTAATCCTACACTAATCCCATATTCCTACCACATCCCCACCTGTCCCTATATTTTCCCTACCACCTACCTATACTAGGGGCAATTTATAATGGCCAATTTACCTATCACCTGCAAGTCTTTGGCATGTGGGAGGAAACCGGAGCACCCGGAGGAAACCCACGCAGACACAGGGAGAACTTGCAAACTCCACACAGGCAGTACCCGGAATTGAACCCGGGTCGCTGGAGCTGTGAGGCTGCGGTGCTAACCACTGCGCCACTGTGCCGCCCACATCCACATCCACCCTCTCACGCCTAGTAAAAATTTTGTAAGTTTCAATGAGATCGCCTCTCATTCTTCAAAACTCCAAAACTCCAGAGAATACAGGCTCCGTTTCTTCAATTTCTCCTCAGAAGACAATCCCGCCATCCCAGACATTAGTCTGGTGAATCTCTGTTGCACTCCCTCTATGGCAAGCATATCCATCCTTAGATAAGGAGACCAAAACTGTGCACAATACTTCACATGAAGGTGCTTCACATGAGGGTTTTCAGACAAAATTTGCCATCAACCACATAAGAAGATATTAGGAAGGATGACCACAAGCTTAGAATCATAAAATTATAGAATGTTGTAGCACAACAGCAGGCCAGTCAGCCCATCACACATGTGCCAGCTCTTGGAAAGAAATATACAATTAGTTCCACTCCCTGGCTCTGTCCCAATAGCCCTGTAAATTTTTTTTCCCATCATGTATTTATCCAATTCACTTTTGAAAGTTACTATTGAATCTGCTTCCACCACTTTTCAGGCAGTGCTTTCCAAATCACAACAACTCGCCATGTAAAAAAAAAACCCTCATGTTACTTCTAGTTCTTTTCCTTATCACCTCAAACCTATGTCCCCTCACTACCAACCCTTCTGCCATTGAAAATATTTTCTCCTTATTTACTCTATCAAAACAGTTCGTAATTTTGATCATCTCTGTCAAATCTCTTCTTAATCTTCTCTCTGCTCTAAGGAGAACAACCCAAGCTTCTTTAGTCTCTCCAAATTACTGAAGTCTCTCATCTCTGTTATCATTTTATTAGATCACTGCTGCATCCTCTCTCAGGCCTTGACGTCCTTCCTAAACTGTGATGCCTAGAATTGAACACAATACTCCAGCTGAGGCCTAACCAGCATTTGATAAAGGTTTAACGTAACTTCCTTGCTTTTGTACTGGATGCCTCTTCTTAATAAACCCAAGGATACCATGAGCTTTTTTAACAGTCTTCTCAAGCCACTTCTTGTCCATCCACTTTCAAAGATTTGTGTACATATAGCCCCAGTCTCTCTGTTCCTGCACCCTCTTTAAAATTGTACCATTTAGTTTATATTGCCCCTCATCTTCTTACCAAAATGTAGCACTTCACACTTTTCGCCATTAAATTTCATCTGTCATGTGTCTGCCCATTTCCCTACTCTGTATATATCTCCTCCTGAAGACTGTTCCTATCCTTCCGATTTCTTAAATTTTGGTTCTGAGTTTCATGTCATCTGCAAACTTTGGAATTATGCACTATCTACGCGTCCAGGTCATTACTATATATCAGCTTAGTCAAAGTAGTAGGCTTGAAGGAGCTTCTTAAAGGAGGAGAGAGAGGCGGAGAGGCTTAAGGAAGGAAATCCAGAACTTTGGGTCTAAACAGATGAAGGCACAACCTCCAATGGGGGAGCAAGAAAATTGGGGATGCATAAGAGGCCAATTTTGGAGGAATGTCAAGTTCTCGAAGGGCTGTAGGAGGTTGCAGGAGGGGTGAGGTCAAGGAAGGATTTGAACACAAGGATGTGAATTTTAAATTTGAGGCATTGCTGGACTTGGAAACATTAAAGGTCAGCAAGCAGGGGGATGATGGGTGAATGGGACTTGGTATGAGTTAAGGTGTGGGTAGCAGAGTTTTGGATGAGTTGTAGTTTCAGAGGATGAAAGATAGGAAGCCAGCCGTGAAAGCATTGGAATAGTCAAGTCTGGAGGTAACCAAAGCATAAATGCAGGTTTCGGCAGCAGATCAGCTGAGACTTCTGGTCACAGTAGGAGGGGACAGAGGGCAGCAGCAACAAAAGAGTCTGGACATGGTGCAGGGGAGAGTTCTTAAAAAGGTTTGTATAAATTGCACTCCCCATGCTCTGCTTTTCTGCTGCTACAAACATATTACTCAAGCTGAAACCTCAAGTTCTGAGGCCTTCATCTACAGCTCCAAAAATACTCACTAACTTAAAGTTCCTCAAGTATGTCTTGAAGGCATTGGAGGAACTTTAAGCCAGTTTGCAGCAATGGGTGGGAACGTAGCTTTTGGGATCTCAAGTGGGGGCCTCATCACTCCAAACTTGATGTTGTGGGTCAACAAATGTGGTATGGTCAGGGAGGGTGGTTTGCTGGCAGTAGATCAGAGGGACAGAAGGCAGAGGAGTCAGCAACATGGAGTGGACACTTTGCATTGGGCCACTGGCACAGCTTTAAGAGCTCCAAGGCAGCTGGGATTGCAAACAACATGACGTAACCCCACTTATCTTGGAAAAGAAGCTTGGAGATCTCAGAGATAAATATGCCACCTGTTCTGATGACCAGGCATGCAGAATTCAATCAGGGTTAAGTAAAATGAATAGGTCAAGTTAATTGTGGCATAAAAGCTTGACGGATAGGTGTAATGGAAATAGAGGTGACCTAAAAATCACTTCGTAATTGTCACACTTGCAGCACATAGGTGTGACACTTAAAAGAAGTGAACACTTAAAGAAGACTTTTAAATTTAAAATAAAAACAGAAAGTGGTGGAAATACTCAGCAGATCTGGCAGCGTCTGTGGAGAGAGAAAAAGAATTAATGTTTCAGGTCTGTGAACTTTCATCAGAACGTCTTCTAAATTTAGATGGATAGCCAAACTCTAGTTAAAAGGGGACCTTCATTGTTCAGGTGGAAGAAAAGTCAGAAGGGTTAAGTGCCATTTTTAATTACACTTTTATAATATAGTGTTGCATTTCAGCGTGATTTACATCAATGTGTGTGTATTTGTTGAACATTTTTGTTGAAGTTGGTTCCCTTAAAATATAGTGAAATATAAACACTTTTGTTCTTAGAAATCTTACATTTTATAATACTTCTATCTCACACCAGCCAAAACCCTCCCTTAAGGACACAGCCGCAATAACCTACATCTTCCCAAAGAAACAATTGCTGTTTTCAGTGGGTTTCATTTTAAAGGTGCCTGGTTTCTAATAGCCAGAGCCCCTTCAAAGACAAGAACATTTTGTTTAGTTATCCCATTTTACAAGATACCAATGACTGCTCATCACCAAACAATGACTGCTAGTTAACCAATCATGCAAAATACCATCAACATTAGAAATATCCATTCTGGATACTCATATCTGCAAGATGTGTACATTTGGTAGTTAATCATCCTTGCACGATTCCTCTCAGAAAATCTATTGTCTCAAACCTTCTGGAATTTCTTTTAAATTTGATAGGTAACTTCTGAATTTCATGGTAATGGGGAAGATGTCAAGTCAGCCTTCTGTTTTTAGGAAAGTCAGTCACTGAAAGATTGCTTACCAGAGGAGCAATACAGTGCATTAAGATTCTAACAAGTTAGAGTAAATGAAGCAATTGCCGATTAGTTTCCAAAGTACTTATCTCATTAAACTAAATGAATTATTGATTTGGCAACACTCAAGCTTTTAGTGTGAGTTCCTACACAAATAGGATTCCATCCAAAGCTTAAACAGGCAATACTTCCTTTCTGAGCACTACATTGTGGGGTTTCAAATTGTTTTTAACTGGCATATTTTACAATGTTTAGTTTATATTTATATCATTGCTCAACTAGCTGTTTGCTTCTGAATGTTCAATGTATTTGGTGTTCACTTGGATGTTGCCTAATTGATTTTTAAGTGAAATTTGGCCCAACTCTGAAGCTGATGTCATGTGATTTTTACAATACAAGTGCTACTTTTTTGTTTGCGATGTTATGACATCCATGATGCAGACCGAATATCAGTCCTTGGCAAATTTCAGCACATTTATCAACACTTTTAAATCATCCGACCTCAGCATTTAACAGTTAGTTCAACTGTAATTTTCCATAAATGATAGATACATAAAATATCCTAACAAATTTGCATTTACTAGGGAATACTGCAAAACTATTTTTTTACAGTTCTCTTATTCTAATTAAAAAATTCAATAATAGAAATTTACAGAAATGACACTTGCACTGTAATGCATTAAAGGACACAAATTTGGTATGTCAAAAAGCTCAGTATCCTGAAGCAGTTTGATTTCATAGATTTCTTTTCATTTGGGAATATCAAAATACTTTTTATTAATATGCAATTAGGTAGACTGTATGATTTGATTCAAAAACAACTTGTCCATTTGTGTTTTTTAAGATGAAGAATAAAAGTCTTGGGAATTTAATATTCCCCATTTATTTGCTAAGTAAGGATGCCTTGATCCAATTACTTTACATCATCTGTGAGGAGTACCTCGGTATCAGCTGCCAAAGCATGCTTCCTTCTGCACCCATGTAAAATAAAGGACTTGCTACTATTTTATCCAACCAGTGCATTTTCCAAAAGCAAAGTACTACAGATGCTGGAACTCTGAAATCAAAACAGAAAATGCTGGAAACAGTTCTGATGAAAGGTCGGTGACCTGAAGCTTTAACAGCGTTTCTCTCTCCCCAGATCCTGCCAGACCTGTTCAGTGCATATCCCATTTAAAGTCAGTCTGACAACAATTACCAAATTAGTGTTGAATTTGAGGGCAGCATATAGCTTTAATTTATTTATGATTTTGAACAGTATTTAGAAAGTATATCCCAAAGATGACCCACATGTTAATGTTTCTAGGGCAGTCTCCTAAGACCAGATCTTTCACTGCCGACTAAATGGCCTTCATTCCTTTTATCTTGGCTGGATTCAAACTTGGGTAGAAGAGGTGAAAACATGGTGCTCTAATGTGCTTTCTTCCTTCTGCCTGAGCTTACATCCCAACCCAGAATTCAAAGTGTTACCCATCGCTCTGTTCTGATTTTAATGATGGACATGAGGGGCTGAATTTTCAGGGCCACCCCCCACCCCCAAAGTCTGGAATGGAGGTGAGGGGGGCCCAACAGTATTGGTACCAGGTAGCGTGTCAATTTTAAGGCGCCGGAATCCCATCCTCTTCCCAATTGAGGGCAGTTAAGCTAGTTAAAAAGCTAATTAAGAGCTTGTTAAAGAGGGAGGCTGGAATATTTAAAGGGGGCAAACAGGTTTTAGAAGCTGGCATTGGGAACACAACTGTAGGATTTTGAGCCCAGTGGTGATGAGGGGCAACACCCTCTGCAGGAAGGGCAGAACCTTGGGCATCAGGAGGGCACAGGAGAGCAAAGAGGGGCAGGAAGTCAACAAAGCTCATACCCTCAACATAGGATCTACTGCCAAAGACGGAGCTACCGGGTGATGACCAAGATCCAGTGCTGCAGGGCACTGCGACTCTCCAGGCAGATGGTCACTGATATCTGTACCCTGGTTCGCCAGGAGCTTGCAACTCGCAGCACTCATCACCATGCCCTGCCAGTAGCCATCAAATTCACTGTGGCCTTGAACTTTTTCGCTTCTATCTCCTCCCAAGGATCAGCTTTTTTTTATTCTTTCGTGGGGTGTGGGCATCGCTGGCAAGGCCAGCATTTCTTGCCTATCCCCTAATTGCCCTTGAGAAAGCGATGGTGAGCTGCCTTCTTAAACCGCTGCAGTCCATCTGTTGCAGGTACACACACAGTGCTGTTAGGGAGGGAGTTCCAGGATTTTGATCCAGCAACAGTGAAGGAACAGAGATATATTTCCATGTCAGGATAGTGTGTAACTTGGAGGGGACCTTGCACGTTGTGGTGTTCCCATGCATCTGCTGACTTTGTCCTTCCAGGCGGAAGAGGGCGCAGGTTTAAAAGGTGCTGTTGAAGGAAGCATGGTGAGTTGCTGCAGTGCATCTTGTATACAGTACACACTGCTGCCACTGTGCATCAGTGGTGGAGGGAGTAAATGTTTAAGGTGGTGGACGGGCGGATCAAGCGGGATGCTTTGTGCTGGATGGTTTCTAGCTTCCTGAGTGTTGTTGGAGCTGCATTCATCCAGGCAAATGGAGAGTATTTCATCACACTCATGATTTGTGCCTTGTAGATGGTGGACAGGCATTGGGGAATCAGGAGGTGAGTTACTCGCTGCAGAATTCCCAGCCTCTGACCTGCTCTTGTAGCCACAGTATTAATGTGACTGCTCCAGTTCAGTTTCTGGTCAATGGTAACCCCCAGGACGTTGATAGTGGGGGGTTCAGCAATGGTAATGCCATTGAATGTCAAGGGGAGATGGAGGTTAGATTCTCTGCTATTGGAGATGGTCATTACCCGGCACTTGTGTGGGCAAATGTAACTTGCCATTTATCAGCCCAAGCCTGAATATGGACACAGACTGTTTGAGTATCTGAGGAGTTGCGAATGGTACTGAACATCTTGCAAATGGCTGCACACCATTGCATCTTGCTGGTCAATGATGTCCTCTTTGCCAGAGCTGGACAGCACATTTGATTTGGACGTGATCTTGCAGGGTCAGAGGGCATTGGGTTTCATGTCCATCACTGGATTCTCCCAAGTGCAAGGCATCATTGATTGCACCCATGTGGCCATCAAGGCACCCAGAAACCAGCTAGTGAGATCCACCAACAGGAAAGGCTTCCACTCCCTCAACATCCAACTGGTCTGCGACCACAACAAGAGTTTCCACCATGTGTGAGCTCGCTTTCCTGGCAACTGCCATGACTCCTTCATCCTCTGCCAGTCCTGGCTGCCTCAAATCTTCATTCCAACCCCCAAAGTGCGTGGATGGATCCTAGGGGACAAGGGAAATCCCTTGAAGAGATGGTTACTCACCCTTCAATGGGAGCCCCAAACAGAGGCAAGGAGGCGATACAGCCAATGTCACCTGCTCAGCAGGACAACCATTGAGTAGATCATCGGACATCTGATGCAATTTTGGTGCCTGGACTGGTCTCCACTGACCTCCTGCAAGGGTCTCGGTCATTGTGATGATCTGCTGCGCTCCATAACATTGTCCTCTAGAGAGGTGAGGACCTTGAGGATGGTGAGGCCCTGGAAAGAGACCTCATCAGGGAAGGAGCAGGAGCAGTAAGTGAGAGAGGAGGAGAAAGAGGAAGTGGAGGAAGATGACACTGAACAGAGAGGTGCCCCTGCTGCATGACAAGATGGCCGCCTCCTGTTGCCCTCCAGGGAGAGGACCTCCCTCCTCTCCCTCACGGCCTCCAGCATTAGATCCAGATCGGTATTGATGAAGTGAGGGTCGGCCTTGTTCCGGGTGCCAGTCTCCAGCTCCCCTGCAGCATCTCGCATGTTACGTGGTGCAGTGGAAGGTTTTGGCACAAACTGCAGATCTCTCTCTCAGGACAACCAGTAGCCTCAGTGATGGCTGCCATGGGAGTCTAATGAGTCCCACACTTCCTCTGCCTCACCTCCATTCACACCCCCACTGGTTCTGAGTTGGCAGTGCCCACCCCCGTGAAAATCTTAACTTTAATCACTTTCCCACCAGAGGTGGGTATCTGACCCGAAAACGAACCCGGCTCCTGTTTCCTACCTCCATGGTGAAAATTCAGCCCGAGGTGTCTAACATAAGTTTTTTTTTAACCCCAAACCTAAAGGCATTTCTACTCACACACCTTATTGGTGGATCATTACCCATTTAAATTTAAATTTTAATTTCTGTTTTTTTACCGCTAGCATTTGAAGGTTTTACGATCAGAGGACTAATGGACATCAGCACTTCCAGTTTAATGAAGTGTGCATCTTGGTGAAAGCAATACTTTCAGACTGGAGTTAATTGATTGGCTGGTGCTGAGCAGGCAGTACAATAGTTTACTGAAAGATGCCAGTCAGAGATATTCAAACCCGCAACAAACAAAGAAGGGAGTCGTTTGTTTACATTTTCCAGGAATGGATGTCGGTATTTTGCAGACTGTCAATAATAGGACTGAAGCAGGCTGCCACTTTAATCCTTAGGACAAATATTAACATTTTATGTCCTGAACTTAATCACAGTAATACTTTTAATCTGTTTGAATGCACATTTTAGTTATGTTTATTTATATATATATATACGTTGTCCAGGCAGCGAGGCCTGGACAACGTATGCTAGCCAAGAGCGACGTCTCAATTCATTCCATCTTCGCTGCCTTCGGAGAATACTTGGCATCAGGTGGCAGGACTATATCTCCAACACAGAAGTCCTTGAAGCGGCCAACACCCCCAGCTTATACACACTACTGAGTCAGCGGCGCTTGAGATGGCTTGGCCATGTGAGCCGCATGGAAGATGGCAGGATCCCCAAAGACACATTGTACAGCGAGCTCGCCACTGGTATCAGACCCACCGGCCATCCATGTCTCCGCTATAAAGACGTCTGCAAACGCGACATGAAATCGTGTGACATTGATCACAAGTCGTGGGAGTCAGTTGCCAGCATTCGCCAGAGCTGGCGGGCAGCCATAAAGACAGGGCTAAATTGTGGCGAGTCGAAGAGACTTAGTAGTTGGCAGGAAAAAAGACAGAGGCGCAAGGGGAGAGCCAACTGTGCAACAGCCCCGACAAACAAATTTCTCTGCAGCACCTGTGGAAGAGCCTGTCACTCCAGAATTGGCCTTTATAGCCACTCCAGGCGCTGCTTCACAAACCACTGACCACCTCCAGGCGCGTATCCATTGTCTCTCGAGACAAGGAGGCCCAAAAGAAAAAAGAAAGAAAGAATATATATATATATATATATATATATGTTCAGTTGGGTTTCAAATAAAAATGTCACCTGAAATGGTTTTGAAAAATAAATTGAGTAATATCATTCTTTTATGGTGTAACAACTACTGTTACCAGATTGATACCTTTAGAAAACATGTAAGCAATTTAAATGTTGATAGTGTGTGATTTGTCAATCCCGATTTTGAACTTTTCATATCTATTCCTACTTGGGCAAATCAGCATTCTTCTTAACTTAATCACCCAATTAGAAAAGCTTGTTGGATAACTTTTAAGGCTGCGTACACCTTAATCGGCCACACTTAATACACTTTCTTCGCAAAACTTTTGATTATACAGCTTCTCTCAGATACTATGGGCAGATGACATTGCAGTAGTAAAAGAGGTAACATTTCTCAGTGAGGCCTATTTCCATCTCATTGCTCCAGACTCAATATTCCTCGCTTCTTCAACACTGAACCTCTGTTAGGTAGTCCTTCCCTGCCCCTACATGCAAATGCCAACAAAGGGTAAGGCCTGGATTCCTGGCCCATTTCCGTTTCACCGCCCTGTTCCTACTACTCCTTGGAACCACCAGGTCCATGGTGGTAGGCTCGGGGTAATGGCAGGAATAGTCCCATATGCATCAAATGGAGGGACCGAGGCTGTTACAAGCTGACTTTTCCTCCTATTGCTTACCTAGTAAAGGTCATGAACCTCAGTCGATGAACTCCTCCATTTGTTGGAGCCCTGTGGCCCCTTTAATGTTGCTCCCAACCTTTCAGGTGCTGTAGTGCTGGTCTCCCCACAGGACCACCTGCATACTCTGGGGCCACTGTTAGGCTCCTGCTTCCAAACAAGAACCCCACTGGGAGCCTGCCATGAATAGCTAATGATCCCTGACCCAGAAAACCAGGAAATGATCGAAGTTTTCAAGCTATTACAGGAAACAGATAGGGTAGATAAAGGGAAACTACTTCTGTTGGTTTGGGAGACTAGAACAAGGGGTCATAGTCTAAAAAACTAGAGCCAGACATTTCAAGAGTGAAATTAGGAAACACTTCTACGCAGAAAGGGTGGTAGATGTTTGGCACTCTCTCCTGCAAACAACAATTGATGCTAGATCAATTGTTAAAATTAAAACTGAGATTGATAGATGTTTTTGTTAACCAAAGGTATTCAGGGATATGAGACAAAGGCAGGTATATGAAGTTAGGTTGTAGAACAGCCTGATCCCGTTGAATGGTGGATCAGGTTCTAGGGGCTAAGTGGCATACTTCTGTTCCCATGCTCCTAGTGAAGGCTATACTTCTCCCAGAGTCTGTTATAGCTTGCAGCCTTCATCAACAAAGAATATACCCTTGTTGGCGGCTGTTAAAAATTCACAGTTGTGTTCATGTTATGCCATTGGTCATTCCATGCAGTATCTGGTGACCTCAGTCATGCAAATTAATCTGCACTGGGGACAAGTTAATGGTCAGTGTGAGAACAGACTAAGTAGTCTCAATTAAGTCTTGAAATCTCTGGTGGTGGTTATGCTCAGGGTTTCAATGGAACCTGTGGAAGTAGCCATAGCTATCATCCCAGAAACATTACTGCCCTCAGAACATCCTCCTGATGTCACATTGCCAAAGAAATCTCCTGGACTGCTAGACTTGCCAGTATCTTCTGCATTGCCTGCCAATTTTCCTGGAAGTGTAGTAGGTGTGGGCGGTGGACTCCTCCAACTTATCCATATCTCTAACATGTGCCAGAAACTACCACTACCTGTAAGAGATTGACTCTCGCTGATTATTTGTCTCTGGAAACTGGTCCCCTGAAATTTGGGTCGCTAGGCTTGTCAGCCAAGGGCAGTCATTTCTGTCCCTTGCCAAAAATCAGCATGTCTGGCTCCTACTCTTCCATCCAGCTCCTCCTGCTCCCTGGTGCTCTGTATCACGCTGTAAAATACACTCTATGTTTCTATTTACATTCCCTTGTGTATGACTACGGTGCCATGGCGATACTGGAACTGGAGCTCTTACTCTGGAGTTGCCAGGGTGCTGTTCAGACTGGTCATCTTCAACGAAGGCTACATCTATACACCTACAAGAACTCAAGGTGAATACTTCGAGGAGGGTGGACACTTTCATGTGACTTAGAAATGACAGAAGCCTTCACATTAAGGTGACATGGGTAATAACAACTCATTGCAATCTAAGTCACTCACTCCATTCTACAAAAGTCTGTGCAATTCATGCTTCAGGGCATAATGGACGTGCTTTCCAAAATGGGGTTTGGGGAGGGAATCTGCAATTGGATCCAACTGCTCTACACAAACATCAGTAGCGCAGTGTCAATCAACGGGTGGGAATCTGAAAGTTTCCCGATCAAATCTGGAGTCAGACAGGGCTGTCCTCTGTCCCCGGTCTTGTTTGTTTGCTGTATTGAACCCTTTGCTGAGTCTATTAGGAAGGATGCGAGCATAAGAGGGGTGACAATCCCAGGCAGCGGAGGCACTCAGGTCAAAACCTCCCTGTACATGGATGACGTCGCCGTCTTCTGCTCGGATCCGCTGTCCGTGCGCAGACTGATGAGCATCTGCGACCAGTTCGAACTGGCCTCGGGAGCCAAAGTTAACCACGGCAAGAGCGAGGCCATGTTCTTTGGGAACTGGGCTGACCGATCCTTTGTCCCCTTCACCGTCAGGTCAGATTACCTGAAGGTGCTGGGGATATGGTTCGGAAGTGCCGGGGCGTGCACCAAAACATGGGAGGAGCGAGTAGCCAAGGTACGACAAAAGTTGGGCATGTGGGGGCAGCGATCTCTCTCCATTGTGGGTAAGAACCTGGTCATCAGGTGCGAGGCGCTCACGTTGTTGCTCTACGTGGCGCAGGTCTGGCCCATACCCCACTCCTGCGCCGTGGCAGTCACCCGAGCCATTTTCCGCTTCGTCTGGGGATCTAAAATGGACCGGGTCCGGAGGGACACGATGTTCAAATCTCTGGACATGGGCGGGAAAAATGTACCCAACGTGGCCCTCATCCTGATGACCACCTTCGTGTGCGGCTGCATCAAGCTATGTGTAGATCCCCAGTACGCAAACTCCAAGTGTCACTACGTGCTGAGGTTCTATCTGTCCCCGGTGTTGCGAAGGATGGGCCTGGTCACATTGCCGCGGAACGCACCATGCAGTTGGGCGGCGCCGTACCACCTATCCTTCGTGGAGCAGTTTCTGCGGAAAAACACCTTTGACCACCGGTCCATCAGGCAGTGGTCTGCACGGAATGTCCTCAAGGCCCTACGGGAAAAGGAAACGGTGGATCCTGTCGGATGGTTCCCCGAGCAGACCGTCAAAGTCATTTGGCGGAATGCCTCATCACCAGAACTTTCAAACAAGCACCAAGACGTAGCTTGGCTGGTGGTGAGAAGGGCCCTCCCCGTCAGATCCTTCATGCACACCCGAAGTCTCGCCCCCTCCGCACAGTGCCCCCGCGTTGGCTGTGGTGGGGAAGAGACGGTCGCCCACCTCCTCCTGGAATGTGCCTTTGCAAAGCAGGTGTGGAAAGAGATGCAGTGGTTTTTGTCAAGGTTCATCCCAAGCAGCTCTGTAACACAGGAGTCTGTGCTCTACGGGCTGTTCCCAGGGACGCACACCGAGACAAACATCAACTGCTGCTGGAGGACTATCAATTCGGTGAAAGACGCCCTTTGGTCTGCCCGAAACTTGCTGGTCTTCCAGCGCAAAGAGTTGTCCACCACCGAATGTTGCAGACTGGCACATTCCAAGGTCCAGGACTACGTGCTGAGGGACGCACTAAAGCTTGGGGCAGCCGCAGCAAAGGCTCAATGGGGAAAGACCACAGTGTAAGGTTCCCCCACCAAGCTGGACTGAGGGGCTGGATCCATGGGAAACCCCTCGAACTGTATCGTTAATATTCTCAATTGCTGTAAATGTAAAACTGTAATTGACATGACAATTGTGAAACGGAAGGGTTGGGAAGAAACTCATGACAGTATTGAAGGAAACTGATCTCCCTTGCAATGTTTGTATTTTTTGGTGCTGTTTGGAAACTGTTTGGCAATGTAATTTTTACAGATTTTTATGAATAAAGTATATTTTGGAAAAAAAAAAATAATGGTTATGCTTCCATCCACTTCCCTGTGGCACTTCTTTGCCAATTCCTTGCAAATTTTCCATTGCAAGAAGAGACAGTGAGAAAGGCAAAGGGTTGACTTAATGTTCAATTTCACTAACGTGTCTGCAGACATTCCATGGTCAGTGTGCTTGCTGGTGCCAGCTATGCAACAATTTCTTATCAGCCTTGATCTCAGAAAATGGAATAAAGCAGAGTGGGTTTGGCAGTATGTGTGTATGTGTGTGTGGTGTATGAATATTCATCCATCTATTAAGTTACACTGTGAGGGTATGGTTACACATCACACTTCTCTCAATCTTTCAATATCTGCATGGGTAGTTGCGACTTAACATGATTTAACCATGGCCAAACACATCAAACCTTTTAAATGCTGCAGCTAAACAACATTTCTCTCCCTCCCAGTGGCAGTGAACCAGTAAGAAGGAAGTATCTCAGTGAAAACCCACCCTACATATGAAATGAAGACATCCCAGGAAATGCTATGAGTTCTCTGCGATATCATATGTATGAGTGGAAAGCCCACCCAACTGTTAATCCACCAATCTAAAGGAAACAACTCCCCCCACCCCCCCCCCCCCCCCCCCACACAAACCCCTTTGATATCACTGAGGATATAGCAAAGTGAATGAGATTTGATTGGAATTGCATAAAGAAGGGGTGGTTAATAATGGGAAGGGTTCAGGTTGGAGCACTCAATCAAGCAGAGGTTATCCAGGGTCTGTGCTGGGTCATTTACTGTTCCTTAGCTTTATTAATGATTGTGAGGAGGGCAGATAAATTAGTATTATTAATTGTACAGATGAGATGGAAATTTGTGTCAAGGTTAAAAATAAAGTGATGTTTGTTGCAAGCTGACGCAGATAAGTTAAGTGAATGGCTTTGTAACTGACAGACGTGATTTTATGGGGAGAAGAGCTGTGTTGAACATATTGGCAATGCAAAATATAACTATTACATGCATGATGTCCAATGAAGATTGGGAGTAGTCACTGATCAGCTATTAAAGATTCACAAGCCATGCGTGATATCCAAAGGGCAAAAATAAAATAGGGTTATGAGAAGTATTGCAAGATAAATGTAAGAGTACTATGCTTTGATTATACAAGACTTTGGTATTTGTCCGCATGAAATATCAGGCAGGATTTTCCCAGCCCTGGGGTGGCAGGCTGGGAGGTGGGGGGAGGGGCAGGGAACTAGTAGAGAGGCACGTCGGGACAGCCCCACACAGTCCCACTGTGGGGGAAGTTTCCCAGTGGCGGGACCTGATGCGGATAAGCTGCCCTCCGAATGGAAGCAGGCAGCAATTTAAATAATAAAAGAGCCTATGAAGGGTGATTTTGCTATTGGCAGAGGGGCCCCTTGCTGCCTGGGAAGGACACCGGCTTCATGCAGGCAACCTCTCCTCATGGGGCGACGAATTGGATAGCTGTTTCAAAGAGCCAGCACAGGCTCAAAGGGCCAAATGACTTTTTTCTGAGCTGTATCATTCTATGATTTAATATTTTCTCTGAGCCAAAGTCTCTCCAAAGTGAATAACTGTAATTTGTTAAACCATTCCTCATAATTAAGCAATATGCAAGTTAATGTGCCATCCCTGTTGCCCTCCTACATGTTTGCCAAATTCTCATTATCTGTTACCAGATGTGGAGGCCAAAGTCAGACATAATGGGCTGAATTTTCCTGGAGGCTTTGGGAACCTGTCGTTGGAACCAAATGTGGACTCTGAGCTGGCAAGGCCAGCATTTGCTGTCCATCCCTAATTGCCCTTGAGAAGGTGGTGGTGAGCTGTCTCATTGAACTGCTGCAGTCCTTGTGGTGTAGGTACAGCCACAGTGCTGTTAGGAAGGGATTTCCAGGATTTCGACCCAGCAACAGTGAAGGAACGGTGATATATTTCCAAGTCAGGATGGTGTGTGACTTGGAGGGGAACTTGCAGACGGTGGTGTTTCCATGCACCGGCTACCATTGTCCTTCTAGGTGGTGGAGGTTGCAGGTTTGGAAGTTGATGTTGAAGAAGCCTTGGCGAGTTGCTGCACTGCATCTTCTAGATGGTTTGCACTGCTGCTACTATGTATCAGTGGTGGAGGGAGTGAATGTTTAAAGTGGTGGATGGAGTGCCAATCAAGTGGGCTGTTTTGTTCTGGATGATGTTGAGCTTAGTGAGTGTTGTTGAAGTTGCACTCATCCAGGCAAGTGGGGATTATTTCATCGCACTCCTGACTTGTGCTTTGTAGATGGTGGGATGGCTTTGGGGAGTCAGGAGGTGAATTACTTGCCTTGACATCCTTCCAAAAGTGTTGTGCCCACAATTAAATACAATACACCAGCTGGGTCCTAACTAGTGTTCTTTAAAGGTTTAGCAAAACTTCTTTGCTTTGTACTCTATGCCTCTATTTATAAAGCCCAGGATCCTGTATGCCTTTTTAACAGCCTGTTCAACTTGTCCTGACTTATGTATGTACACCATCAGGTCTTTCTGTTCCTGCATCCACTTTAAAATTAGTTTACATTGCCTCTCCTCATTCTTCCTACCAAAATGAATCAATTCACACTTCTCCACATTAAATTTCATCGACCAGATGTCTGCCCATTTTCATCAGTCTATGTTCTCCTGAAGACTGTTTGCTATTTTCCTCATTGTTTCATACATTTCTGAGTTTCATGTCATCTGCAAACTTTGAACTTATGCCCTAAATACCCAAGTCCAGATCATTAATATATATCAAAAAGATCAATGGTCCCAACACTGATCCCTGGGGTAGTACCACGACACACGTCCGTCCTATCTTTCAACTTCAATATATTTGAATTTTTGAAATTTACACAAGGGTTTGACCGTAGATTTCAGTCGAATGGAAAGTAATAGATGAAATGCCAGGAAATATTTATTTTCTCAGAAAATGTTCACCCTTTTGAAAAGGCTCCTCTTGAACTTGGCATGTAAGAGACATTGCATGTAATGGGGCTGGGTTAGTTAAGTTCATCCAGTGTTGAGTCATTGGCAACTATGGTCTCCTGGAGCTTGCTTAGTTGCTTTATGGAGAAGGGGGAGGGGTGAATTGAGAGTTTTGTGTGAAATTGGTCATAGTTTTTATTTCCACTCTTTTGACCTTCCTGCAAAAGTTACAACTACTATGGTTTGTGTGACTAACCAACAAGGCTGCAATATATGGCTGATAAGGATGCCATGACCAGATTTGTTCACCTTTTAAATGTATGCTCTCATGATTAACACCCAGACCTCACCAATTCAATCTTTTGAATGTAGTGTCATTCCTTGACTGATTTTTAAAAATGCTTTTGCTCCAGTTTTTTTAAATCTCTGTCCTTTGGCACTCCCATACAATGTATTATTCCCTAGTTGAAAGGTCAGGCAGGTTATCTTCTTTCCAACATCCCCATGCCACTCAGGAATCAACCAAAAGAAATGTGCCTGAAACTATTTTCCCTCCTTCTTCACAGGCAACATATTCTCAGATGATGCATCTAAGATTTGGAGCTTTCCATGCTAGGATTATTTTTCTATTCCATAGTACAATGGTTTGGATCAGTAAAAAAACTGTGCATCATCTCAGGCATTACACACTTGAATTTTCATTCTTGTCTATTCACTCGGAAAATGCTTAAAGCATCTTCTACATAGTTTCCCCCAGGGAAGACAGTGGTGGATTTAGCAGAATTTAAAATCATCATTATCATTTGAACAAATAAATTGAAATATCTTGATGCCACTAAGCAATCTTTAATATTCTATGGTGCCATCTATATATAGAAATAATTTTACATAATGGATGGCTGTAATCTTGATCCAATAGCTCCTGGACAGTGCATATTTAACAGTAGTCAGCAACTTGTCCATGACTTTCCAACTGCAGTTGGCTGCAGATGAGGTGCCTCGGTCATGTCTTTCTATCTAAACTTAGCGAAATCATTGACGGTGAAAAATTGTGTGGTGAGTTAGTGGTATCTTCATACTTATTGGTGGTTAACCCCTCCCCTTGCCAAGCTCCAAAACTGAGGCAGGAAGAGTAGAAAATGTGTTTGAGTCTTGCTCACAATACTGCAAGATAGAAAACAAAATTGCAGCTGATGTCACCATTGCTCCAAGCTGTCACTGACTGGGAAACTGTACTCAGGATGAAATTCTCTGCACAATGGGAGAAAGAGGGAGAGCCATTAAAATCAAATTCTTCTTAAACAATGTGGCATATGTTGGCTGAACAGATGCTGCATCTTTCAATAGAGAAATATGATTTCATTGATAGTTCAGTAAAGCACACAAAGCAAAATATATCACAAAAGTCAGATGGCAATCTACAGTTTACTAACTAACCACATGCCTACCCAACCAAAGTGGGTTATTTGGTGGCTGCACCTCACTTGCTCTCCCTCCTAGCTAAAGAAAGTTGCATGCTTACAGCTAATAAAACATTATTGGAGCTGTACTGCCTGCATCTGGAGGAGGAAGGAAAGAATCTTCATCCACTTTACAAACTGTTTTCAAACCAAAATGTTTAACTGTTTCTCCCTCTCCTTCATCTCAAATCACAAACAGGCTGTTCTTGGCCTTGCCTCTGACTCAGATGGTTGAGGGTTCAATCCCCACTCAAGAGACCTGAGTGCATAATCTAGGCTGACACTTCAGTGTCCTGCTGAGGAAGTGTTACACTATTGGAGATACTGCCTTTCAGATAATAGCCATCTACCCTCTCAGGTGGACGCAGAAGATCCCAAGGCACTATTTGAAGAAGGGCGGGAGTGTTCTCCTGGTGTCTTGAGCAAGATTTATACCTCAACCAACAGCATTGAGAATGGATTGCCGGTCATTTATCTCATTGCTGTGTGTAGGATCTTACTGTGTGCAAATTTGCTGTTGGGTTTCCCTCCAGTGCAACAGTGACAGCACTTTGAAAGAATTACATTGCCTTTGAAGCATGTTGCTATGCCCTGAGGGCGTAAAAGGCACTATATCCTTCTCTCTTTAGAAATGTCCTTCTATTTGAATCTAGAGAGGGATTTCTGAATTCAGATTTTATTGTGAGATTATTAGAAAGTAGTGATTTATGCAATTGTTCTCCATTGTATATAAATTTTAAAGGATATGTTTCCAGACTAATGCCTAGCCTTAATAATATAAAAGGATAGTGATGAAGAAAATTCCTCAGCCTAGATCCCAATCCCACGAATACAGTATTAAGGTATTATACTGCCCATTTTCTGCTTCTGCAACAAAAATATATACTTCTATATGATACTGAATTAAGAATTTGTCTTTTATGAATTCTTCAAAGTGGTTTGTGTTTACCAAATGATAGCCCAGTGATAATGGCAATTGTACTCCCCAGATTATGTCCAGTGCTCCAGTTGCCTGATTCTTCTATTCTTGCTTGTGGACAAACATCAAACACTTACAGAGAGACCTTGATCATGGCAGCAGCTAGACAAAATACTATTACAGTATTGATGGAAATTAAATAGCCGAGGCAGGTCCTACAACTGTGAATAAGCAAATTCAGATCATTGAGTTTGCAGATCTGTCAAGTAGCAGGGGAAAATTAATATTTTTACAATAGTTTTTAAAGTCAATACAGGGGTGGGGGGTGGGGGGGGGGGTGCGTGTGGGGGGAGTAATTTTCTAGCGTATTATACTACTTAATGTGTGTAAAATTGTTTTGTGTGGTATTTTAACACTCATCCACATGTTAAGAACTGCGAAAAAATATGATTGTGCTAAAGAGTGCACCATCAGAATAACAGCCCCAAAGTTCTTTATAACATAGCCAATTATTTAAAGATGCTTGGGACCTATGAAACTATGTCGACAGGCAATTCCTTAATTTTGGGATCCACCCAGAAGATTTAAAATTGGTTTGAGACAAAAACAAAGATTATCACACTATAAGGACGACTTGCATTTATATGTAACACCCTTAACATCGTAAAAGATCCCAAGGGGTATCACAGGAGCACGATCAGACAAAAAAAAGGGTGAGCTGCACAAATGGTCATTGTTCATGTGTGAACTTTGGCAGTGATTATCAGCGGGTTATTTGATCTCAGTCAAGCCAGACCCATCCCTCACCTGATCCCCACTTGGGAGCACTTTAGCAGGGGTCACTGGATAGGGTTCATAAGTGTGAGTCCTGGCCTATTTTCCTCTCTGTAGCCAAGGACATTATATTCTGTGTCTGTGCTTTTTCATAATGTTAAAGACACCAAAAAATATGGCCATGATTATCTGCCGGGTTGCATTCAGTAGTTCCGCAATGATTATGCTTGCTACAGACCTCTGCTGCTGAGCCTGCTGAGTTATGTGGTGTCCGAGGAGGAGGCTGAAGGAGCAAGCCTTTGATAGTTGGAGGGAGATATGTGGCATCCCGGTAAAGCCCCAGAAATGCCAACATTAAATGTGCGGCTCAAGGGGTGAATTGGGGGGCTGGGGTGAGATATACCATCCTTTTCCCTTACCCACCACACACCTCCCCCAACCCCTGAAAGCAGTAGTGATGCATGAAGCATCCTGTGTGGCACATGGTCATTTCAAAATGGGGCGGCACAGTGGCGCAGTGGTTAGCACCGCAGCCTCACAGCTCCAGGGACCTGGGTTCGATTCTGGGTACTGCCTGTGCGGAGTTTGCAAGTTCTCCCTGTGTCTGCGTGGGTTTTCTCCGGGTGCTCCGGTTTCCTCCCACATGCCAAAGACTTGCAGGTTGATAGGTTAATTGGCCATTATAAATTGCCCCTAGTATAGGTAGGTGGTAGGGAAAATATATAGGGACAGGTGGGGATGTGGTAGGAATATGGGATTAGTGTAGGATTAGTATAAATGGGTGGTTGATGGTCGGCACAGACTCGCTGGGCCGAAGGGCCTGTTTCAGTGCTGTATCTCTAAACTAAACTAAAAAAATCATTTTAAAACTCTACCCCAATTATTGGGGTTCCAGGACTTGACCACACCCCAGCTATTCCAACAGTGGGACCCACTCATGACCTTCTGGAGGCTGGAGCATCTCAGTCAGTGTTTCAAACTCCAAACATACGCTGGGTCAAGAAAGAAAAAACCTCGAGAGTAGGGAATCCATGCCCTTGGCTCTGCCTCTCCATGTCAGTGGCCTTTTTAAACCAAACTCCTGTTTAACGTTGGAACTTAGAATCATTGGGTTCCAGCAGATGTCCTCCAGAACAGTCAAGCAAATTCAGGGTATATGTTGCCCAACTGTTGTTTTCTTAAAGGTAGAGGTAACTACTCAGCTTGTACACCAGATGGTGCTGTTCTAGGAATCTAGAACCAAGTTAGCTGTTCGCTTCTTCAGATGAAGCACTTCACACTTCTCTTTCGCTAAATCTTTAACTTCTTATAAACTGTAATGTGTACTCCTCTCAAATTTTCAGCATTCCCAGGTTAAATATCTCTACCCATTGCAAATTGCAAATTTCTGATGAAATATTACACACACCTTTAACTCATAAATTAACAAATAAGCTTTTTGAATAAACAGATCACAAAACTTTTCAGATGCGCTGGTCCTTCCAGATTCTGATCCAATTCCATGATGGTGATTTCTCGTCAGGCCTTGAACAGATATTCTGTTCCTTCTGAAGTACATTTTTACTGTGATCTTGCTGTGTCGCTTGAGACGTTAGGTATCTGAATTAAAGTTCATCATGTATATAGGAACAAAATCTTGCAGTGCTGTCATGCCGCCTTCAAATGCTATTGTTTTCTCCTCAATCTCAGTCCAACTTTTGAAAGAGACGATTTCCACCTATCTTCATACTTCTGCTTTCTTCAACTCTTTCTCACCGCAACACGCTCACCATATTTCCCTACCTCAAGAGTGAAAGATGCACCCTAGTTATAATAATTAGCCTGTCTGTGCTTAGTCTTTTGTTACCTATTTTCAATCAGTTTCAGTTTGAGTGAATTGCCTGTTGCGGGTAATAAGGCTTTAGCTCTTTTGTTCATCAGCCACTCCACTGGACTACTTTACACTCATTGTGTAGATGTATTCCCACTGCTAATTGGGGGAATCTGCTCGAGCTATCTTCAGCTTTGTCCTTGGTGATTTGCCTGCTTGGACTTCCTTTCTATTTCTTTGTTGATATCCGGCGATGAAGTGACATACTTGCAGTTTCACTCTCTGATCAACTTCTCGAATTCTTCAGAGTTAACCTCTGGATGAATATCTGAGAAACAGACATTTAGTATTCCATATCTTGCAAAGTAACCTTTTGAAATGTATTATTCTAGTTTTTGCTAGTTTATCATTGAAATACGTGGAATCAATTTCCCATTAATTTGAATAATACTGTTGATCAGATAGTCATCAACTTTTTACTACAGGCAATTATTTGTTTCATGATTTATCAGCATATCTTTCTGCTCTCTAGTTTTGACTAATTAGCAAACCATCACATTTCTCAATGCAACCTTTCAGTGCTACATTCATCCTTGGACAATGCACATAATGGTCGCTCTTCTCAAGCAATCTGTAATATATCTGTATTATATTTTATTCATATGGAATTATAGCTAAGCCAATGTGCTGGAAGTTTAAATTGGAGCTCTCGTCAGTTGCTTCCAAAGGAAATGCGTTTGTATTTTCCTCGGGGCTGAGTTTCGAGCAATATTGTCTGGAGAATAATAACTAGTCCAAAGAGAGGTGATTCATCTCTGTTCATGTTATTGCTTAAAAACAAACCTAATTAGATGATAGGTTGTCTAGCTGGCATCTCTAGCCAGTTTGTTTCCTGGACTGCTCATGTGAAAAGCAACAGAGCTCATTGCCAGTGGTGGCCAAAACCATAACGGATGTTATAGTAGCAACAATTACAAAAGGCTACATTTTGGGCCTGACCCTATGAAATGTCTCTTGAGATAATGTTGGGGTTGCTATACACATACCCATCTACTCTGATGACAGAAATAAATAACATCATAATTGGCAGCCTGTTCCTCAAGGAAGCTGCACTCCAATTCACAAGGAGTGAAATTATAGCTGAGCAACCACATTAGGATGTATCAACTGAAATTACAGTCATAGCAATAAAACTGATCTCCATGGACACACAGGCATTTTCCTACGCAACTTAGTTTAAAGATCCTGAGAAGAGACTCAGAGATTCCATACAACATCATTATTTCCAAATCAAGTAATAAGTGCTGAGCAGGTATAACATCATTTTACTGCATTCATTTTACTTCTGAGTGGACTTACCCATTTTAACACATTTGACTACTATTTCAGCCTAAAATACTTCATCTGCCATCGTATTGCCTTCCATCTGGCAAAGAGTAGGGAGTGCAGTGTAGGACTCTGGGGCAAAACATCTTAATAAAAAGGTCAATTCTACCGCATCCAAAGCCATTTACTCTGTGTACATGGTTTGAAGCTACAGTTTGTAGGGGATGCAGACCTGCCGAGAGAAACTGCTTTGTTGCTGAGTGTGGATGGAGAGTGTTAGGAGCAAGTTTGAATTGTAACACGGGCTTCATTTGCAGTGTAGGATGAATGGATACACAGCCTCATATTCTTTTCCAATGTCTTCAGGATGATTGGCTATTCTCCCCAAAATAGAATGTGAAGACTTTCGTTTCTTGCAATCTGTGACTCAATATCTTGCTGTTGTGGTTCTTGCAAACCTTCTATTGTACTAAGTATCTCTAACTTTTCAATAGCTGATACTTGGAACTATAGTGTAAAGATGTAACACTAAAGGTACCAACAAGCTATAACTATTTTCTTAGATGATGGACTATTTTATGTAATATACCTGGAGTCTCATTTATGTCTTGTGTGGCCTTTCTGGAGTATTATGAAGTGGTTTCTTCGTGATAACTTCAAAAACCTTATCTGCCTTCATAGTCGCTGATGTACCATAAGAGCACTGATGGAATCTTGAGGCCAAATTCTGCTAATTCTACCTAACTCTACCACTAGCAACTCTTATGAAAGGCACTACTTGCATTGCAGTTTGCTGTACAAGTTGTGTGATTGCTGCTCCAAAAACCTGTTGCTAAGGAATCCTTGGAACATTGTAACAGGAACAGGCCATTGACCTCTTCAAGCCTATTCTGCCATTTAGTGAGATCATGGCTGATCTGTATCTTAACTCCATCAACCTGCATTGACTCCATATCCTTTTATATCCTTAGCTTGCAAAAAGCTATCGATCTCGGATTTAAAATTATCAATTGAGCTAGCATCTACTGCTTCTTTTGGGAGAGAGTTCCACACTTTTACCACCCTTTAAGTGAAAAAGTGTTTCTTAACTTCTCTCCTGAATGGCCTGCCTCTGATTTTAAGGTTATGTCCCCTTGCCCTAGATTCGCCCACCGTCAGAAAAAGTTTATCTCTATCTACCCTATCAATACCTTTCAAAAGCCTGAACAACTCAATCAAATCACCCCTTAATATTCTTGCTGAGTGAGTTCTTTTTGCAGATTGCAGTACTTCAGGAACTAGCTACTTGATTCAGTCAGTCACTTGATTGTGGATATGTAACCAGCATCATTCTGCAATCTTAAATGTCCGTTTTCTTAATATCTTGCACATGTCCCTAAGCCACATTAAAAAGAACTGAGTCAGAAACATAGGAATAGGAGTAGGTCATTCGGCCTATTCCGACATTTAGTTAGAACATGACTGACCTTGTATTTTAACTCCATTTACCCACCTTGATTCCCTAACCTTTAATACCATGGCCTAACAAAATCTGTTAATCTTAGGTAATTGGAAACATCTCTGGCCATTTCCAAAACTGCTGGAGCGGTCGGATAGACTAAAGGTTTATCACCCAATGGCATCTGCCAAACAGAGTTTCAGTCTTGATAAGAGCTCTTTTCAGGCAAGATTATAGATCAAATATAATTTTTGTGCAGCTTAAACCTTAAACCTTACTGGGAGATGTCAGATAATGAATTTTTCTTAGAGATTGTTTAAACCTCTAGAGTCGTTGCAAATATTCATCTTCCGCTACTTATTGATAATTACGTTGAGATCAGCTAGCCCAGCATCAGCACATTCCCCACCCAACTGATTGGGGTCCATACCTGCAACTTTCTGCTCTGTATGTTTAAGCTACTGACAATTAGCTGAATCATTGGTGCGACATTCTGTTTCCATCCTCACTTCCCAGTTTTATGGGGAAGAAATAATATTGGCAAGAAAGCCAATTATCTTGAAGTGTTTCTACATATCAATATTATTAAAGCCCATAATATGAAATGTTTCACTAATCTGCAGTTCCAGGCATGTTATCTAGAAAATTCAATAATTTCTACTCAACAGGTCTCCAAAATCAATATGAAAAGCTTTGCAATTCTGCAATTATAGCTCTATGAACCTAAACTGGAAAATTGGTTGTTACATGTTAAAAAAAGTTTGCTTAATTGTTGCAGAAGATATTATCAATCTATAGGCTGTTTGACCCAACTAATCCATATTGATGATTATCTTCGAAACAAAAGCAGTTCTAACATCATGTGCCTGCTCTGATCTGATATCCCTTGAAACTGAGGGTAGTTAAGTGCCAGTTGACACTCAGTGGCATCAATTTTCACTCCCTTTTCTTTGCATTAACCACCTCTAATGAAATGAGGTCAGTAGCCTTACCACCCCCTTAACACAGGTGATGTAGCCGCCTCCATTTGGAATGGGGCCTATTACCGAGTGTCCAATGTGTTCACCTGCTTCAGGCGACAGATCCCTTTAATGTAGAAATAGGCTTCTGCACTAGGACCGAAGTTTTCAAGATCTGAAGGAGAACCGATAGGGTGGATAGAGAGAAACTATTTCTGCTGGTTGAGGAGTTTAGGACATAGCCCAAAAGTTAGAGTCAGATCTTTCAGAAATGAAGTTAGGGAAGACATTTACATGAAAAAGGTGGTAGGAGTTTGGAACTCTCTTATGTAAATGGTGGTTGATGCCAGAAGCTCCGTATAGGGGAGGGGACTTCATCGTCTTCTCACTGACTAGGGAGAAGTAGGAGGAGAGAACATGTGGATTTGCCAGGCTAGCAGGATTTCCAATAGCGCAGGATGCAATCGACTGCACTCATGTGGTTTTCTGCAGGCCCGACTTGTAAATGGGGAAATGTTCTGTAACTGTAAGGGTCACCACTCCATTAATGTCCAGTTGGCATATGACCAGGACCAGAAAAATCCTCTTGGTCAATGTTTGCTATCCTGGCAGCAGCCACGACACATTCATTTGCAGCAGTCAGTCGTATCCACCATCTTTGGGCCACCACAAAGAACCAGAGGGTGGCTGCTGAGTGACGAAGGCTACCATTATACACCAGGCTAATGACTTCCCTCCATCACCTGACCACAAATAGGCAGCGCACTCACAACGAGAGCCATGCAGCCACCAGAAACATTGCGAAGCAAGCCATCAGCATCCTGAAACAATGGTTCCGCTGTCTGGACCATTCGGAGGGAGTCCTCCAATATTCGCATGTCTCCAAGTTCATGTGGTCTGCTGCATCCTCCACAACCTTGCTATCATGTAAGGCAGCCCTTGCCACCAGGCCTTCAGAGGCCACCTCAGGAGGAGGAGAAGGAGAAGGAAAAGAGGACCCCGTTGTTTCAGATGGACTGTTGTGAGTGAATACTCAGACTCAGTTGCTCCTCAGTTCCCAACCTTTCAATCCATCTGTGATATCCCATCACAGCGTCCTCTGGCAAAAGTCCTGAAATAAAAGCCACCAACAAAACCATTCTATAACAACTTTATCCAACAACACTTCCAGTTATACACACAGAACTGAACTATTCATGCTCATGCATTTCCTTAATGCCTGTCTTGCGGTTCTTTTTGCCTGTCCTAGTGCTTCTGTGCAGCACTTTCCCAGAGGCTGCAGCCTCTCATTGGGGGAGATTACAGATGGCCTTGCAAGACGACCTGGAGCAGCTCTGGACCTTGAGGGTCCAGATTTGGACTGCACTACCTCAGCATGGGCGGCAACAGAATGGACTGGCTGGCTGTAAGACAACAGCAAGGGCACTGGAGGAGTATGCAGTATTGGGAGCACGAATGCTGTCATCCTGAGAGAGGACAGCTGGTTCAGACACTACAGAGCCACTGGCACTCCCCCAGGATGGCACTTCAGCAATCCTAGTAATCTGTTGGGGTGATGGAGCAGAGAGTCCGCATGCCATTTTGAGCACTGGCAAGGACAGCCATAATGGCAGCAGTCTGAGCCTCCATGGCAACAAGCATGGATCACGTACAAACATACGTACGAACATATGAATTAGGAGCAGGAGTATGCCACTCAGCCCCTTCATGCCTGCTCCGCTATTTAATAAGATCATGGCTGATCTGATTGTGGCCCCAACTCCACTTTCCCACCTACCCTGATACCCTTTGACTCCCTTGTTAGTCAAGAACTTATCTACCTCTGCCTTAAAAATATTCAACGGCTCTGCTTCCACTGCTCTCTGAGGAAGAGTGTTCCAAAGACTCGCAACCCTCTGAGAGAAAAAAATGTCTCCTTATCTCCATCTTAAATGGGCGACACGTTATTTTTAAACTGTGTCCCCTAGTACTCGTCTCCCCCACAAGGGGATTCATCCTTTCAGCATCCACTCTGTCAAATCCCCTCAGGCTCTTATATGTTTCAATAAGATCACCTCTCAGTCTTCTAAACTGCAATGGATACAGACCCATGAGCTTCCACTGTAGCACTGAGATGTTGGGTGGCTTCTGCCTATGCTCCACTGGAAGTTGCGACATTGAACATCAGATGCTGCATCATGGGTGTATCTGCAAATACTGTCATGGAGTTGGCCACCACTTCTACACAGGAAAGGATGACCTTCAAGCTCTGTGATGTCTGCACAGAGCCCTGTGCCAAGTTGGAGCCAGAATCCTCCATGCTCCTTGACAGTAAAAAGATACTCTGTGCAGGCATCACAGTTTGCATGCCCATCAGCCTTTTTCTATATGCCTCTACATTGAAATCCTCATCTGAGTCCTCTGCAGCAGAACTTGTCTTTGACCTTGACCTTGTTCTCTGGTGAGTTGGCAGATGAACTATCCTTTCCCCCTGGCCTGACTGCAGCCCACTCGTGCCCAGTGACGCCATGTGCTGATTGAGCCCAACTGTATGCCACCCTCTAAAGTTTGCACAGTGCCAGTATCTGAGCTGGCAGCTGCCAGTGTCAGATCAAGCAATGGTGCTTTTCAATCAGAGGTCTGGTGTGGCTCTCGCCCTTCATGGTAAAGGTCTGCTCTTGAAACCCGACCCCAGCCCGAGTCCTTTGATTTTTTCCTGTGCCCGACCCGACCCAACCACCGGAATGAAGTTGATTATATTAAAGAGGTTGTGCTCTACCTTGGATGGAATCATTCACTGCAGACTGGTGGGGAGTCTGGATTCATGTTTCCTGCCTTGACATCCTGGCTGTTCAAATCTGGAAGCTTTTCCCTCCTTGATCAAAAGGCAGCACTGTGTCTGACCCAGCCCGACTCGACTCGAGCCCGAATGCCGGACCCGGAAGAGAGACTCGAACTGACCCGAACCCGACACATGTCGTCGGGTCTGGTCGGGTTCGGGTCTGATAAGCCATGTTCTACTTCATGGTGAGGCTGCACTGGCTGGTCAGGTGACAGTTCTTGGGTATCTACAAGCAGAAATGCAGAAAGGGAGGGTTGGGGTAAAGGAAGGGGGTTGGGGTGATGGAAGGGCTGTGGGGTGGAATAGCAAGAGGTCCGTGGCCACACCATTTTTTAAATTTTTATTCGTTCATGGGATGTGGGCATCACTGGCTAGGCCAGCATTTATTGCTCATCCCTAATTGTCCTTGAAACGTTTGCACATCATGCCAGATAGCAGGATGACAGTGAGGGTGAGATCTGAGAAGGGGCATAAGGCAGGAACATACCATCATCCTGAATGTTCTCAGTGATGTTGGATACAACGGCCTCCCTCACGGCTGACCCCAGGATGTGGAGCACTGTTTCCTTCAGAGGGCTCAGTCAATGCAGGCATGCCTATCCCCCACTGGTTCTCTGCTGTTCCCAGTGGTTATTGGCCACCTTGTCCTGCAAGAGAGAGGGAAGAATGTCAGTAAGTGTGTTGTAATGTGTTTGGGTGATCTGCCTTCTATAGCCAAATAGCTGGAGATATATCGAAGCTGTGATAGGTGGCTGTGAGGCTGACAGATTTGGTAAGTGAATGAGGGTGAGGAGGAGTCTCTGAATGTTTGGCTTGAGTCCTGATGGCTGATGGGAGAATGATCGGGCTGTGGTGCGTTGAGCAGTGTGAGAGGTTGGTGGTGCGGTGGGTAGATGATGTCATTTGAAACTGCATTCACTGACCTTGTCCTTCTGTGTGAAGTCATTGAACTTTTCGTGACACCAAAGCCAGACTCTAGTAATTGCTCTCCCTGGCCAACTGCTCCCAGTTCCTTCTCAGGGTGTGCTTTGGGGGCGTCCTGGGCCTCCAGTGCAAAGATGGCGTATCTCCTCCTTTTCACCTCCAACACTAATTCCTCCAGTGCCGCATCTGAAAACTCGAGACCTCTCTCTCTGCTTTTTTTAAATTCGTTCATGGGATATGGGCATCGCTGACAAGGCCAGCATTTATTGTCCATCCCTAATTGCCCTTGAGAAGGTGGTGGTGAGCTACTTCATGTGCGGTCCTGTACATTCCATCCAAGGCTTCCTGAGAGTGTTACAGCAGTTGCTGTATCCTGAATGCAACTACCCTTTAAGAGGTCCAGGTTAGCTGTGCATTGTGCTAGCCATGCACTCTGCTCAGCCCCCTGCTGAGGGTGCAGCCAGTCAGCAGTGTGTTTTGTGCTGGCCTGCACCTCACAATCATGATGGTGAGCGGGCAGCACCAAGTTTGTTTGCTGCCTGCCCCTGTGGGACCAGGGGTGGGGTAATCACACATCACCATCCTTCTGCCTAAAAACAGACCATATCCAATATTTCCCCCTATCAATCCAACCAATTTAGAGAATCAAATCATTCTATGATCTATAGATCTGTAAAATCAACCTGGAACATTTAATAACATCGAGATCTACAAGGATACAATCAGCTCAGGTAAATCCCATCATTTCGTATTCTAGTGAACCTGCTAGGATGCCATGGGGCGCACCAGAGGCGCCCGTAAAATATAGCGGGGAGAGGCCCGCCTCAATCCCCAACATCGAGAAGGGCCTGCCGCATATTACTGGTGGCGGGAAGGCCCCGGGGCCTTCATAAAAGATTATTGCACAAGATAAGAGCACACGGTATTGGGGGTAATGTATTAGCATGGATTGAGGATTGGTTAACACACAGAAGACAGAGAGTCGGAATTAATGGGTCTTTTTCAGGTTGGAAAGACGTAACTAGTGGAGTGCCACAAGGATCAGTCCTAGGGCCTCAATTATTTACGATCTATATTCATGACTTGGAGGAGGGGGCAGTGTGTGATATATCCAAATTTGCTGATGATACAAAAATAGGTTATGATGAGGACATAAGGAATCTGCAAAGGGATATAGATATGTTGAGTGAGTGGGCAAAACCTTGGCAGATGGACTTTAATGTAGGAAAGTGTGAGGTCATGCACTTTGGTAGGAAGAATCAAAAGGCAGACTATTATTTAAATGGAGAGAGACTTCAAAAAAATGCAGCACAGAGGGATCTGGGTGTTCTTGTGCATGAAACACAAAATGTTAGCATGCAGATGCAGCAAGTAATTAAGAAAGCAAATGGAATTTTGGCCTTTATTGCTAGGGGGTTGGAGTTTAAAAATAGGGAAGTCTTGTTATAACTGTACAGTGTGTTGGTGAGGCCGCACCTGGAGTACTGTTTTGGTCCCAGTATTTAAGAAAGGATATACTGGCATTACAGGCAGTTCAAAAGAGATTCACGAGGCTGATTCCCGGGATGAAGGGGTTGACTTATCAAGAACAGCTAAACAGGTTAGGCCTTTATTCATTAGAGTTTAGAAGAATGAGGGGTGATCTTATTGAAACTTGCAAGATTCTGAGGGGGCTTAACAGGGTAGATGTTGAGAATATGTTTCCACTGGTGGGGGAATCTCAAACTAGGGGACATAGTTACAGAATAAGGGGACACTCATTTTAAACTGAGATGCGAAGGAATTTCTTCTCTCAGCGGGTAGTGAATGTCTGGAATTCTCTACCCCAGAGAGTTGTGGAGGCTAGATCAGTGCAAGTATTTAAAGAGGAGGTAGATAGGTTTTTGAAATATCGGGAAGTTGAGGGCTATGGAGAGCTGACAAGAAAGAGGAGTTGAGGTCTGGGGCAAATCAGCCATAATCTTATTGAATGGTGGGGCAGGCTTTGAGGGGCCCGAGTGGCCTACTCCTGCTCCTATTTCTTATGTTCTAAATATTTAAATCAACCTTAAGTAGATGTAAATTAACTTATCTGCAGGCGGCGGCTGTCCCACGCCAATTTTACGGCTGCCGAACGCAGCTTGTGCACCTATTTTCTGAACTGTAGGTGGGGAAAAGATCCTGCTTCTTAAACTAATGCCATCACTACAGACGTCCATTTCTGTTAAACTGTGTAAACATGCTTTCTAATGAAATAATGTTGGGAGAGGCAACGTGGTAGCAAAGGCACAGTAGATAAGCATCACCTACTCAATCAGTGATTGTTAGTCAAGAGTTTTTGCTTAGTTTTTCCGTTCACATCCATTATGTGGGAACAGCTATTTCGTAGTTTCAATTTCAGCGGGGCAATTTTCAAGTTATTTCAGTTTTAACATGTCTTTTAGTTGCAAATTCTCTTTGCGATGGACTTTCAACCTTCTGTGTTTTGCGTCCTGAACTTTCAAGTTTCTTTTGAAATGAAGTGTTCCAACATGTTCTTCACATCTTCAGAGGCATTTTTCTTTTGCATTTCTGCTGCATTTCCTGCCCCCTTGTGCTATTTTTCTACTTTTTCTCAATCATAGATTCACAATAAAATGGCTTCATGCAGCTTTAACCTTTTTAGAGCAATTGTAAGGTAGTATGTACTAGACCACTAATCAAGCAAATTAGGAAGGATCAATAAGGACTTAAAACTTATGTAAGACACGTACATCACTTTTACTGAAATTATATGTGAATTTCATCAATGCATCAGTAGACAGGGATATTCCTCTCCAAAAAATTCACTAAAATATTCCAATTTCCACATTGTAATATCAGGATGATTAACTTATTATAAAATGCTGCAACTGAGTCACTTCATAGCGTACGCACATTTCTGATCTAGATATATTGCAGTGGATGTTTCCCCAGAGGGGTACCCAGACTGCACAAGCTGGTTGCCCAGTACCCGTGCCAGGAAATCCAGTTCATCTTGACGACCAGGCCACATTTGTATCAGGCCAGAGGGTTGCGGCCTGTAAGTATGTGCTTATAACGCCGTATGAAAGAGGTAGCGCCTTATAGGGAAGCCGATTTCTGCCTGGAGGTGCTCTGAAAATAGCAGGCAATACCCTACGCCCTGTTAACGCTCATCTGTGGCAAAGCAATGTTCACTGGGGCCTACTGCTAGGATGCCAGAGTGGTCCCTGGAGTCAGGCGGTAAACCAATTTAAAATGGAAATCAGGGCCCTATGATGTCAATAGGAACCTGATTACTGTTTGTGAACTGAATTGGCCAGTACACACTGCAAGCTCTGGTGAGTACATTGCGGCTTGCCTGAAAAGCACCCGAAAGGTGAGGTTCTTCAGTTAACCGAGCCTGTGTCACTCCAGCTCCTCCCAGCCCTGCAGATTGAAGGGCCTCCAAAAGCATATCTCCTTCCAGCCTGGATACTGGCTGTCTGGGTTGCCCCGGGGAACACAGTTGCAGGCTGCAACCCACGGGCCAATGCAAATGTGGCCTCGTCATCAAGGTGAACTGGGCCTTCTGGCAGGAGTAGTGGGCAGCCAGTCACTGGGTACCACTGTGGGGAAACATCCACTGCAATATATCGATATTAGAAATTACGCATACACCATGGAATGATACTGCTTCAGCATTTTATCATAAGTTAATCATCCTGATATAACAATGTGGGAAATTGGAATATTAAAGTGGATTTGTCAATGAGGAATATCCCTGTCTAATGACGCATCAATGAAATTTGCATTAAAAGTTTCTCATATCATGGTTCCAATTAAAACTTTTAAAGATTAAAGAATCTTTTTCAGTCTGATAATCACAATTCAGAAGCTAAAGCTCCCACAGCTGTTTGGATAGCCTGCATGGTTAATAGAACAACTTTGCTCTACTGTAGGAGATGCCTATGCTCAGTTCCTTCTTGAGAAATATATTTTTTGACTCATAAATGTGGCTCGATTGCTTTTTATAAAGGCTCACTTTATCTTAGAATTACGCAGGAATTTAAAAAAAAATAAAGTATTCAAATACACAGTACTAATACTGCAGAATTTTACATCATCATTAATTCTGATGACTATTGCCCATTCTGTGCCAATTTTTTCTAAACTTTCCCTAATATGGATATAACGACTGGTTGACACCAACAGAATAAGAAAGCATCTCAACAGCACATAATTATTGGCTTTAACAGTCAATCTTTGGGGACTGTTAGTGCATAAATGAAGGCAGATGCTTATTATTCATCCAGTATATATTTTAGCAACAAGAGAGAGCAGTTCCTCTTGTTAGAAACCATCACACCTTTTTTATGTTTGTAGTGGCTGTCAAAAAGAAGAACATCTCTAACAAGAATTGAACCCTTGACCCTGTGCTAAACTGGGATATTCATGTCTGAAAAAATGCATTAATATTCCAACTTCCATACACTCAGAATTGTGATATGAAGATGACTAAATCCATTATATAAAGTATGCAGTTTTCTAGTACTGAATATACTTTTAGTATCTGAAAGCATATAATTCCCTGGTATGTTTTTTGTGATCACATTCATTTCCCTACCATTTACTAAAATGCCATAAGGACGACGGACCACAGATTTGCTTAGTGCTTCTTCCTGAATTATTTCCAAACCCAGCCGATTTGGTTGATTTCAGATAGCTCCCTAAATTCACAGCTTTTTTTTCTGATTGCCCAGTCACATCCCTGCAAAACCTAAACATCGTATTGGGTTGGAAGGAAATTTTGAGTCTCCGCATGCTTGTTTTGGATCTAGGTGCGCATGGACAGAATGAAAAGACTGCACTAGCACAGTGTAACTGCTCCTGCCGAGCTGCTGTTCGGTAGTTTCCCAAGTCTGCAAAAAATATGAGTTGTGTCTTATCAATTGAGAGAAATAGGGCTGAATTAGGGGAAGTGCATGAGGTTTTAGGTTCCCAGTTGATGGCTTCACGATAATTACTACGACTGACTGACCAGCAATAGGGGTTTGAATGGATTCAATACCTGTCAACATATCTACCTTAATTTGTTTTGTATTGTTCAAAGTATACAGAGTTTCAGCGAGTAATAGTTATCATGTTGAGTTTTCAGTGTAAGGGAGTACTATATTTTATATAATGGAAACATTTTAATGGTACAAAATAGGGTTCAGTGTAAAACAGTTGACAGGTTGTAGAATAGAGGTAGGGCTAAGTGAAAGAAAGAGACTAGATATTAATGGAGATATAGACTAAAAACGAGAGAACAAGAGAGTGGAAAGTGACTTTAAATTAAGATGAACCTCCATTAAAGCAAGAGTGAAGCATATTCTTGTCGCTGACTAAATATAGCTGAGAGGGAAGCAAAAAACAACAAAAAGACAATAAACTACAAGCTCCCTAAGTGGTTTGCTACTGTAGGAAAAGAGGGAAATGAGCATGCCTAGTGAGTGACGGCCTCACAGAGAGGATGCCAGGCAGTAGAGAGATGATGAAGTGTGCTTGGCTGGTCAGCGAGTTAATGGTTTATGAGGCTGCTTGTAAACTGCAGCATGTATTAGCCAGGGAATGCCTTTGTGTGCATTATTAAACAGCATAAATCAGTTTCCACAGGTCCACTGCTGCATAGACTTAATTACTTCAGCTTCTCTGCACTATTCTTAAATCGCTGTTTTCACAGAACAATTCAGATTTACTCTATCTGCATTTCATATGAACAATAAGAATAGAAGCACCACCAGTACTGATTTTTTTTTTACTATTGATTAATCTTAACTGATAAGCCGTTACTGAGGATTAATGGTGTGATACACTTATTTTATTCTGTAAGATCCTCTCACACAACTCCTGCTGTGGAAATTATGTTGTATGTATGAGAAAATGAAAGGGAAGCTCGGTGTTTATTAGTGGTCTGAACGCGCATCAGAAAACCTTTTGGCAGATGGCAAAACTGCATGCCAGTGCTGTTTCAGAGGAACTAAAGAGAGGAAATTACATGGTTAAGAGTGGAATCACAAATTTCATTTGACAAAAACTGAAGCTGAATTCAAAATTGAGAGGCACTTCACAGATCAAATCAAAGTTAGGATTCCAGTAACTGCCATGATCCCAATTTCCTGATATTACAATTTTGAGTTCCATGATGCGCTTTTGAAAATCAGTCCAAGTGGAAGGCAGATTAATATTTAAATGAGACAAATTGGCCCAAGAATGTATGTTTATATCACACGGGCCACCACTTAGGAAATGGTAGGCTGTTTGCAAGTTTCAAACTCATTAACTTGTCACATGACAAAATAAAATCTTTAAATATTTGTCTGTGAGCTCCCCAGTGCTCAATAAGTTTATTTAGTGAGCCGTGAGTTGCACGGAGTAGGAACATTCAAGGTTCAATTCCCAAGTCTGCGCTGTTAAATGATTTCATATAGGATAGGAGTGAAAGTACAACATTTGATCTCAGTGCCTTGGCGTAGGTAGGAAGTGAAGCACTGGAAAAAGGAAGCTGGATGATATAATACTACTTGAGCTATGTGGCCTAGTTCAGAATCCAAGCTAGATTGATGATGAAAGTGTCCCTCATTGCACGTTATAAAAGGCCCCGCTTAAAATGAGTTTGCATCATCAGAGTCAGTTACGGAGACTATAAGAGTGCCAATATGGAAACTAGAAAATGACCACTGATGTAATGGGATATTTTCTTCTGGGGTTGAGGCTAGCTGTAATGATCAGATGAAAGTAGAGGGAACTCTACTTTGCCTCCCAAGATATATCTGGGATTGGCCTGTGCCAACACTGGGCACCTAAAATAGGAAGGAATTCTATTGTCCAGCTTAGAGATTCCTCACGTTTCTTTTTATTGCTGACCAAGTACACAATGAGTTGATTAAGAGATCTGCTAAAATAGAAGATTTATGCCATTAAGATTGAAATTAGCAGGGCAGCTGTGCTGGGGGTTTTTCTGAGTTCTGTTGAAGTATCTTTTGATTGTTGTATTTTCACTTTTGCGATTCTAAGAGCTGAGTTCACCGTTTTTGAAGTGATGTAATTACAATGTTCTTGTTCATTCGACAACTAGCAAAATATCCTCCACCTTCTTAGATTTCTCTAATTCTGCTTCATAATATTCAGTGCAAAATATTTTCAATATGGTGTGTATTTGGAAAGCTGCGAAGGACATTTTATATTCAATTAATTCAGAATGCATTGCAATCTATTTGAATGAAAAGAAATGCCAGTACACATTTTTCATTTATTAATAAGAACAATTCACTGAGCCTTAAAAGGGGGGAAAAAGATAAATAATTTCAAATCTTTTTATAGAATTGACTTTCAAGAGACACAGATGGCAAAATATTTAATGAATGGTATTTAATCCACACAAATGTATCAGAAATGATTAACTTCTGTCACCCACTGGTTAATCTAGTTTATGTGGAGATATTCTGATACTTTGCAGCAATTAACACTCCAAACTGAACATAAGAGATACCATCATTCTGCCCTTTGAGCCTGCTCAGACATTCAATATGATCATGGCTGATCTTCTACCTCAGTTCCACCTTCCCATGCTATCCCCACATCCCTTAATTCCCTTTATATCCAAAAATCTATTGATCTCTGTCTTGAATACATTCACCAACTATTGATCCACCTCTTTCTGGGGTAGAGAACGCCCAAGATGCACAACCCGTTGAGTGAATAAATTTCTGCTCATCTCAGTACTAAAATACTCACCTCTTATTCTGAGTCAGTGATTCCTAGTAGTAGAATTCCCAGCCAAAGGAAACATCCTACCTATGATTGCAGTCCATTGAGGACTTTGTGACATCTCTATAACATTACTAGTTCCAAACATGATATTTTTCTTTCACTGCTAAGTTACGGTCTAATATGCTCAATCAGGCAGCATTTGAGGTACTACAATTGGTCACAGCATCCCTGTGGCTCAAGGGAGGTGGAAGAATTAGCTGGGATTTCCAATCTACACTGAATGATGGAAAATGCATGCATGAATATGATGGGCATTCATTTTAAGCTAACCTGCCCGGCTGGAAACTGATTGGATGGGGGTGGAATAGAGTTTGGCAGCCTGTCTGGTATTATTCTACATTAACTTGAATGGAGAGTTAAAATGGGGCGGAGTGTTAAACCGCCGGCACCCCGATCCTGTTAGTTTCCTGCCAGGCGGGTTAGGTTGAAGTTGCCCCCCGGGTGTGAAAGGATAGATATATTGCCCTCTAGGTTAGGTAGGCTGCTGCCACACAATGTCTAGTTTCACACCTGAAGAATGGGCATTAGGGTGAGGCACTAGAGGGTCACTGGCACCCAGTAAACCTAATCCTTTAGGAGAGGAGGGGAAAAAGTTGGGGGGAGGTAGGGTGGGGTGGAACCTCCCGAAAGGATTGTGAATGGTATTGCTGGCTGCCAGCACTATTGGCTTAAGACAAACAAACCGACCTGTGTTCAGATGAGCCAAACTGACTGCTTAAAACCTATCCAAAGTACTAAAACCACTTGGTCAAACTCAATAGTCGACATGAACCAATCAGTCAACAAGAGGTTAGATTTCTAGAAGAGAGAAATCTACATTTTTACAAAATACAAAATTTTAAAACAACCCAAAGAAATTGCCCAAGTAATTTTTTTTCCTGGCTCAGTACAATGCTCCTTTGTGCTATTGGCTACATTTGGTCTTGCTGCTGTGTTTATAGAGCAGATACATATTTAAACAATAATAGCAAGGCACCAGAGTTCTTTTACATGTATGAAAAATGATTAATTTTTATTTAGCACAATTGGCGAAAGTGCCATGCACACACTAACTCCAATGAGGCAGTTACTCCGTTAGAGGAAATGATCTTTGCAATCTTTTTGGTGCAGATTTTCAATTTATTCTAGAGAGTCATGTGCAGCTGTCAACTGTCAAGAGCTAATTCACACGTGTAATTATTGTTTTTATTTTTCCCTTGTGTGAATTATCACTCTCCTGGGCAGTGAAATTATTGCTCATTCCCATAAGGCAAGAAACAGCAATAACAACTCCACGCCATAACTTTGCCTGACCGTCCTCCCCACCATCCTCCCCAACCCCCACTGCGACCCCCACCCTCCCTGCAAAACACACACAAGACCACCTGTGAAAGGGTTATGTGTGCTTTATTTTATTTTCTTGCTGATCCTTGGAAATTGGAGACAAAACAATAAATGCAACACTACCCGTCAGTGACTGAAAGTGGAATGTGAATAGTTTCCTTTATGTTCATTTGCATGTCATATCAGCATGTTGTAGACACATTCCCGGTAGCAGGAATCGCTGTAGCAACCAACAGGACAAACTTGGTGAACTGCATGATTTGTTCTGTGTTCAGTGGTTGCAAACAACCTTTTGAATCTTTGCAACACACCAAACCGTTGTGCTGCTTTAGTCGATACAGTTACATCAGCATTTTCAATAACTCTTGAGTAGATTTAATGTGGTTTAATGCATTTCTTTTCTTAGAAATAGAATTTTCTACTCTTTATTTTTAATCCCGCTTCACTGAGTGAGGTGAAAGTTAAAAGTGTCACTGTGCTGTAAAGTGTAGCTGGGTATAGAATTTTACTTTCTGTCCTAATCCCTTTGAGCAGGGACCAATCTCTCCTGCTTTAGCACTAAATTATTTAAAGTGTTGTTTTCTTCATGCTTGAAAAACACGATGCGTTTCTGTGATAAAAGGTTCTAAGTAGAGGCATGTGGGTAATTCTAAGGCCAGCCTGTTCCTATGCTGGAATGGCATGTAAAGTGCTGACACAGGTTAAGTGTTCCTGGGAGCAAGCAAGCCAGCTGGTCAAAGCTGCCTCCACCCCAGCTGACCATGTGTGCAGCCTCTCATCTCAAAGCCTTCAGCACAGTGTCTGCATTCTGATTGGGCCACTTGGAAAGACTGAGACTCGCAGCCCCATCATTTGAACAACACTGCAGTAAAAAGACTACAGTACTACTCAGTTTAACCAGTGCTTTTTAAAAAAAAAAATCATCTGTTCCATTTGTGTGCATTTTATTTTACTGCAACCAATAATATCCCCCCCCACCCCCACCACCCCCCCCATCCTTCTAATTTTTCCCTCTCACTTTTTTTTATGCTCTTCTTGTTAGTTTGGAAACACAGCTACACAAACCCGGAATGGCTTAAACTGCTGTAAACTGTCATATGATTTCAGTTTCAACTGAATGATTTAGTTCTACCAATAAGGGACAGCAAAAAAAACGAGAGCCATACGATCGACTCTGACCACACAAGCTCAGCTGTGAGAAAAAAAGGAGACGGTTGCTGCAGATCACAGCTAGTGTAATACTGCTGAGAGAAGAGAGACAAAGAGAGGGAGTGAGAGAGAAGAAAAAAAGAAGAGAAACACCCTACCTTCAGTCAAAACCAGGGAACACAAGGACCAGTGAAAGAGATTCTGGTGGCCGCTGCAGTGTCCCTGCATTTCCCTCCCATTGAAGACACTTTGACTATCCTGGATTTCGAAATGATGATGTATTTCTGGGTAGGTACACCTTGGAACTGTTTTTTTCCCACATTAAGCAGCTCTCAGCTTTGTTCAAAAGCCACTGTTATCTGGCAAATTATTACAGATGCTGAATGACACAGACTATTTAGTTTGCAGGAAAGGGGTTAATGGTGATAGTTACCTGCTTTTTAACCCATTCATTGGCATTAAAATATATATTTAGGTTTGAAAACGTAACCTCCTGGATGCCACAATGCGGTTTATGCTTTTTACCATTGTATTGTGTGTGCTGAAGGAAACTTTGTGACTGTGCGAGTAAAGAGCGTGCAGTGCCGCAAAAACCAAATGCAGTTGGAAGTTGTCAGTGAGCTGCTGCATGGTTGGAATTTAAGTATCAGCTTGTGTGCGATTGATCAGTGATCTGTTGCTTTGAAAAAAAAGTATGCTGAATGGGAGCAGCTTATAAAATGCTGCAATTTGTTAATTGATGAATCAAGAAAAATTCTTTCGAGGTATAAAAGTCTGTGCATTGGGCCTTTCTTGGAAATGTGAATTTGTTCTGCAATTTTGGACTCTGTTAAAGTGTTGAGTTGCTGGCTCTAGGCTGTTAGTGTAATGTAGTTGCCTGGTCTGTGTAATCAAATGTATTAGCTCTTGGTTGCTTTCTACAGACATTTAAGCAGAGATTCAGTGGAGATAGCAGCTTCTCTGTTCACTGACACCATTTCTTGTGTAATTAAAGGGCAATAGGGCAGGTCTGGCCCACTGAAATGTGTTAATTTTCCTCCCTTTATTTCCATTTCCTACCAAGGTTAAACCTATCCCAAAATGTACTGGTCTTATTCAGCATTTTTTCATTCAATGCTTCACTACTGGTAGCATGAAAGACTTTTACAAAACTGAGATATGGTTGGAATTAAAATGCCTGGTGTTGGTAAAAGTGGTTTTATAGTAGACCTATGACCCTATGCTGTTCTGGTACAATACTCTTACAGAATGAATTTAAACCTGTCAAACGTGGTTGCTAAAATTTGTTATAGTTGTTCTGTGATCATGTCTAGTATGTTTTCATTTGTAATTGAAAGATTTTTTTACAGTATTTATAAGCAAGAAATTTTCTTATTCCATGTGATATCAATAATCCACTCAGGAAAATAATCAAACAACGTTATTTGGGAATTTATAAGGTTTTCAAAATACTTTTAAGAATCCACAAGGTTGTTACTGTTAATGACTGGAAAAATAATTGTGTTGAAGAAATAATTGGTGTTTCATTATAGAGTGTTTCTCAATCTAAGAGCTACTGTTATAGTCTAGTTTATAAGTTGGTCCTGAAACAGAACTGTAGAAACAGAAACAGAAACTGTGGTCTCACAATGTACCTGCTCCTATGACCTTTGTGTTATCAGTACATGTGCAGTGCACATACTGTCAAAATCTACTTCAAAACTGGAACTAGTTTGGGGGTTAGAATGTCTCAATGAAGTCAGCAATGATCTTAAAAATCAATCAGTACCTGTAACTCTGATATGATGGTACAAGTCTGTACTGGTATATACACCAGGCCTGTCGAGAATTAACTCTCCTGAACCATTTCACTTTATTGCTACTACTTCAACAGGTTTTAGGGTTAGTTTAAATACTGAACAAGATTTTTTTAAATTATTAATGCAATGTATGATAAAGGCATCAAGGAAAATGTCATGCGTTTTAGCCTTCTAGAGTATCTTGCTTACAAAGAGTAGTCGGCTGAGAGTGTAAAGGATGACAGCAGTTGATGTGTGTCCCACAGTATGTCTGAAAATATTTTGCTATTTTCATCACAGTAATTGTGTATGTTCACAGTGTGTGTGTATAATGTATAATGTATTATTTGCCTTCTTCATCCCCATATTTTACAAATGTACCTGTGGAAATTCTGCACTGTTTTTTCCTTTGTATGCGTAGGTACATGATGAATACAGTGCCTACAATTACTGCATGGACAGAAGTGGGGATGTTGGCCACTTATCCACATACTGTTTTTCTCTATCAGTACTGACCAGATTCTATTTCTAGCTGTGACTCGGATTTCCCTTGTTCTTATTTGTGAGCAGTAGTTTAAAATAAAAGTTTTAGGAACTAATTTATAAATTAAAAGTGGACATCAGATTGCATACTATAATAACATAATAAGAAAGAAAAATAAAATCAAAGTCATTTGAACATTAAAAATGAGGGAAATCCATTCTCTACTTGTAGGTCTCAAACTGGCTGTGAAGTGTGTGCACTCAACAGAAGAGACTTTGCGGATTTTAATTCTGTCCTTCAGTATTTAATGACAAAACTGACTTCTTTACAATTGGGGAAATTTATCTGTGATTTTTCATTTGTATTTGTATTGTGCCTCTAGAGACTGGAAATTGCCTCCCTTGGGTTTTATTCTTTAATAACAAAACACCAACTTTAAAGGCATTCAAAGACTCATTTATTCTCAAATCTGTAACAGCCTTTTCTTTCTGTTCTCAATATTGATGTTCAGTGCATGCTACTTGTTTTATTTTTCACTTTTGATAATTAGCATGATTTGGTGGGTCTTCCAGCAATGGTTTAGGAATTAAAAACACTAATTATTTTTCTGCTCAGTACAGCATCAGGGCCGAGTCCAATACTTAGAAATCAAAGTCTATAGAGTAATGTGGTGATGATTGCTACACTTCATCAACCATTAACATGAGTGTAGCATAATGTCCAACCTAGCAAAATGAATTGAGAACTTCTAAGTACCCTCGCAGTATCAATTAACTGGACACTGGCATATACTTTTATTCGAATAGTTACTGTTGTGCGATCATCTCACAACCATATGCTCAGTGAAATATTCTGAGTTGTCATATCTTTAAGACTGACATTCTAAAAAATGTCTAACTTGGTTTGCTAAATAATTACTAGTAATCTAGCACTCCTATACAGCCTTTACAGAAAAATTGCTTCCTTATAGTTCTGTACAAGTGTGACTGTTCTATCAAGGCGCTATGGCACGCCAGTACAGCGCTCTACAAAATATTTGGGCTTCCAATGTTTCTCAGACAGCAATATGAGGCTGCTTCCTTCACAAAATATGAAGCTGTTTCTTTATTAATTTATGTGTAGATTGTTTTCTGTTCCTTTATTTTTCCTAGATCAGAGATGTATACTGGAATACTTCATTTACAATCTAGGAAATTATAGTCGGTTCAGCAAAGAAAGTCGAAGTCAGAAAAATACCATGACATAGCTCTGTGTCTGATCCGTCCTTTTTGATGGCACAGTTCTATTTCTCAATTGGGACAAAATTGTGCATGTTGTCATTCTCGTGTTTTTTTTTGCAGTACAGGAAAGCAATAAAACTCAAACAAAATTGGTTGAATCTAAAACATGGTGTGGCCCCTTACCAAATGGATATTGCATAATTTAGGGAAGGCAAATGATTTTTCTGGATTGGGGAGTACATGTCCTGTGATGTATCCAGCTCCAGGCTCTAAACTTATTTTGTTTAGAGTCAAGAACAGATCTTGAATCATGGTCCATGAAGCAGGCATACCAGACTGTAGTGTGTAGGAATCCACACCAGGTCTAAAACTAACCTGTGCAGTATGGATCAGATTTTTGGTATAATATTGGAAAATTTATATATGAACCCCAAAAAAGGACACTTAGCATCAGGAGCTAGAATGTCTCCACCCTGCCTCAATATTGTTCAAGCACCAACGCTAGACTTCAGAATGTTCCTCACTCTAATTCAATATTATAAAGGTCAAAGATGCTAAAGTTCTACTTTGTCCTTTCTCAACCTCATCACAGACCTAAAGATGCTAGGCTGAAAGTGTTATGTCCCATTTCCAAATCCCTGCCTCATTACCCTGCTAACGCATCCAGCAAGGTTCTAGTTCTGCTGCTTGATCAGATCTTTCATCAGTATTGTACCGCTCTGTTAAGTAATGCCTCGGGGTTCTACCACCTTGCAAAGACATATGATTTCCTTGGGATACTAACATAATCAATGAATGAGGAAGAGAAAATGAGAGTGAGTGAAAGTAAGAAATATATAAAGGAGAAAGAATAGGACAGAATGCAAAAAAAACAGAAAATCGAATTCTTGCAATTCATCTCTCTAGCTAGAAAATGCAAAAAGCAATCTGGAAGCAGGACCCTCTCAGTTTCGTTCGGCTTACTGGCTGCAGGCTGTAAATGGTAGGAAACCTACAGTTCTGCTGTTAGGGCTTATGATATAATATGAGTAGCTATTTCAGTGCATCACGTCATAATGTTTACAGTTTCCTGAAGTAATCAAACTACATGTCATAATTCATTTAGCATCGATTATCTGCTGGTTTCTTACTTTAGAGTGTGAAATTGTCATTCTGCTGTGAGCTGCAATTTCACAGAGTCTCCGAGTGGTAACCTAATAGTACAAATTAACATTATCACAGCAGAGCTCTGAGCAAGAATGTAATCCCTGTTAACAGCGATAACAGAGTGACCTGTGGAAAGCCTCCAGATAGGATCTGTGTTACTGAAAGCAGAATTTGAGCTGAAGGCCTAGGTGGAAAAGAGAAGGACTGAGGCAGAGAGATGATAACATGAGATAGCACCAAATAATGAACAAGTAGAAACAAGAGCTGTGAATAGCAGGAACATGAAAATAACAAAGAAAACTGCATTTCTTCATATGTATCTGCTTCTTCTAATCTGCATGACGTATAAAGAAGAGATAATGCGTACTTCAGTAGGAAGAACATTATGGATGAACTGGTTGTAATCATCCATATACTTTTTATTTAACATTTTTCCAGCACTGTTATCCCGCACTGTACTAAGCACCACTGTGCTGGGAAAAACGATGCCTTTCAGTTTGCAGCATCCAGACCAGGGATTCCCAGCTCAAGTGGAATTAAGGACTGTGTGAGAACAATATGCCTAAATATAGACCCCAAAAACCATCCACTCCTGCACCAGTTACTTGCACCATCTTTTCTTCTGGTGCCAAGCAAAATTCCTAGATTATGGCTTGTGTAGCAACCATTTTTAAAGCAGTTTACATGATCATTTTGTGTGTCTGTTGGAAAATATATTGAGACAACCAAAATTGATTTCTGGTGATGTGTTTTGCCGTGATTTCCCTGGTTCATGTGTTGAGTTTGTTATTCGTTTGAAGTGTTATTCAAAATTCTGAATAAATATTCTGATTCTGAATAAAAATTCTGAATAAGTATCTGGTAGAATAGACTGTTTTTGAACACTGACCGCAGCTTTGGTAACCAAAGTCATACTTCGATATGAACTCATTAGGGATGAGTAAATAATTATTTAACTGAATAATTAATCACACTCTCTACTTAATGTTTTATGCAGTTGGCATCTATCATAGCACCCCATTAACATGAATGTGTCTGTCTTTTACCATTATTTATTTTGCATTGTCTTGTGGTTAAAATAAACGATTAAAAAAAATCAAAAAACGATAGACCAAAAGTTTGAAAAAAACACAGCTTTATCATATGACTGCAGTTTGAAAATATTTGCTCCAAGTTGACTCCTACAGTACTCCAGAGTGTTCACCAGTTAGTGGTTTCACTGTAAACTCCATTTTCTTAAATCCCTGGTAACTTCCTTTGGGTACTGTGCCAGATAAAGACTTGTCTCACAGCATGGTGACTTCAATCAGTATACATTACTCAAAAGTATATGTTACAACTTAAATACATTTAGAAATAAGATGAGTCAACTGCTGATAGAATCGGTGAACTGCATGCCATCTTCATTACAACATGGTCCTTTGGAGGCAGACATCTGTGATCTTGAATGAGCAGAATACGATACTAAATGTCCCTCGACAGACAAAATGAAAAAGTTGGGATTTCAGAACCACGTAGCCTCTTAACAAAGCTTGTGACATAACAAAACACCATATAGTGAGGGTGGGTTGTACTTACAGTGTCCTCTTTAATCTCACATTTTGCACTCTCAATACAGGGTCAAGTGGCCTCTTTCTGTGCCATAAACTTTCGATGATTCTACATGCTGAGGAAGGCCCTTGTCCACGCACACGTTGAAGTGAGCCAGCACCACTCTGCCAGTCAGTCTTGTAATGTTCAGTGGCACACATGCAGTATGGTGCTTGGTCGTTGTGTTTTCCAGACACCAATCTGTGTCTGTCCCTTGTTAGCAAGATGAGGAGGTTCCAGCTTATTGCAAGGAGCTTCCTCTCAGTCTCTGCTGCAGTGTATAAGTAATGTGCTGGTGTGGGAGAGGATGGCATTTTCAACATGTTGAGAAAAACAAATGATGACAGGTTTGATTAAAAGTGGCTGTTTCTGTTCTGACTCCATTACTGTTCAGCATGTTAGCAACTGTCACAATGAGATATTTACTCACTGCGGTTAGTAACTACTTGGCAAAGATGGAGCATGGCAGAGCAAAGGGGAAGAGACAAGCCAGGGAGATTTTACTGGAAGTTTGAATGTGTTAATTAGTGAGTTCTGACACTGGAACAAGGTTTTGTTCATCCATGGCTTTCTGGCCTACATGTTACTTTTAATTCTGAACTGTTGGGTAGTTTATTTGTACCCGTTAATTCAAGTAAGATTTAGATTCATTCCTTTGAAGGTGGGATTATTAGGATTTTCTGACTGCAAACTAGATAATACTGTGTGAAAACATGATTCAGAAGTATTGAAAATCGGAGCAAACTTTCTATAATCTTGGACTACACAGATCAGTTGTGACCCAGGTTATTTGTTGTTGGCCTTGGGTCATATAACTCAGACAGGACCCAGATGTGATTCATGGACTACAGTGAATTTACCAATCTCAGTTGGGGCAGCATTAAGATGTCCGAATTGGATTCAGTGCCTCGAGACTAGGAGGGGAAGAATCAACCAGGGTCTTACTTCTCTGCTCACGATACTTGAAAGGACAGATTTATTTGAGTAGAGGACAGGATCATGCTAAGCTATAATGTGCCCATGGTAATGATGTCTCCCGCACCTTCCTTCATAGACTATTGCACAAAAAATGGTCAAAGAACTGCTGACACCTGTTGAACCATGACACAGCATGAGCCCCTGACTTCAGGGGTGAAGAAGCAAAGGAAGAAAGGTAGCAGCTGTGTGTACTTAGATAGTCTTTGTAACTATTCAGAACCTTTGAGATTTGCAGTTTCACTCCCTCCACTGTCATTTCCAGCACTGTCCCAAAATGTGATCTATGTTTATGTATAGATATTTCTGGTGTGCAAGCCATGAATTCCTGCGAATAACAATACCAAATAGAGCAAATGGTGAAAGCTTGAGAATCTACCACTTGCTTCTACACTGGGCCTGAATTATTTTGGGTTAGGAAGCTGTGCACAATTAGTATAATTCAGCAGGTCACATAAAACGAATCTACAATAGTAGAGAAGAGATTGAAGGCCAAGGGCTTTAACAATATGGAGGGAAAGTTTTCTGTGTTCACACGGCTGAGAGAACACTGTGCTACCCTTCCTGTACTGAAGTCTTCCCCAAAATTATATTTAAAAGCAGATTTTTTTAAACTTTTGATTCTTATGTTGATATTAATGGAAACCAGCCTCCCCTCAAGCTGATGGGCTGAATTTTACAGCCCCCCCCCCCTCAAAGTCGGGGGGTCATGGCAGGGGAGAGAGCTGGGAAAATGCCTCCAGCAGAGGACTGCCATAGGCCTCAACGCCAGGAAAGCCGGGCCCGATATTGCCAGCGGTGACGAGGCCTCGTGGCGGCCCTCCCGGCGCTGGGAGCTTCACTTAAATATTTACATTTATTTAACTAAATTAATTGATAACTTACCCACTCCCGCCGTTTGTCCCGGAGAGATATTGGCACCGGTGGCCATCCGGGGATCTGAGGCAGAACACTGATGGGGAGGGGGGAGCAAGTAAGTGGGAGTGAGGGGAGCGCATGAGAGTAATTTCATTGGTATAGGGGGTGGTGAGAAGGGGTAAAGTTTAAAGTTGATGAACTTTGTGGGGGGGAGGAAGGTCGGGATGACTTTATGTAATTTTTTTAAATCAGTATTCCTTTAAAAATTTAAATTAAGTGGAAGGGCTCAAAGCCCTTGAAAAATGGCATCAGCGCCTGCACAAAGGCAGCTGACGCCATTGCCGGGGACAGACCACCCTCCCTTACGTGTCATTGTGGCGGGGAGCAGTCCGCCCCAGCCATTCAAATGAGCCGCCGCATTTAATATTGCGGCAGCTCTGTGACATGCGATCCACGTGGGCAGACTGCCATTGCTAACATCCATGTAAAATGCAGCCTGATATTGCAGTCCCATGCATATGGTATCATCTCCCATACATTGCCAAGTCTCAACTCTAAAGGTTTTGTTGATTGGAAATTGAACATGAGCAATGAAATCAGAAACATAAAATAGAACAGCAAATAAAATGTTTCAAAGGTTTGAAGCGTTGTGACAGACAAGATTCAAGTTGACCAAAAGCTACTCAGTATGTGACAAAAATATTTTTTGACTGAGGATCAGCATTGAGCCAGAGATTTAAATATCAGGGCAAATTCCGCAGATATATTGCTGAACTTTCTACTTGAAGCAGCTCACCAAGTATTTTTATTTCTGGTACTCCAGGATTTGCTGCGTTTACATTCTGGTGATTTGAGAATTGTGATATTTGCCACTAGCTGTTGGGTGTCTCTGGTGACAATGGGGAAACCACCTCTTGAGCTTATAATCTGTGCTGCCAGTGGCACCTTATTTATGTTCCAGCACTGACAGAAAGGGTCAGTTCTTCCTCTAGCAGCAACTCAGCAATATAAAAGCAGCATAAAATACTGCTGATTTTAGCTGGTTCCAAACTAAATTGCAAAGAGACTGCTGTAAAATCCCTAGAATGAAACTGTCATAAATGTACAAATTAGAAAGTGCAAATATTCCATTTCCGACTTTGTTTGGAAGCAGGGTGATTTTTTTTTTATTAGCCAGTTCAATTAAATGTTCATTTTTTCCGAGTATTTCATTAAAAGGTCCCAGCATATGTACTACTGCACAGTAAGAGGACTAAACCTAATGACATCACGCTTGGTGTATTTCTTTCTACTGATGGTAACCAGAAGGTTACTATTTCAATTGCCTGGCAGTGTTCTAACAGTGATTAGAACAAAAATATAGCCAATGCTGTAGGTAAACTAAAACTAGAAAGTATCACCGTACTATAAATTGGGGTGAGTCTTTAAACTTTCTTTATTTTACCACCCAAAATGCCACTTAGTACAAAGACTTGAACTTTGCCTGTGCAGGACTGGACGCATACCATAGAATGCACAATCGCTGATGAGCACAGAGTTATTACACTCCATGAACAGAGATTACTACACTCAATCTCTTTAAGTCCATGTATATTTGATCTCCTGATGTCCTGTGTTGCAGGTTTATTACATTCAACCTCCTGCAATCAGTGTGCAGAGGCTATTACACTTGATCTTCTGCAGTCATTTGGGTGGGATAGGTGGAGTTTGTTTGTTCGTTTGGATTTTAGCTGTGTGATTTTGCTATGCTTAGTCTCCCATGGGCCACAAGCTGCTCAGACTCTATTTTTAGAGACACTACACCAATTCCTTTCCATAAACCCTGTCTAACTGCACTCTTGGGCCTTGGTAAATCCTGTACTAATGTTAACTTTAGGATATTCAGAAGGAAAGCAGCATTTACAACACAGCAAACAGACATGCACAAAGTCCATCCCCTGTCAATAATTGGACAGGAATATTGCTTGCTGCTTTGTTTGACAAATAAAATTAATGAATTTTCAGAAAAAAGTTGAACAAAGTTGCAGGATGATTTTCTCAGTGTTGCAACACAGTTGTTTTTACACTTTTTTAACACTTTTTTAAAATCTCTGACTAGAATAGCTTGAATCTGACTTCGAAATAGTCTGCGTTATTTTGTATAGGAGGCAACAATATGAAAGCGGGGCCATGCAGCCCTACCAGCTCCTCTGCAATTGGTGGGAGCCACATGGGGTATGAGAATTTCTCATCTTCCCTTCTGATGTTTGTAGTCTCCTGCATATGCCCACTATGCCTGATAATTCCCAACTTGTGTTTGCTTTCTTGTGCTGCAGGGTAGAGGTGGGGCTATCCCAGCAGCCATAGGGGTTATGAAAGCCCTCTATTAAAACTCTAAGCGCTTATAGATTTAATTGAGGGCTTCTATAACAGCTTTAAACAGTTGCCTAACTTTATGCAGTTGTCTCACGTTCTCCACGTCTCCTGTGAGAGAAAGGTGGAGAAAATATTTACAAATCCAGCAACAAAGTGATCCGCAGAGATAGAAATGCAGTAAAGGGGAGATAGAGAAAAAGTAAACAGGAAGAGGTGGACAGGGCAAAAAAAAATTCACTTGGCCACACGTGGTTTATATGGTACACACTTGGCCATTTTTAAGCTGCAAATGTAAGCCTGTGACAAAGGCCTAGTGACTGAATATCTCACACCAGTAGTGACATCTCTGGATGTGGGAATGGGTCATCTCACAGGGACAACATCCTCAATGTTATTTTTCTCTTGGTACAAATGCATGAGGGTTTTATAACAGCATAACAAGGTGCATGAATTAAGAGCTGCTTGCTGTTCCAACCATGAAGTCTACATTTATGAAGCATGATGCTGCATAATTACAGAGCTTGTCAATACCTGAGAATTCCTTTTTTTAGGAATGAGGTTTATCATCAATAAAGTAAGACAGATAGCAAATCAGCTTAAAAAGATTGAGCTGTGTTTATTTTTCTGAGCCTAATACATTAAAATAGGTTATAATTTTAAACCACAGTGTAAGATTCTCATTCAAAATGAGTAAGAGTTGATAAATCTGCAATTATAGTCGATGTAGAACTTCATGTAGCCTCAGCTGTTACTCTTATGAAGTTAGTCTGGCTGCCTACAATCAAAAAGATGGCAGAAGAAATAAAGCTATTGTTCAGGAGTTTCAGATATGCAGCCTTCATGTGAAAGTTTTGTTGAAGTTTGTATGCAGTTTTCAAAACTGCATGAAAATATTTACCAAAATTGTCAAACATTTGCACTCTAGGTCCCTTTTGGTTACTGTAAATCAAAATGTAGATTGATTGATGGGAATTTCCACAATGGAACGCAGAAGTTCTTGGTGCTCTTCTCCCTTTTATAGTCGGACGTGAACTGAGTTAGAGGCCAAAATTCGGCTCAAAATGACATCTGTGCTGTTTCCGGCATGGCCCACGCTGAGCGCTTTATTGGTGAGGGTATTGGCATGGGGATTATGAGTATGTGCCGAAAGTATGCTAAGTAGGCAGATCATGACATCAATCAGCGTCTAATACTGTTTTCACGCCAGTGCTGCCATTTTGGACTTCACTGCTCTAGTTAGCGCCTTCTATGCACAGTTAAACATGTGTCAACAGCACAATGGACCTCCCCTCCAAAGCAAGTTAAAGGGATTTAGATTTTGATTTTAGATTTAGAGATACAGCACTGAAACAGGCCCTTCGGCCCACCGAGTCCGTGCTGACCATTAACCACCCATTTATACTAATCCTACACTAATCCCATATTCCTACCACACCCTCACCTGTCCCTATATTCCCCTACCTATACTAGGGGCAATTTATAATGGCCAATTTACCTACCAACCTGCAAGTCTTTTGGCTGTGGGAGGAAACACCGGAGCACCCGGAGGAAACCCACACAGACACAGGGAGAACTTGCAAACTCCACACAGGCAGTGCCCAGAATTGAACCCGGGTCGCTGGAGCTGTGAGGCTGCGGTGCTAACCACTGCGCCACTGTACCTTCTGGGTGCCACACGATAGGAAGGATGTGATTGTACTGGAGAGGGTGCAGAGGAGATTCACCAGGATGTTGCCTGGGCTGGAACATTTCAGCTATGAAGAGAGACTGGATAGGCTGGGGTTGTTTTCCTTAGAGCAGAGAAGGCTGAGAGGGGACCTGATTATACAAAATTATGAGGGGCATAGATAGATTAGATAGGAAGAAACTTTTCTCTTAGCGGAAGTGTCAATAACCAGGGGGCATAGATTTAAGGTAAGAGGCAGGAGATTTGGAGGGGATTTGAGGAAAAAAAAATTTCACCCAGAGGGTGGTTGGAATCTGGAACACACTGCCTAAAGAGGTGGTAGTGGCAGGAACCCTCACAACGTTTAAGAAATATTTAGATGATCACATGAAATGCCATAGCATACAAGGCTACGGGGCCAAGTACTGGAAAATGGGATTAGAATAGATAGGTGCTTGATGGCCGGCACAAACACAATGGGCCAAAGGGCCTATTTCTGTGCTGTATGACTCCATGACTTAATTGCTTATTACTTTCTACTGGCTCTGTTTCAGTGTGTTCAGCATCTATGCTTCACCAAGGAGATGCTCACAGACTTTACCACCTCCTGCAAGAGAGAGGGAAGTGTGTCAGTGAGTATTTCCATGATGTGCCTACCACAGTTGAATTGCTGGCAGTGTGTCCACGCTGTGAAATGTGGATGTGAGACTTGCAGCAGTGCTAAGTTTGTGAGGTAAGGCTATGAAAGTAAGGTATGAGTCATGGTTGATGGAGATTGTTGGTAGGTGAGTGAAGGGGATGTGATGAATGGAGCAATGTGTGAGGCTAGTGGCGCAATGGGTAAGATATGGCATATGCATTCTTTGACCATAACCACTTGTGTCAGAGCATTAAACTTCTTGCAGCACTGCATCCCAATCCTTGGGACTAGACTACTGGCATTAACTGAGATGGTTACCTACGTCCACTGTCTTTTTAGTATCTGCCTCCTGAGTCCCTGAGGGAAGGGAACCTCCTGCGCTAAGGCCTCCAGTGCTGCATCAGAGGACCTTGTGGTATGCTCTCTGGCCTGTTGTGTCATTTTTCAATGTTCTTGGTGCAATTCAACTCCTCTTTCACTACTTCCAGCCCCTGCTGCCATCAGAATGCACCTTGCCTTTAAGAAGTGCAGGCTGGCTTTAAGTAGTGCTAGCCTCACATGAACTTGGGCCCCCTGCTAAGGCGTGCAACCACTCACCAGTGCATTCAGTGCTTGACTGCATAGCACAATCATTATAATGAGCAAGGCTTGTGCGCTGCCTGCATTACTTTGACAGGTTTACGACACATTGTAATCCCTGTGTCCAATTTTGAGCAATAGCCTATTTAGCCCCACAGTGTTTTTGTACACCAAGTCGATGTGAGGCCTCGGCATACAGCTACTGGTTTTGGCAGTTGTAGTTTGAATAAACCAGTTATTTTTCTTTAACGTGATGCACATTTTAATGGTCATCAAAGTGCATACTAGCACTACTATTCACAAGATAACTGTTGTTTTAATTTAAGTACAATGGTAGCAGTGGCCTACATAAACAATTGGACAGGGTTTCTACAGAGGCTTCACAGAATCTATGCAAAAGATCGAGGAAATTCAGACATAGTGCAAAAATCAGTGCAAGTCACTTATGTACGAACTTCCTCAATTTTTTTGCAACAACTATTGGCATTACACTGTTGTTTCGGTGCAAGTTTTCACGAAACACTGCATATTTAATTCTATGTTTATACCTTTGACTGTCACTTTAAAAATGCTTTCCTGTCTACCAATTAATGGCAGACACCTGGGTTAAATTGAGATAATCGCAGAGCTAGGTTAGAAATCAATAGACCCACATAACACAAGACCTTGCAGCAGTATTACACAGCAGCACACTAGTGAGTGGAAGAGAGATTTCTGCCTAGAACATCCGATATGTGGAGTTTCTGATCTCAGTCACATCTTTGTGTCAATGCATGAAGCAAAACTCTGAAAAGGAGAGGAGGAGAAAAATCAAAGTGTACAAACAACTGATAAAGAAGGGCAAGAAAAAAGCAATTTGTCCCTCAAGCCTCCCCCATTCAAACATGATACCATCAACCAGCAACCTCATGCCCCTGCCCCACCCTAGTCCTGCTCCTAAGCAAGAAGGAAATAAATTCCACCCTCTCTGAATCAGTTCCTTGTCATTGCTATCACAGCAGAATTTGTGGAGGTTTGAAGGCAGGTTACTCATCTGAACTCTTGGCCTTGGATGGTGAGTGGAAGGAAGAAAGCAAGAGGAGAAAATATTTATCTGCACAAATAAAATGTTAGTGAAGCTAACCTGAAGGCATGAACGGATCACAGCAGACTATATGGGGGAGTGAAGTTCCGTGAGTGATCTTGGTGTGGTATCGGCACAGGTAACTTGGGAACAATGCAAAAGATCAAGGACGTTCACACAAATACATATTTTAGCATAGAAAAAGTGGCATCAGTCACTTAGGCACAACTTTCCTCGGAAAAACACAGCACAACACAGTTCTTAAGCTGCTATTGCATTGGCAATGACAAGGACATTCTGAGCCATTATATCAAGTGGAGCTCCCCATTACAGCTGTGTACAATGAAAATAAAATATTCAATTCGCCTGCATTGTCATCTCTAATACTAAAAGAAGCATCAAACCAATTTCATTCGAGTAGTCGTGCTTCTGAGAATTTTGTTTATGACATTGGATTGTTTGCACATTCTATTTAATTTATTTTTGAAACCATATGGTAATATATGATGGAAAAAATTAATACAATGTGGGTGAAGCGAATATTTTGCTTGTGGAAGAGCTCGTTTCCAGGTTAAGTGGAATTTATTTCCATCTAGAATTTTAAAATTACTGTGTATTTCAGCCTTAATCTTATTTCCTGTTTGATGTGGCTTGTACTTAATACTGGATCATTGTATTGTTTTTGAATGTGACATTTTATCTTTTTCATTCTTGGTTTTAGTTTCTCCTAAGCCACACACTTTTCTCTGACCCAAAGGACCAGCATCTGGCAAAACTGTCTGTAATGGTCTGGTAAAAGATGCACAACTGCATCTGGATTGATTTGTTTCACTACCTCCTTTCTGAGTTCCAATCTATTCTTATTCTTTCCTTGCTGATTGTAACATTCCACATGTAGCCCAGGATTAGACAGTGAAGAGAGTCTGGACCATAACACTGCATTCGACCACTTAGATTGCAGTGGGCCTCCCATCAATGTCTGCAGCACTAGTCTACCCAATGTAACATGCCATTTGAGTTTTCAAATCTGTTTTCCGAGAGAAATTCCTTTGAATGAAATAAATAGTTTTTTTTTATAACTTCCAGCTCATACTGGTAAGAATATATACTAATATTTTGCACAGTGAACCTGATCTAACAACCAGGAGAAATGATTGCTCTAAACAGCATGCCACCTCATATATTTTCTTCATGTTAGGGAAAACATTCTTGAGATTCATTCAACCCAACCAGCCCACGTTATTGTTGACCAAATGTTTTAATCCTATGTGCTCATTGTGCTTCCATATCCCCTCACTGCCTACCCCTTCTTCAACTGCCTCTCTAACTATTGTTAAAAGTTGGCATGATCCCTGCAGCAATATTATTAATTCTCCAGATTCACTCTCTAGAGGACCCATGCTCACGTTTTTTAGTCTTTTCTTTTTTAAATACTTTAACTACCTTACTTATCCATGGATGGTGCATTCTTTTCTTAGAGACTTTCTTTCTCACTGGAATGCATCTTTACTGAGTGTTGTGAAATATCTAAGGACAGGTTGAAAGAGTGGTTAATAAAGCATACAGTATCCTAGGCTTTATTAATAGCGGCATAGAGTACAAGAGCAAGGAGGTTATGTTGAACTTGTGTAAGATATTAGTTCGGCCTCAGCTGGAGTATTGTGTTCAGTTCTGGGCGCCGCACATTAGGAAAGGCATGAGGGCATTGGAGAGAGTACAGAAAAGTTTCATGAGAATGGCTCCAGGGATGAAGAACTTCAGTTATGAAGATAGATTGGAGAAGTTAGGACTGTTATTCTTGCAGAAGAGAAGGCTGAGTGGTGATTTGATAGAGGTACTCAAATTCATGAGGGGTCTGGACAGAGTAGATAGAGAGACACTGTTCCCACTCATGAAAGGATCAAGAACGAGAGGGCACAGATTTAAAGTATTTGGTAAGAGAAGCAAAAGTGACATGGGGAAAAGCTTTTTCAAGCAGAGAGTGGTTAGGGCCTGGAATGCGCTGCCTGAAAACATGGTGGAAGCAGGTTCAATTGAAGCATTCAAAAGGGAATTAGGCTGTTACATGAAAAGGAAGAATGTGCAAGATTACGGGGAGAAGGCAGGGGAATGGAACTGAGTGAATTGCTCTTTCAGAGAGCCAGTGCAGACATGATGGGCCGAATGGCCTCCTTCTGCACTTTAACAGTTCCGTGATTCTGTGAATTGTTAACTCTAGTAGTGCTATCTGCAGCCTCACCACTCTGCATTAAAAAGTTTCTCTGACTCTCCATCTTGAAGCTATCGTTAATCCTATACCTCTGTCGTCTTCTTCCAGACTACACTACAACTGAAAATAGTCTGTTTTTATCTACTGTGCCCCATTTCTCATAATTTTTTTTATCCGTTCATGGGATGTGAGCATCACTGGCTAGGCCAGCATTTATTACCCATCCCTAATTGCCCTTGAGAAGGTGGTGGTGAGCTGCCTCTTTGAACCACTGCAGTCCTTGGGGTGTAGGTATACCCACAGTGCTGTTCGGAAGGGAGTTCCAGGATCTTGACCCAGCGACGGTGAAGGAATGGCGATATAGTTCCAAGTCAGGATGGTGTGTGGCTTGGAGGGGAACTTGCAGGTGGTGTTGTGCCCATGCAGCTGCTGTCCTTGTCCTTCTACGTGGTACAGGTTTGGGAGATGCTTTTGAAGGAGCTTTGGTGAGTTACTGCAGTGCATCTTGTAGATGGTACACACTGCTGCCACTGTGCTTCGGTGGTGAAGGGAGTGAATGTTGAAGATGGTGGATGGGGTGCCAATCAAGCAGGCTACTTTGTCCTGGATGGTGTCGAGCTTCTTGAGTGTTGTTGGAACTGCACCCATTCCATTGCATTCCTGACTTGTGCCTTGTAGCTGGTGGATAGGTATTGGTAAGCCAGGAGGTGAATTATTCACAGAAGAATTCCCAGCCTCTGACCTGCTCTTGTAGCACAAGCCTGGATGTTTTCCAGGTCTTGCTGCATCTGGACACGGACTGCTTCAGTATCTGAGAAGTTGCGAATGGTACTGAACATTGTGCAATCATCAGCGGACATCCCCACTTCTGACTTTATGAAGAGGGGGAAGGTCATTGATGAAGAAGTTGAAGATGATTGGGCCTAGGACACTATCCTGAGGAACTCCTGCACTGATGTCCTGGGACTGAGATAATTGACCTCCAACAAGCACAGCCATCTTTCATTGTGCTCGGGATGACTCCAACCAGTAGAGAGTTTTCCAAATGATTCCTAATGTCATACTCGGTCAAATGCTGCCTTGATGTCAAGGGCAGTCATTCGCATCTCAGCTCTGGAGTTCAGCTCTTTTTGCCATGTTTGGACCAAGGCTGTGATGAGCTGAGTGGCCCTGGCAGAACCCAAACTGAGCATCAGTGAGCAGGTTATTACTGAGCAAGTGCCGCTTGATAGCACTGTTGACAACCCATTCCATCACTTTGCTGATGATCGAGAGTAAAATGACGGGGCAGTAATTGGCCAGGTTGGATTTGTCCTGCTTTTTATGTACAGCACATACCTGGGCAATTTTCCACATTGCTAGGTAGATGCCAGTGTTGTAGATGTACTGGAACAGCTTGGCTAGGTATGCAGCTAGTTCTGGAGCACAGGTCTTCAGTACTATTGCCAGAATGTTGTCAGGGCCCATCGCCTTTGCAGTATCCAGTGCCTTCAGCCATTTCTTGATATCATGCGGAGTGAATTGGATTGGCTGAAGACTGGCATCTGTGATGCTGGGGACCTCAGGAGGAGGCTGAGATGGATCATCCACTTGGCATTTTTGGCTGAAGGTGGATGCAAATGCTTCAGCCTTATCTTTTGCACTGATATGCTGGGCTCCCCCATCATTGAGGATGAAGATATTTGTGGAGCCTCCTGTTAATTGTTTTATTTTCCACCACCATTCATGACTGGATGTGGCAGGACTGCAGAGCTTAGATCTGATCCATTAGTTGTGTGATCGCTTAGCCCTGTCTATCGCATGCTGCTTCTGCTGTTTGGCATGCAAGTAGTCCTTTTTAGTAGCTTCACCAGGCTGACACCTCATTTTTAGGTATGCTTGGTGCTGCTCCTGTCATGCCTTTCTGCAGTGTTCATTGAACCAGGACTGGTCCCCTGGCTGGATGGTAATGGCAGAGTGGGGGATATAGAACCATAGAAAAAATACGGCACAGAAGGAGGCCATTCAGCCCATTGTGTCCATACCGGTGAAACAAACCAGCTGCTCAATCTAATCCAACCTTCCAGCACCTGGTCCATAGTCTTGCAGGTTACAGCACTTCAGGTGCTTGTCCAGGTACCTTTTAAAAGAATTGTGGGTTTCTACCTCCACCACTGTTCCTGGCAGTGAGTTCCAGACACCCACCACCCTCTGGGTGGAAAAGATATTCCTCATGTCCCCTCTAATCCTTCTATCAATCACCTTAAATCTGTGTGCCCTGGTAATTGTGTGCCCTGGACAGATAATCCCTGTCTATTCTATCTAGGCCCCTCATAATTTTGTACACCTCAATTGAGTCACCCCTCAGCCTCCTCTGTTTTAGGGAAAACAACCCTAGCCTATCCAATCTTTCCTCATAGCTGCAACTTTCAAGCCCTGGTAACATTCTTGTAATTCTCCTCTGTACTCTCTCCACAGCAATTATGTCCATATATATATATAACTATAAATATATGTTAAATATGCCGGGCCATGAAGCTACAGATTGTGGTTGAATACAATTCTTCTGCTGCTGATGGTCCACAGCGCCTTATGGATGCCTGGTTTTGAGCTGCTAGATCTGTTTGAAATCTATCTCATTTAGCACAGTGGTCGTGCCACAACACGATGGCGGGTATCCTCAATGTAAAGACGTGACTTCGTCTCTACAAGGACTGTGCGGTGGTCACTCCTACCAATACTGTCGTCGACAGATGCATCAGTGACAGGTAGATTGGTGAGATTGATAGGGTCCTACCAAATTCACGGCCAAATTTTACAAATTTCATGGTCATGGCATTTTAATAATCGTGAATTTCACGATTTCACGTATTTAAATCGTAAATTTCTTGTTGTTGCATCAAACCATGAAAATGATCTATTTAAAGCAAAAGACAAGGGAGGTTTCTGGTTTCAAGTGGCATTTATTGTATACTCAAAAACTATTGTAAAAAGCTGACTATAAACAGGTCACATTTTTTACTCACTGAAGTCAGTGGCTGAATGTGAGCATGGAGCAATCTGTAATTATCTCTTTCTTCATTCCCGGTCTCTGTGCTGTGAACACCTGTCCGTGTTCAGAGACAGCTCTCTCTGCACCCACAGAATTTGTTGGAATTGTCAGACAGAGCCATGCTAGCCTTGCAAGGTGGGGGATTCTGCATTTCACAGAGTTTCAAAACTGCAACACAGGCAAAATACACAATCTGCTTCTTTTGCAATGCTTTTATATGCAGGAGTTTTCAGCCTACAGTTCTTTACAAAGCCAGCAATCGCATCAAATAAGTTTAAGTCCACTATCAACAGGTGCACTTGCACAGGGCCAAAGATCCTCACAGCTTTCAGGAATGCCGCAGAAGGTTGTTCAAACCTATGAGCCACTTTTTCATCACTGTTTGACTCTTCCCCGTAACAACAATATTGTTTGGGCTTCTTTGTCATGCAAGTAAATAGCTGTTGAGCACAGGCATTTAATTCAACATCATCAGAATGTTATTCTTGTGACTGTGTTTCAGCCCAGAATAGTACATACAAACAAAACAAAGAACAAAGAAAATTACAGCACAGGAACAGGCCCTTCGGCCCTCCAAGCCTACGCCGATCCAAATCCTCTATCTAAACCTGTCGCCTATTTTCCAAGGGTCTGTATCTCTTTACTTCCTGCCCATTCATGTATCTGTCTAGATACATCTTAAAAGACGCTATCGTGCCCGCGTCTACCACCTCCGCTGGTAATGCGTTCCATGCACCCACCACCCTCTGCGTAAAGAACTTTCCACGCATATCCCCCCTAAACTTTTCCCCTTTCACTTTGAACTCGTGTCCCCTTGTAATTGAATCCCCCACTCTGGGAAAAAGCTTCTTGCTATCCACCCTGCCTACACCTCTCATGATTTTGTACACCTCAATCAGGTCCCCCCTCAACCTCCGTCTTTCTAATGAAAATAATCCTAATCTACTCAACCTCTCTTCATAGCTAGCGCCCTCCATACCAGGCAACATCCTGGTGAACCTCCTCTGCACCCTCTCCAAAGCATCCACATCCTTTTGGTAATGTGGCGACCAGAACTGCACGCAGTATTCCAAATGTGGCCGAACCAAAGTCCTATACAACTGTAACATGACCTGCCAACTCTTGTACTCAATACCCCGTCCGATGAAGGAAAGCATGCCGTATGCCTTCTTGACCACTCTATTGACCTGCGTTGCCACCTTCAGGGAACAATGGACCTGAACACCCAAATCTCTCTGTACATCAATTTTCCCCAGGACTTTTCCATTTACTGTATAGTTCACTCTTGAATTGGATCTTCCAAAATGCATCACCTCGCATTTGCCCTGATTGAACTCCATCTGCCATTTCTCTGCCCAACTCTCCTGTCTATCTATATTCTGCTGTATTCTCTGACAGTCCCCTTCAGTATCTGCTACTCCACCAATCTCAGTGTCGTCTGCAAACTTGCTAATCAGACCACCTATACTTTCCTCCAAATCATTTATGTATATCACAAACAACAGTGGTCCCAGCACGGATCCCTGTGGAACACCACTGGTCACACGTCTCCATTTTGAGAAACTCCCTTCCACTGCTACTCTCTGTCTCCTGTTGCCCAGCCAGTTCTTTATCCATCTGGCGAGTACACCTTGGACCCCATGCGCCTTCACTTTCTCCATCAGCCTACCATGGGGAACCTTATCAAACGCCTTACTGAAGTCCATGTATATGACATCTACGGCCCTTCCCTCATCAATCAACTTTGTCACTTCCTCAAAGAATTCTATTAAGTTGGTAAGACATGACCTTCCCTGCACAAAACCATGTTGCCTATCACTGATCAGCCCATTTTCTTCCAGATGGGAATAGATCCTATCCCTCAGTATCTTCTCCAGCAGCTTCCCTACCACTGACGTCAGGCTCACCGGTCTATAATTACCTGGATTTTCCCTGCTACCCTTCTTAAGCAAGGGGACAACATTAGCAATTCTCCAGTCCTCCGGGACCTCACCCGTGTTTAAGGATGTTGCAAAGATATCTGTTAAGGCCCCAACTATTTCCTCTCTCGCTTCCCACAGTAACCTGGGATAGATCCCATCCGGACCTGGGGACTTGTCCACCTTAATGCCTTTTAGAATACCCAACACTTCCTCCCTCCTTATGCCGACTTGACCTAGAGTAATCAAACATCTGTCCCTAACCTCAACATCCGTCATGTCCCTCTCCTCGGTGAATACTGATGCAAAGTACTCGTTTAGAATCTCACCCATTTTCTCTGATTCCACGCATAACTTTCCTCCTTTGTCCTTGAGTGGGCCAATCCTTTCTCTAGTTACCCTCTTGCTCCTTATATATGAATAAAAGGCTTTGGGATTTTCCTTAACCCTGTTTGCTAAAGATATTTCATGACCCCTTTTAGCCCTCTTAATTCCTCATTTCAGATTGGTCCTACATTCCCGATATTCTTTCAAAGCTTTGTCTTTCTTCAGCCGCCTGGACCTTATGTGTGCTTCCTTTTTCCTCTTAGCTAGTCTCACAATTTCACCTGTCATCCATGGTTCCCTAATCTTGCCATTTCTACCCCTCATTTTCACAGGAACATGTCTCTCCTGCACGCTAATCAACCTCTCTTTAAAAGCCTCCCACATATCAAAAGTGGATTTACCTTCAAACAGCTGCTCCCAATCTACATTCCCCAGCTCCTGCCGAATTTTGGTATAGTTGGCCTTCCCCCAATTTAGCACTCTTCCTTTAGGACCACTCTCGTCTTTGTCCATGAGTATTCTAAAACTTACAGAATTGTGATCACTATTCCCAAAGTAGTCCCCTACTGAAACGTCAACCACCTGGCCCGGCTCATTTCCCAACACCAGGTCCAGTATGGCCCCTTCCCGAGTTGGACTATTTACATACTGCTCTAGAAAACCCTCCTGGATGCTCCTTACAAATTCTGCTCCATCTAGACCTCTAACATTAAGTGAATCCCAGTCAATGTTGGGAAAATTAAAATCTCCTATCACCACCACCCTGTTGCTCCTACAGCTTTCCATAATCTGTTAATACATTACTTTATTGTAAGCTTTGTGGATTGTGATGTGTCAAGATTCAAACCAAGGGCTGGGTTTTGTACAGAGGTGGGCCTCCTACCGCTGGGCTGAAAAGGCAGGGGGATCCCCGCCTCTGCATTTTTTCAGAGCCCCGGAGCGATCCCCTGGTCTTTTGTGGTCAATGTTTCAGGAGGCGGGATCGCCATCCCTTTTAAAGATTTAATCGGGAAGGGGACCCTGCCCCCAAGACCTGCCGGGCCAATCACAGGACCAGCAGCTCAGTAGTATCGGCAGCGCCACCAGGAGCAGTGGCCACTGCCAGTACAGCAGAGGCCTCAGACCCAGTCCCAGCACTGGAACCCCAGAGAAGAAGTAGGTGAGGCAGGGTCGTCAGGGCCAGTCCTGAATGCTCCGGCGAGGTGGGGTTGGGGGGTTGGTCATTCAGTCCAGGAGGAGGGGGGGGGGTCTCAGGAGGTACATTTGTTCCTGGGGGGGTCCTCCATGGGTCACAAATAGCCGACAAAGGAGGGACTCCCCCCCCGCCCCCCCAAGTCTGCAGGGAGGGTACCTCATTTTGCAAGGCATCCTTCCTGCACAGTGGAGACCACCCCCCACTGCTGTTAAGTTTCCAGCAGTGGCGGGAAGACGCTCTTATTTGGCCTCTGGGCGGGAAGGTCGCCGTCGGCCTTTCCCGCCCCTGGGAGAATCAGAACCAGAAAACCCGGTGTCTGGTTCCGTGGTGGGCAATTTTGCCCCAGTTCAGTTCTCCGGCGCCCCCCCAACACGAAACCCGCCATCGGGATGAGAACAAAATCCTGCCCCAAGTGATTAAAGCCAACAGTCGTGGAGCATTCTTGGCAACAAACTGAACCTTCTCATTAAGCTGAGCATTGATTAGAAGAGTTACAATGTCTTTTAAAACCTGTGTTTTCTGTGTCAGTGTGAGCTCTTCTGAGACGAAATCTGACTAGTATTTCAGGTGAGCTACATGATACTGCACTGCCCGAAGCCAAGAATTCCAATGTGTAATTACTGGCTCTGGAAGAAGGGCCATGTTTTATTTCTCACTTCCAGCCATATTTACAATGCGTCGCCTGTATCAAAGCTGGCGGCTAGGGCAGTGTTTGAAGATCTTTTGATGTTTTTTTTTAGAACATTAGAACATTACAGCGCAGTACAGGCCCTTCGGCCCTCGATGTTGCGCCGACCTGTGAAACCATCTGACCTACACGATTCCATTTTCATCCATATGTCTATCCAATGACCACTTAAATGCCCTTAAAGTTGGCGAGTCTACTACTGTTGCAGGCAGGGCGTTCCATGCCCCTACTACTCTCTGAGTAAAGAAACTACCTCTGACATCTGTCCTATATCTGTCACCCCCTCAACTTAAAGCTATGTCCCCTCGTGTTTGCCATCGCCATCCGAGGAAAAAGACTCTCACTATCCACCCTATCTAACCCTCTGATTATCTTATATGTCTCTATTAAGTCACCTCTCCTCCTCCTTCTCTCCAACGAAAACAACCTCAAGTCCCTCAGCCTTTCCTCGTAGGACCTTCCCTCCATACCAGGCAACATCCTAGTAAATCTCCTCTGCACCCTTTCCAAAGCTTCCACATCCTTCCTATAATGCAGTGACCAGAACTGCACGCAATACTCCAGGTGCGGCCTCACCAGAGTTTTGTACAGCTGCAGCATGACCTCGTGGCTCCGAAACTCGATCCCCCTACTAATAAAAGCTAACACACCATATGCCTTCTTAACAGCCCTAATAACCTGGGTAGCAACTTTCAGGGATTTATGTACCTGGACACCAAGATCTCTCTGCTCATCTACACTACCAAGAATCTTCCCATTAGCCCAGTACTCTGCATTCCTGTTACTCCTTCCAAAGTGAATCACCTCACACTTTTCCGCATTAAACTCCATTTGCCATCTCTCAGCCCAGCTCTGCAGCCTATCTATGTCCCTCTGTACCCTACAACATCCTTCGGCACTATCCACAACTCCACCGACCTCCGTGTCATCCGCAAATTTACTAACCCACCCTTCTACACCCTCATCCAGGTCATTTATAAAAATGATAAACAGCAGTGGCCCCAAAACAGATCCTTGCGGTACACCACTAGTAACTAAACTCCAGGATGAACATTTGCCATCAACCACCACCTTTCAGCTAGCCAATTTATGATCCAAAGCTCTAAATCACCTTCAACCCCATACTTCCGTATTTTCTGCAATAGCCTACCGTGGGGAACCTTATCAAATGCCTTACTGAAATCCATATGCACCACATCCCCTGCTTTACCCTCATCCACCTGTTTGGTCACCTTCTCGAAAAGCTCAATAAGGTTTGTGAGGCACGACCTACCCTTCACAAAACCGTGCTGACTATCGCTAATGAACTTATTCTTTTCAAAATGATTATAAATCCTATCTCTTATAACCTTTTCCAACATTTTACCCACAACTGAAGTAAGGCTCACAGGTCTATAATTACCAGGGCTGTCTCTACTCCCCTTCTTGAACAAGGGGACAACATTTGCTATCCTCCAGTCTTCCGGCACTATTCCTGTCGACAATGACGACATAAAGATCAAGGACAAAGGCTCTGCAATCTCCTCCCTGGCTTCCCAGAGAATCCTAGGATAAATCCCATCTGGCCCAGGGGACTTATCTATTTTCACACTTTCCAAAATTGCTATCACCTCCTCCTTGTGAACCTCAATCCCATCTAGCCTAGTAGGCTGAATCTCAGTATTCTCCTCGACAACATTTTCTTTCTCTCCTGTAAATACTGACGAAAAATATTCATTTAACGCTTCCCCTATCTCCTCTGATTCCACACACAACTTCCCACTACTATCCTTGATTGGCCCTAACCTAACTCTAGTCATTCTTTTATTCCTGATATACCTATAGAAAGCCTTAGGGTTTTCCTTGATCCTATCCGCCAATGACTTCTCGTGTCCTCTCCTCGCTCTTCTTAGCTCTCCCTTTAGATCCTTCCTGGCTAGCTTGTAACTCTCAAGCGCCCTAACTGAGCCTTCACGTCTCATCCTAACATAAGCTGCCTTCTTCCTCTTGACAAGCGCTTCAACTTCTTTAGTAAACCACGGCTCCCTCGCTCGACAACTTCCTCCCTGCCTGACAGGTACATACTTATCAAGGACACGCAGTAGCTGCTCCTTGAATAAGCTCCACATTTCGATTGTGCCCATCCCCTGCAGTTTCCTTCCCCATCCTACGCATCCTAAATCTTGCCTAATCGCATCATAATTTCCTTTCCCCCAGCTATAATTCTTGCCCTGCGTTATATACCTGTCCCTGCCCATCGCTAAGGTAAACCTAACCGAATTGTGATCACTATCACCAAAGTGCTCACCTACATCTAAATCTAACACCTGGCCGGGTTCATTACCCAGTACCAAATCCAATGTGGCATCGCCCCTGGTTGGCCTGTCTACATACTGTGTCAGAAAACCCTCCTGCACACACTGGACATAAACTGACCCATCTAAAGTACTCGAACTATAGTACTTCCAGTCGATATTTGGAAAGTTAAAGTCCCCCATAACAGCTACCCTGTTATTCTCGCTCCTGTCGAGAATCATCTTCGCTATCCTTTCCTCTACATCTCTGGAACTATTCGGAGGTCTATAGAAAACTCCCAACAGGGTGACCTCTCCTCTCCTGTTTCTAACCTCGGCCCATACTACCTCAGTAGACGAGTCCTCAAACGTCCTTTCTGCCGCTGTAATACTCTCCTTGATTAACAATGCCACACCCCCCCCTCTTTTACCATCTTCTCTGTTCTTACTGAAACATCTAAATCCCGGAACCTGCAACATCCATTCCTGCCCCTGCTCTACCCATGTCTCCGAAATGGCCACAACATCGAGATCCCAGGTACCAACCCATGCTGCAAGCTCACCCACCTTATTCCGGATGCTCCTGGCGTTGAAGTAGACACACTTTAAACCAAGTTCTTGCTTGCCAGTGCCCTCTTGCGTCCTTGTAACCTTATCCCTGACCTCACTACTCTCAACATCCTGTACACTGGAACTACAATTTAGGTTCCCATTCCCCTGCTGAATTAGTTTAAACCCCCCCGAAGAGCACTAGCAAATCTCCCCCCCAGGATATTGGTACCCCTCTGGTTCAAGTGAAGACCATCCTGTTTGTAGAGGTCCCACCTACCCCAGAAAGAGCCCCAATTATCCAGGAAACCAAAACCCTCCCTGCTACCCCATCTCTGCAGCCACGTGTTCAACTCCTCTCTCTCCCTATTCCTCGCTTCGCTAGCACGTGGCACGGGCAACAACCCAGAGATAACAACTCTGTTTGTTCTCGCTCTCAGCTTCCACCCTAGCTCCCTGAATTTCTGCCTTAAATCCCCATCTCTCTTCCTACCTATGTCGTTGGTGCCTATGTGGACCACGACTTGGGGCTGCTCCCCCTTCCCCTTAAGGATCCCAAAAACACGATCCGAGACATCACGAACCCTGGCACCTGGGAGGCAACACACCAACCGTGAGTCTCTCTCGTTCCCACAGAACTTCCTATCTGTTCCCCTAACTATGGAGTCTCCAATGACTAATGCTCTGCTCCTCTTCCCCCTTCCCTTCTGAGCAACAGGGACAGACTCTGTGCCAGAGACCTGTACCCCATTGCTTACCCCTGGTAAGTCGTCCCCCGCAACAGTATCCAAAACGGTATACCTGTTGTTGAGGGAAACGGCCACAGGGGATCCCTGCACTGCCTGCTGGTTCCCTCTCCTTCCCCTGACGGTAACCCATCTACCTACTTCTTTTACCTGAGGTGTGACTACCTCCCCATAACTCCTCTCAATAACCCCCTCCGCCTCCTGAATGATCCGAAGTTCATCCAGCTCCAGCTCCAGTTCCCTAACGCAGTTCTCGAGGAGCTGGAGTTGGGTGCACTTCCCGCAGATGCAGTTAGCAGGGACACTCTTGGCGACCCTTACCTCCCACATTCTGCAGGAGGAACATGCAACTGCCTTCACCTCCATTCCCACTATTCTAAATTCCCAACAAATCTACTGAAAAACCAAAAAAAAAAGTCAAAACTTGTTAGCTTAGCAATCCGACGGACAGAACTTTTTAAATAAAAATGTAGCTGACTTTACCAAGCTCACTTTTCCACAGCTCACTGACAAGAGAAATTATATGTGCATTACTTTTTAACATGGACAACATTAGGCATTACACCTTGGAGCACCGATTTGAAAGATTTTGTCGTGTATGTTGCATTGTCACTAACGAAAGCAGACACTTTGTTGAAATCTGCACAGTATTTTGAAATGGTTTTGATTATCACTTGGGAAACTAGTGTAATTAACAGCTTCTCAGTTTGCGAGCACTGTTGTTAGATTTCCTGACTGTACATCTTCGGCCTGGCCAGAAATAAAATCAAGCAAAACATGCAGCACATAGTTGTCTTGCTCATCAGTGGACTCATCACAAATAATTGCAAAAACACTCACATGCGTTAATCTGAGACTTCATCTCCTCACAATGCATAGCAAAAGCCTTTAGTAGGTAGTCCTATCGTAGTTTATTTGCACTTGGCAAGCAAACACCATTTTGCTCATTGTTTTGAATGAATACCCGCAGCTTTGAATGATCAAGCTTTTCCAATGGTCTGTTGGCACTTGCAAAAGCATCCACAAGTTCTATTGTAACCAACTGACTATTTTCTGAGCTTTCTGTGTTAAAAAGAGATTTTTTTTTTGCGCGCGTTCCTTTTCCAGCAGTGCAGAGTCGGATGCTCTCTTTCTGCTGCGATGGCTTTCGGACTGTAAGTGGTGCTGAATTGATGCCCACTGTGTGTGATCCAATGAAACATTCCAGTTTGTACAAAACAGTATTCCACCATCAGCATGCAGAATTTAGCTTCCAAATTCTTTCACTGAAGTAATGATTGTGGCCATTTTTGATTTGCTCATTCTGGCATTCTCAATTGCCTGCTAATACTTGAGACTACTTCTCTCAAAACTGCACTGGAATCTCTCTTTCATCTACCAATCAGCGAGGTGAGCCTAGTGTCAATGAATAAAATGCGCAAAGTTCACAAAATGGCCGATTTCACAGAGTACCCGAGATTTCACAGTCTGTGACGCATTTTGCACAGCCATGAATTTGTTAGGGCTCTACTCATAATTGTAAACACATCTATGAAATCATCCTATAATGTCCTCTGTTGTGAACACAAAATTGCACACTGTATAACAATAATGGTTTTAGTGAAGTTTTATATACAGGGTTGGGGCCGACCATGACTCATGGCCCTCCTGCCTTGGGCGCTATGGCGTTGGAAGGATGAATGAGAACGGGCAGAGACTGCTTGAGTTGTGTACCTATCATAACCTCTGCATCACCAACTCGTTCTTTCACACTAAACCCTGTCACCAGGTTTCATGGAGGCACCCAAGATCACGTCGTTGGCACCAGCTAGACCTCATTGTCACAAGGCGAGCCGCCTTAAACAGTGCTCAAATCACACGCAGCTTCCACAGTGCGGACTGCGACACCGACCACTCCCTGGTGTGCAGCAAGGTTAGACTCAGACCAAAGAAGTTGCATCATTCCAAGCAGAAGGGCCACCCGCGCATCAACACGAGCAGAATTTCTCACCCACAGCTGTTACAAAAATTTCTAAATTCACTTGTAACAGCCCTTCAAAACACTCCCACAGGGGATGCTGAGACCAAGTGGGCCCACATCAGAGACGCCATCTATGAGTCAGCTTTGACCACCTACGGCAAAAGTGCGAAGAGAAATGCAGACTGGTTTCAATCTCATAATGAAGAGCTGGAACCTGTCATAGCCGCTAAGCGCATTGCACTTTTGAACTACAAGAAAGCCCCCAGCGATTTAACATCCGCAGCACTTAAAGCAGCCAGAAGTACTGCACAAAGAACAGCTAGGCGTTGCGCAAACGACTACTGGCAACACCTATGCAGTCATATTCAGCTGGCCTCAGACACCGGAAACATCAGAGGAATGTATGATGGCATGAAGAGAGCTCTTGGGCCAACCATCAAGAAGATCACCCCCCTCAAATCTAAATCGGGGGACATAATCACTGACCAACGCAAACAGATGGACCGCTGGGTTGAGCACTACCTAGAACTGTACTCCAGGGAGAATGCTGTCACTGAGACTGCCCTCAATGCAGCCCAGCCTCTACCAGTCATGGATGAGCTGGACATACAGCCAACCAAATCGGAACTCAGTGATGCCATTGATTCCCTAGCCAGCGGAAAAGCCCCTGGGAAGGACAGCATTACCCCTGAAATAATCAAGAGTGCCAAGCCTGCTATACTCTCAGCACTACATGAACTGCTATGCCTGTGCTGGGACGAGGGAGCAGTACCCCAGGACATGCGCGATGCCAACATCATCACCCTCTATAAAAACAAAGGTGACCGCGGTGACTGCAACAACTACCGTGGAATCTCCCTGCTCAGCATAGTGGGGAAAGTCTTTGCTCGAGTCGCTCTGAACAGGCTCCAGAAGCTGGCCGAGCGCGTCTACCCTGAGGCACAGTGTGGCTTTCGTGCAGAGAGATCGACTATTGACATGCTGTTCTCCCTTCGTCAGATACAGGAGAAATGCCGTGAACAACAGATGCCCCTCTACATTGCTTTCATTGATCTCACCAAAGCCTTTGACCTCGTCAGCAGACGTGGTCTCTTCAGACTACTAGAAAAGATCGGATGTCCACCAAAGCTACTAAGAATCATCACCTCATTCCATGACAATATGAAAGGCACAATTCAACATGGTGGCTCCTCATCAGAGCCCTTTCCTATCCTGAGTGGTGTGAAACAGGGCTGTGTTCTCGCACCCACACTTTTTGGGATTTTCTTCTCCCTGCTGCTTTCACATGCGTTCAAATCCTCTGAAGAAGGAATTTTCCTCCACACAAGATCAGGGGGCAGGTTGTTCAACCTTGCCCGTCTAAGAGCGAAGTCCAAAGTACGGAAAGTCCTCATCAGAGAACTCCTCTTTGCTGACGATGCTGCTTTAACATCTCACACTGAAGAATGCCTGCAGAGTCTCATCGACAGGTTTGCGTCTGCCTGCAATGAATTTGGCCTAACCATCAGCCTCAAGAAAACGAACATCATGGGGCAGGATGTCAGAAATGCTCCATCCATCAATATTGGTGACCACGCTCTGGAAGTGGTTCAAGAGTTCACCTACCTAGGCTCAACTATCACCAGTAACCTGTCTCTAGATGCAGAAATCAACAAGCGCATGGGTAAGGCTTCCACTGCTATGTCCAGACTGGCCAAGAGAGTGTGGGAAAATGGCGCACTGACACGGAACACAAAAGTCCGAGTGTATCAGGCCTGTGTCCTCAGTACCTTGCTCTACGGCAGCGAGGCCTGGACAACGTATGCCAGCCAAGAGCGACGTCTCAATTCATTCCATCTTCGCTGCCTTCGGAGAATACTTGGCATCAGGTGGCAGGACTATATCTCCAACACAGAAGTCCTTGAAGCGGCCAACACCCCCAGCTTATACACACTACTGAGTCAGCGGCGCTTGAGATGGCTTGGCCATGTGAGCCGCATGGAAGATGGCAGGATCCCCAAAGACACATTGTACAGCGAGCTCGCCACTGGTATCAGACCCACCGGCCGTCCATGTCTCCGTTATAAAGACGTCTGCAAACGTGACATGAAATCCTGTGACATTGATCACAAGTCGTGGGAGTCAGTTGCCAGCATTCGCCAGAGCTGGCGGGCAGCCATAAAGACAGGGCTAAATTGTGGCGAGTCGAAGAGACTTAGTAGTTGGCAGGAAAAAAGACAGAGGCGCAAGGGGAGAGCCAACTGTGCAACAGCCCCAACAAACAAATTTCTCTGCAGCACCTGTGGAAGAGCCTGTCACTCCAGAATTGGCCTTTCTAGCCACTCCAGGCGCTGCTTCACAAACCACTGACCACCTCCAGGCGCGTATCCATTGTCTCTCGAGATAAGGAGGCCCAAAGAAGATATACAGTTACCACTACTTCTCGACCTTTATATCCTGATATTCCATCTTATTTTGTATCATACCTATAGGGTTCACTTCTTCAATTTTAGTTTGTTTCAAACATGATATTTATCCACAGGATCCTTGAAACTTTCTGAAGAAGGGTCACTGACCCGAAACGTTAACTCTGCTTCTCTTTCCACAGATGCTGCCAGACCTGTTGAGTGGTTCCAGCATTTCTTGTTTTTATTCCTTGAAACTTTAAGTAGTTTCCCTTTTAAAGGATTCATATTAATTCTCTATCTTTGCAATCTGCTTTTTAAGATCCTCTCAATGATGATCTCTACTCCTGTGTCCCGATTTACTTGAGAAATTGCTACATTGCCAGAGATGCTGTCTTTCAGATGAAACTTTGAACTAAACTGAGCATACCCTTTCAGGTAGATGTAAAAGATTCCATGACGCTATTCAAAGAAGAGTATGCAAGTTCTCCCTCGTGTCCTGGCTAACACTTATCTCTCAAACAACACCAAAAAAGCAGATTATCCACTGCTTTATCTCCTTGTAGTTGTCGGATTTTGTTTTGTGTAAAGTGGCTGCTGTGTTTGCCTACATTACAGCAGAACATATTTTTAGCACTTTGAAAGCATCTAATTGGCTGTGAAACACTTTGGAATATCCTAAGCATGTGAAAGACATTGTAAAAATGCAAGATCTTTTGCTGCCTTCCTTCAATGACTCTTTGCTTCCCTCTTTGTGCATTTTCCCAAGTCATTAGTCCTCTTCCTGTTCAGATATAGCCTGTCCCTGTGAAATAGGTCCCATTTTCCCCAGAACTGGTGCCAATGCCACACAAAATGGAAATTGTGTCTTTGGGTTTACGTTGAAAAGTGTGATTTAAGCATGCTTTCAAGTTTTTTTTGTTATTGAGACGATAAGCATGGCACAGCATCACATAATACAATTAAGAGGGAAAAAATAAGAGAGACATGAATTTGGTATAATGACCAAAAAGGGTAGAGAACTTGTTTTTTATATACATTTTTTAGTTTAGAGATACAGCACTGAAACAGGCCCTTCGGCCCACCGAGTCTGTGCCGACCATCAACCACCCATTTTACACTAATCTACACTAATCCCATATTCCTACCACATCCCCACCTGTCCCTATATTTCCCTACCACCTACCTATAGAAGTGGCAATTTATAATGGCCAATTTACCTACCAACTTGCAAGTCTTTTGGCTTGTGGGAGGAAACCGGAGCACCCGGAGAAAACCCATGCAGACACAGGGAGAACTTGCAAACTCCACACAGGCAGTACCCATCATTATATCTTTACTGCTAAAACGACAAAAATCAGTATAAGACTTTCTCTCTAATTGCCTGGTCATTCTATCCTGTCACGAACACTGGTAATATTACTATCGTGCAGAATTTGTATTATATTACTTGTGCTTATTCCATATCTGCTCTACTCTTGATATTTATAAAGACCGATTTTTTGACGGTTTGAAATCTCATGATCAGCAAGATCATAATCATAAATATTAAATCAAAAATGCAACATAGACTGTGAAGAGTTTTGACTCTTGCACCTACTGGTTAATTCAGTTCAGCAAATGTAACTTTAACCTATAATTTGCCATAGCAGGGCAAATGATGACAATTGCCCTTGCACATCCAGAAAGGAAAAGGAAAAAAAAAATAAAATGCTACATTTTTAAAATCTCCAACAATCAAAAGCTGAAGGAATGAAACTCCACATTTGTGATAGTTAATTTTCAATGACAGGGAGGTTGATTTGTATTAATTAACACTTATCATGTTGTTAAAAGGATACCCAGACTTGAAATGACAAAACATAACTTTCTGTGGCAAGTTCAGTTCTTATCTACTGCACAATTTCAGTGACCCCATGATATTCAATGCATTCAAGGCAGTCAGTAAGATGCCATTTCTGTGAAGCTAACGGCACGGTAGCTCAACTTGGACTGCAACTTTTGGATATTCATGTTTAACCCTTGCCAAGTAAACAAATGCTTTTATTATGTGGCTTAAATCTTTATATATGTTTCAGGAGCATTGATGTGGCACATGCAGGGAAAGTTTTTCGATATAATTAGAAAAAGCAATTTCTTTAAATTTGGTTCAACTTAATAACATCATAATGCTTTCATCAGTCTTCCAGAGATTAATTGGATCAAAATTGGCACGCACAGGGTACGAATATTTACAATTTACACATCAACAAAGAATAAAGCCCTCTAGAATGATTACAGTGAACCTTGCAGCATCTTGCTGTAAATTTGTTATGATAAAATCCCAAACAGATTCTGTTGGTTTGGTACTGAATACTGCATATTTCGCAACAAGATGTAGACTCGAGAGTTGGACAATTTGCCAACCTGATGCCAGTCATGGGAAAATAGCACTGTGCATCTCAACAACTCTAAGCGTTCGGGTAATGAACTGGGAGAGAGATCCCCAGAGTCTGCTTGCAGCAGTCGGCAAGCAACTTGCACTATTAAACTGGTAAAACAGAGGATTAAGTGCTTCCACTGAAAACACTAGCTGGATTTTGTACATTTCTGTTTGTGTTTATAAATGTTAGTAATTTAAATTTTAATGAATTGAATATCTCAAGGTTAAAAGGTATGGAAATTAGTAGCATATAATTTGCTTCTCTTGCCATATCTTTTTTTAAGATGATTGTTTTTCATAAATGGCTCACCACAGTAATCATAACACAGCCATTATAGCAAACACCATTAAACTTTAAAGACTCTCACTATCCATCAGCACATTTCTTCCATTTGGTGCTGATAACATCATATTCTTCACTGTATTTTTAAAGCTGTGGATAGACTATTGAAACCTGCATCCCACTAACAAGGCCAAGGAAAACCATATCATGTTAGATTTCACATGTGTCAATAGTGGTTAAGTAGTTCTAACACCGCTGGTAATGTGTTTTCTCCTAATTTTGTCTGTTTTTTTGTCGATGCTGTTCTTAATAATCAACCAAGTTTCTCAGTTGGCTCTTAATCCCAGAGCTGATGTTGACCACCAAGCCTTAGTGGCTCCAATTTATATATTAATTGAAGGACATAACAGCCTTAATAACTACTTGGAGGGAATTTCTCTGTCTCAGTACTAGCTTTCAGGCCAGTATTCAGTTTGCCCTAATAATGCCAGTGCAAGACCAGACAAGAGAAAGTGATGAAATGGCTGCATCACTTACCCCACCCAAAGTCCACCACAGAAAGAGTACAGCAGCACACGGTAATGAGCTATTAAGGGCACACACAGTGCTTTATGTTGCATTGAAACAATGTCAAACACTTCACTTGTGACTAAGGATTATGTGGAGAACTCACAGTCTAACAGTCCTTTAGGGTGTTAAGTATCTATGGGAAATTCTATCAGCTATTGTTTCCTGCTGAACTTACTGGGTCTCCTGCTCCTCAACTACAGTTAAACAATTGTCTGAGGTGGTGTGGACTTACTGGGTGCACGTGAACTCCCTGTTCATTATTGCCTTGTATTCCTGGGAAATTTACTGGTGATCTTTCCTCCTGAATGGCCTGGGGGTCCAGTTACATTTTGTGAGGGAGAAGGAACAAGATAACAATTTTTGCCACACACTAGGGTAAATGCTGCACTGTGAACATTCAATATAAGTACAAGTGAACATTCATGGAAGATTAGCATTCTAGGCATGTTCTTGCTGCTCCTGTTGTACACACCAATGGATGAGGTAATATGGTTTTTCATTTTTATAAGTGGTCATGAACTTATGTATTTAAATATTATGTACACTATCAGCTGTAACTTGTTTGGAGTGAAAGTTAGTTAATTTATTTTTAAAATGCTATCTATTTTGGCTTACCTCTTAAAAATATACACAACATAGGTTTGTGATGGTTCTCATTCACTTTGACCATAAATCTCACTCCCAACATTCCCTTAATGTTGACAGCTATGATGTACAGTAGTATTGATCATGTGCTGTAGGGAAGAATGTTCTTCTGTCAACTATGAATGGGAGAAAATTCCATCACTGGTGTTTAGCTATTTTAGTCCAATGAAGAATTGACTATTGGATGTTCTATTTCTGATGTTGGTGCAATGCAGATTTTGTAAGTAGAAAGATTAGTAAGCATCTTTGCTGCTGTAGGGGTAAGGATGTTCAAGGGAAGTCCACCACTGTTGCTATCGGAGGATATTTCTTTCTTATGATTTTGAAACTTATGCATATAAAACGGTAGGACTGAGGAAAAGCCCACCAGCCCTGTTCATCACACAGATCAGGGTATAGAAAGAAGGAAATTGCATTATATAGTACCTTTCATGAACTTAGGACATCCAAAAGAACTTTACAGCCAATGAAATATCTTTTGAAGTGTAGTCACTGTTGTAAATTAGGAAACATGATCGTCAGTTAATGCACAGCAGGGGCCGACAGACAGCAATGACCAGATCGTCTATTTTAGATATGTTGGTTTCGGGATAAATATTGATAAATAATCAAGACTCTAGTGAGAATTGCCCTGCTCTTCTTTTTATGTCCATCTGAGAGGGCAGATGGGATCTCACCACATCCGTTAGATAGAATTTCCAATGATGCAGCACTCCCTCAGCACTGTACTGATTTGTCAGCCTGGATTATGTGTTCATGTCTCTAGAATGGGACTTGAACTTACAACCTTCTGACAAACTACTGAACCAAGGCTGGCACCTTAGGACACACACACAAAATCGTTACCCATGTTCCTTTACTCTGTTGAATCAGGAATTTATACATCACTTTTTTTATTCTTTTGTGGGATGTGGGTGTTGGTGGCGAGGCCAGCATTTGTTGTTCATCCCTAATTGCCCTTGACAACTGACTTGCTAGGCCATTTCTGAGGGCAATTAAGAGTCAACTAGATTGCTGTGGGTCTGGAAACACATGTAGATCAGACCAGGTGAGGACAGCAGATTTCTTTCCCTGAAGGGCATTAGTGAACCTGATGGGTTTTTACGACAATTGATGATAGTTTCATGGCACCATTAATTCACAGAATTAAATTCCACCAGCTGCCATGGTGGGATCTGAACCCGTGTCGCTAGGGTATTAGCTTGGGTCTCTGGATTACTAGTTCAGTGACATTATCACGACGCCATGGTCTCCCCTTGCTTCAACCAAGTCTATTCTGACTACATTAAGTAGAAGTCTGTTGCATAAATGCTAATGCCTTGAAATTAAGCTGTGTGAAAATTAATGTGTAAATGCTCAATGCATTTATATTAAATTCCTTCGCCCACTATTTTCATGAAAATGTAGCATTTTTAAATAGCAAACTAAGGAATTCAATACCAATGTGTAAAGTACTTATTTGCCAATATTCATACAGCATCATTTCAAATTTGTAGCTGCTCCTTAGGTTAATGATGAATTTCTCTTCTTAACAACTAAACATCTTTTTATCTGATCCCACACAAGAAATTTTATCAAATCTACCTTACAAGTTCCATTTATGATTTGTTGCCTTGGACTTGCAGCTGTTTGACTGAAGCTCAGCAATAACTGAACAGTATTGGCCCTTGACAGTATTATTACCACTGTATTGTTAACCAAAATTATAATCTAACATCAGATTACAAACTGTGGATTTCTTCATGGTCAATGATGACTGTATCACTAATAGCAAGAGAAAGGAATATCGAGCTATTTTTTTATACCGTAACCATGATTTTTCTTTCACCACACATCAGTCAGCCAATGGGGAACATTGCCAGAGTTATCAAAATTCTTTTACCTACAAAACATTCCAACCTGATAATCCTCATTAGGAGAACTGAGAAGTGTGTCTGACTCCTTCGTAGCCTAGCGATAGTGGCTACCCAACTGTGAGACTTGGGCTACAAGTTATGACCATATGTAAATAATGGGCAGGGAAAGCCCAGCTGATCCGTCAAGCCCGCCCCACACTTATGATGCTTGGAGCATTGTGACGAGACACTTCATACCACACCATCATCACCCTGCAGCCCTGTAATCTCCTGGGAGCAACAAAAAAAAACACAGGCACATTAAGCATAAAAATAACTCTGGAAAATTCCACTCCGACACTCTCAGGTGAACAAAGCCATTCCAGGAGATCACATGGACCACGTGTAAGTTAACTTGTGAGCCAAGAACCTTGACTGAAAAATGTTTGGTTGGATAATATAGATGAGGTATTAAAAGTGAAAGCATTTTCATTGCTATGAAACATAATTTCACAGTATGTGCAGTTCATTACAGTACTCATACTAGAACTGAAATTGCTTTTTGCACTGATGCATCGATCGGCTATTTAGTACATAAAGCATCCTAATTGAGGTTACAGATGAACTTAAGGGTCACTTACTATCATGGTCAGTGTTGGTTTATAATCAGCTGTGTGCTGCTGCCCACACCAGAAAATTCCTATGTATCACCCATTTCTAGGTGAACATGGACTGCATATTGCAGGAAGAGATGGCCTTGACTAGATTATGTTCCTATTATGACATGGTGATGCATTTATGGAAAGGAATTTCCTGTTGCAGGTAGTACTTGTGGGCAGTAATATTCTATTGCAGACAGTCCCTTTCACTGATTGATTTTCAAATCAGAAGAAGAATCCAATAACAATGTACTCTAGTCAAAAGAGAAATGATAATACTACCAAGCGTACACTAAAACCCTCGTGTCTGATGGTTCTGTAGCACAGGCAAGATGTAGTGAATTTGTGATTGTAAAGTATTTTTAGTCTGCAAGTAGTGGCAAAATTTAAATTCTTGGTGGACTGTTTTAAATCTATCAACACTAACAATACCTTGCACTTGTGTGGCACTTGTTAAAAAAGCATATGAAAGTGCTTCACAGACGTGACAAACTTACTGAGCAACAAGCAGTTGCGGTGTTAGACGGGTTATGATTGTGATAAGGTATGATTGAAGAGGTTTTTGAAAGAGGAGAGAAAGGTATATCGCAGGTGGAAGGGTTTAATTAGAGCATTCCAGAATGTGTGCTAGGAAATGAAGCGGAAGAAGAAAGATGCAAACTGGGCCAGAACGTAAAGAAAGTCGGCTACAAACTGGGATCTGGGACTGAAAGATATTGTAGAAGCAGGGAAGACAAAAGTCATGAAATTTGAAATTGATGGTTGGCTTGGCAGGGATAATGGAGTAGGTGGACTTAGTGTAGAATAGGGTGCTGTTACGGTCATGGGAGGCGGGGTCGAAGGGCTTCCCTCTTTTCCCTCTCCCTGTTTGACCACAACAGGTTTAATTCTTTGTTAAAGTGATGTATTGGCCGATTCAGTAGGTGTTTGATTACTTGCTCGCTATGATTATAACAAGAACCAATTGGACAGGTTTTCTTAAATTTAACAAAGAAAGAGGTTAACTTTATTGTACCTAAACTGAACTAATAAAATAATAAACTACGCACCAACTTTCACTCTCTCTCTCTCTCTCTCTCTCACGCACACACACACACACACACACACACACACAAATAGGTTACAGAGTGGGGAAAGGTATATTGGTTGAGTTATAGTTCATAGAAAAAGAGGTATACAGTCTGTGGGTTTGGTGATTTGGCTGGCTTCTAGCTGAATTTGGTGGTCCTGAGGCTTTTAGTTTGAAGAGGTAGATAACTTGTTCGGTGGGCTCTTGGAGACAATGATGTGGATGATTTCCTCCAACAGGGTTTCTGATTATGGCTGGAGTATGCAAAGGTGGTCAGTCAATAGGCAGGAGTTGAAGCTTGAAAGCTGGAATAGAGAGAGAGAGGAACCCCCACTTGGGTCTGCTCATGGCCAGATGCTTCTCCATGCTGCTGCAGAGAAACACAAGCTTAAAACCATAGATGGGGTGCGGCTTGTCACATAGCAGTCACTCAGTGATTCAAACATCGCAGTTAGCACTATTTCTTCTTGCTAAAAGAACAGTTGGTTCCTTTAGACTTCCTGGGACTTGGTTCTTGCTGGGAAATGAGCAAACATTTTGTCTCCTTGCTCACAGTCCTTTCAATGTCGCAAATTAGGCGGCCATCCTAAGCTATTCTTTTTTTTAAATGTCTTTGAAAAAATATATATAAATTCAGATCCACAGTCAGTGGATTACAGAAAATTATCATTCAACAAAGCACATTGGTGTCACAGTACAAACAGATGAGATTTGAACTGGTTATAATTTGTGAAAGGCAGAATTTGGGATGTCAACAAATAGAGTATTGGGATATTTAAGTCAGTGTTAGTAAGGGTATGGATAAGGGTTTCAGTGAGTGCAAGTAAAGATGAAGAAGGGCAACGTTGCAGAGGTGGAAGTAGATAGTCTTGGTGGTTAGGATGTAGCTCAGCTTAGTATCAAACAGGACACTGACATTATCCATTGTTTCCTGATTGAGCAACCAGTCAGATGTATGCAGTTGGGGGATGGCTAAGGGGTGAAGTTTTAGGCAGGAACTGAACAGAGTTGCTTCGGTTTTGCTGATGTTGAGTTGAAAGAGACAGTTGCTCATCTGAAACTTGATGTTACCTCAGCAAGCTGAAAAATAAATGGTAGTTAAGAGGCAAGAAGTAAAGGGAGAAACCTTTAACAGGGTATCATCAGCAGATATGCAATAAACATGTCATCAGTTAACGAGGAAAGGAAGGGTTTCCAAGGATGAAGCTGTGATATGTACCTGCAGTCCGTGTGTAGATAGTTAAGAGAAGCCAATACAGGAGATGTGTGGGCTTTGTTGGGAAAGGTATGAATAGAACCAAGCTAGGGCAGTGTCATGAAATATGTCACAGAGAAGGGACGATAGAGGAAGGTGAAGTGATCAATTATAAGGGATACTGTTGTTAATGGTTATGTTACTGGACTAGAGGCCTGAACGCATAATCCAGAAAATGTGAATTAAAATCCTACCATGATAGTTTGAAAATTTGAATTCAGTTTTTAAAAAATATGGTTATTAAAAAGCTGGTATCAGTAAAAGGGACCATGAAGCTGCTGGATTGCTGTAAAAACCCAACTGGTTCACAAACATCCTTCAGGGGAGGTTCCCTGCCATATATGTAACTTGAGTCCCACACCAGAGTGGTTCATTCCTAACTGCAACTCAGTTGTATCAAACTGCTACTACCACCACTTTCTCTCAGCAGCTGGGGATTGGTAGTAAATGCTTGCATTGCCAGCTACAATGAGTTCCAACATGAAATAAAATAAACAGCGTCATGGTGAAATGAAGTAGACGAAGAGGGTAGTCCATTATTTAGTCACAAAGAATTACTATTGACTTTGACTCGGATTGTCTTGGTGCTGCGGCGAGTGTAAATTAGATTGAAGTTCAAAAAGTGAGAGATGTACATGCATATGGCAATCCTGTGGGATATGGGCCAGAGAGATTAACTGACAAGGAGGTCACGGGGCAAAGGCAAAGAAAGTGTGCCAATAGTGTGGTGAAAGACAAAGCATTAGTGTAGAGAGGATGTTAATGACAGCATAATGAACCGCCCTAACCAAAAGCACAAACATGAAAAAACCAGTAGGCAGCCACTTGGTAAAAAAATAATGATGAAACAAAAAGTAAAATAAAAATAAAGAAGGGCCAGTCATGTTCTGAAATTACTGAACTGTATTTGTTGCTCACAATGTGGCCTCCTCTACACTGGGGAGATCAATGCTTTGGGGTGCACCGCCGCTCAGTCGGGAACATGGCCTCGAACTTCTGGTCACTTGCCATTTCAACAAACCCTCTGCTCTCATGCCCAGATCTCTGTACGGGGCCTGCTGCAGTGTTCCAGTGAACATCAACGCAAGCTTGAAGAACGGCACCTCATTTTCCGATGAGGCACACTACAGCCTGGCAGACTGAACATTGAGCTCAATAATTTCAGAGCATGACTGGCCCTTTTTAATTTAATTTAATTTTATTTTGTTTCATCATTGTTTTTACCATATGGCCTACTCCTTCTATTACTTATGTATAGAACAGAATAGAACAAAATGATTACAGCACAGAAGGAGGCCATTCAGCCCGTCGTGTCTGTGCTGGCTCTCTGAAGGAGCAATTCACTTAGTGCCACCCCACGCCTTCTCCCCGCAGCCCTGCAGATTCTTCTTAATCAGATAGTAATCCAATTCCCTTTTGAATGCCTCAATTGAACCTTCCTCCACCACACTCTCAGGCAGTGCATTTTATATTCTAACCACTCTCTGCGTGAAAATGGTTTTCTTCTTGTTCCCATTACTTCTTTTGCCAATTGTGTTCCTTTGGTTCTTGATGCTTCCATCAATGGGAACAGAACCCCTCAAGGCAGCGGGGCCTGCTGCTGCTGGGAGGAGCCACCAGGTAAAACCTGGCAGCCTCCTAGCGGGGTTGGAAGGGTGAGTCCCCGGAGGAAACCCCCCCACCCCGGCAGCGATCATCGCACCCCAGGAAGACAACCCCCCAACCTTACCAACTTCCCCCCCCCCCCGCCGCACCGGCTTGCTGGGGCCTGCCTAAATGGCCCCAGCAACCTCAACCCCACTCACCTATCTTGGGGTCTCCTCCTCCTTCGGTGCAGAAGGGCCTCTTGCAGTACCAGTGGTGGCCACTGATCCTGGTGGCACTGCCAGTAGTGCAGAGCTACCAGCCTTCTGATTAGCTGGAAGCTCTGGAGGCGTGAGTTCATTACTTCAAGGGATGGTGCTCCCAACGTCAGGCAGTTAATTGGCTGCCCGCCCTGGAATGGCTTCTGGGGTCCGACGGAGGGCCAAGGTGATTCTCCCCCAGCCTTCCGGCCCACCACCGGGACCTCCGTTGCAAGAATAAAATTCAGCTTATAATTTCTGCCTCATCTGTTCATCCTGGAAGTTAATTTCACAGCCTCACTTTTTCCTGCCTTCCTTCATGACTCTCTGACATTTAATCTTCTATCTGTGGCCATTTGTGCTTGACTTCTCTACTACTGGAAATAGAGGAAATAGCCTGTTTCTACCTCCCCTATCCTGTTATATATTTAAACACTTCTATTATATTGTCCCTTAATCTGCATTGTTACAATAAAAAAGAGCTAATTTTTCAAGTTTTCCTTTGTATATGTATTTCCTCATATCAGGCAGCATCCTTGTGAATCTGTGTTGTATCCTCTCTGAATCTTTAACATCAATACGATAGTTTGGAGCCCAACGCTGAACACTCTATTCTATCTGAGGTCTTAGTAATATTTTATGTAGGTTCTTCATTGCCTCTTGACTTCTAAATAAATCTGGTGATAAAACCTAGGTGGCATGAGACGATCCCATTTAGATGGCCTTGGCCCTGATTAAAAAGTGCCCAACTGATGGTAGTTGTGTTCCAACTTAAACTGCTGGAATGCCAGTCTGACCTGAAAATCAGATCACTGCAATGCAAGGTATGCATTATAACTGCACTATTAAAGTGCTACCAAGGACTTAGTGATGCAATGCTAAGTTACAGCTAATAGTGTTTACAAGAAATTGTTGTTAAGACACATTTGGAAAAAAAAAATCTTAGCATCATTTTAATAAAAGCTTTATGAAGACTAGAAACAAGTGGAAAATGTGTATTTTTATGTGATTCAGGCATACTGCAGTATTGTGTATTTCTGTGCATTTAATTATAGTGTTAGTTTAATCAATGTAGTCAGTACCTCCTTAAAGCTATTATACTTTTATATTGGTAGAATTTTGCATATTGCTGCCGGGCCTTGAGACTAAAACACTGCTATTAGGAATGAAATCATTAATAAAAATATTATGACATAAACAATATAACATTGGAACTGGAAATGTGCAATTCAGTGAGTTATGTAATTAAACTATTTCAATTGAAATAAATGAAAGATTGGTCACAACCTCATATGACACTCCTTTAGAATATCCATTCACGTGCTCTGCACTATTTCGAAAAACAGCAGTCCAAAATGTAAATCAGATTTATTTCATATTTCACTCGATTACAGCAAAACTGATATCTTGCATCTTGCAAGTTAATGCATTGCGCTGTCCTACCTCATCAGATTAATGCAAATTTTCAATGTTGCTGTTCAGATCAAGCTTTGATGCCATATGGAATGATGGGGCAGGGAATTGATCCAAAGTACACATTTTTTTATGCATAAAAAACTGGCTTGTTCATATAAATGAAGCAAATTAAATCAGACATAACAGGAGCACAAAATATATAGGCTTGCAAAACAGCATCCTGAAATCCAGGCCTAAAACTGCTTGGATTTTTTATATTTTTACACTGTAAAATAAAACAGGGAGGGAGTAAATTATTACAAAATCTTGTATGGCATTTTACAGCTACCAGCAGTGATTCTGCTTCAGATGGTTAATGGTATTCTGTCAATATATTTTAAAATATTAACCTTGTCATATATGGTGATTAGGCACGAAACTACTTTAGTGTTTCAGAGGGTTAATGGTGTTTTGTCAATAAATGAAAAATGCTAACCTTGCAAAATATTAAATGTAGCATTCTGGCACAAGCATGCTGATTGTATTTATAGGATTAATGAAAATCTGCCTGAATTGTATGACATGAGTTGGGTCTGAGTGTGGGTCTACATGCAAGGGTATGAATGTGGATGCTACCACGCGCTGAAAGTGTGTGCTGCTTATTTCGGTATTCAGATCGGTGCTGCCAGAGTGGGTCTTGGTGCGGGTATTTCTGTGTAGATATTGGTATAGCTGCTTGTTGTTTGTGTGGCTATTAGTGTGTATGTATGTTCCTGTGTTGGAATTAGTGTGGGTGTTTCCTGTGTGGGTATAATTGTGCACATCTCCTGTGTGGCTATTAGTGTATGTGTTTCCTGTATGGGTGTTTCCTCTGTGAGTGTTTCCTGTGTGTATACTAGTAGGTGTGTTTCGTGTGTGGGTATTAGTGTGTGTGTTTTCTGTCTGGGTTTTAATGTATATGTTTCCTGTGTGGGAGTTTCTTGTGTGGGTACTAGCGTATATTTTCTTATGTGGGTATTAATGTGTGGGTTTTAATGTGTGTGTGTTCCGATGTGTGTGTTTCCTGTGTGGGTAATAGTGTGTGAGTTTCTTATATGGGTTTTAGTGTGCATGTTTCCTGTATGGGTAATAATGTGTATGTTTTTTCCCTGTGTGAGTAATAGTGTGTGTGTTTCCTGTGTGAGTAATAGTGTGTATGTTTCCTGTGTGGGTGTTAGTGTGTGTGTTTCCTGTGTGGGTATTAGTGTGTGTGTTTCCTGTGTGGGTAATAGTGTGTGTGTTCCTGTGTGGGTATTAGTGTGTGTGTTTCATTTGTGGGTAATAGTGTGTGTGTTTCCTGTGTGGGTATTAGTGTGTGTGTTTCCTGTGTGGGTATTAGTGTGTATGTTTCCTGTGTGGGTAATAGTGTGTGAGTTTCTTATATGGGTTTTAGTGTGCATGTTTCCTGTATGGGTAATAATGTGTATGTTTTTTCCCTGTGTGAGTATTAGTGTGTGTGTTTCCTGTGTGGGTATTAGTGTGTGTGTTTCCTGTGTGGGTATCAGTGTGTGTGTTTTCTGTGTGGGTATTAGTGTGCCTGTTTCCTGTGTGGGTATTAGTGTGCCTGTTTCCAGTGTGGGTAATAGTGTGTGTGTTCCTGTGTGAGTATTAGTCTGTGTGTTCCTGTGTGGGTATTAGTGTGTGTGTTTCCTGTGTGGGTATTAGTCTGTGTGTTCCTGTGTGGGTATTAGTGTGTGTGTTTCCTGTGTGGGCATTAGTGTGTGTGTTTCCTGTGTGGGTAATAGTGTGTGTGTTCCTGTGTGGGTATTAGTGTGTTTGTTTCCTGTGTGGGTAAAAGTGTGTGTGTTTCTGTGTGGGTATTAGTGTGTGTGTTTCCTTTGTGGGGAATAGTGTGTGTGTTCCTGTGTGAGTATTAGTGTGTGTGCTCCTATGTGGGTAATAGTGTGTGTGTTTCCTGTGTGGGTAATAGTGTGTGTGTTCATGTGTGGGTATTAGTGTGTGTGTTCCTGTGCGGGTATTAGTGTGTGTGTTTCCTTTGTGGGTAATAGTGTGTGTGTTCCTGTGTGAGTATTCGTGTGTGTGTTCATGTGTGGGTATTAGTGTGTGTGTTTCCTGTGTGGGTAATAGTGTGTGTGTTCCTGTGTGGGTATGAGTGTGTGTGTTTCCTGTGTGGGTTTTAGTGTGTGTGTTCCTGTGTGGGTATTAGTGTGTGTGTTCCTGTGTGGGTATTAGTGTGTGTGTTCCTGTGCGGGTATTAGTGTGTGTGTTTCCTTTGTGGGTAATAGTGTGTGTGTTCCTGTGTGAGTATTAGTGTGTGTGTTCATGTGTGGGTATTAGTGTGTGTGTTTCCTGTGTGGGTAATAGTGTGTGTGTTCCTGTGTGGGTATGAGTGTGTGTGTTTCCTGTGTGGGTTTTAGTGTGTGTGTTCCTGTGTGGGTATTAGTGTGTGTCTTTCCTGTGTGGGTAATAGTGTGTGTGTTCCTGTGTGGGTTTTAGTGTGTGTGTTTCTGTGTGGGTATTAGTGTGTGTCTTTCCTGTGTGGGTAATAGTGTGTGTGTTCCTGTGTGGGTATTCGTGTGTGTGTTTCCTGTGTGGGTATTAATGTGCGTGTTTTCTGTGTGGGTATTAGTGTGCCTGTTTCCTGTGTGGGTATTAGTGTGCCTGTTTCCAGTGTGGGTATTAGTGTGTGTGTTTCCTGTGTGGGTAATAGTGTGTGTGTTCCTGTGTGGGTATTAGTGTGTTTGTTTCCTTTGTGGGTAATAGTGTGTGTGTTCCTGTGTGAGTATTAGTGTGTGTGTTCCTGTGTGGGTAATAGTGTGTGTGTTTCCTGTGTGGGTAATAGTGTGTGTGTTTCCTGTGTGGGTATCAGTGTGTGTTTTCTGTGTGGGTATTAGTGTGCCTGTTTCCTGATTGGGTATTAGTGTGTGTGTTTCCTGTGTGGGCATTAGTGTGTGTGTTTCCTGTGTGGGTAATAGTGGGTGTGTTCCTGTGTGGGTATTAGTGTGTTTGTTTCCTGTGTGGGTAATAGTGTGTGTGTTTCCTGTGTGGGTAATAGTGTGTGTGTTTCCTGTGTGGGTATCAGTGTGTGTGTTTTCTGTGTGGGTATTAGTGTGCCTGTTTCCTGTGTGGGTATTAGTGTGCCTGTTTCTAATGTGGGTAATAGTGTGTGTGTTCCTGTGTGAGTATTAGTCTGTGTGTTCCTGTGTGGGTATTAGTGTGTGTGTTTCCTGTGTGGGTATTAGTCTGTGTGTTCCTGTGTGGGTATTAGTGTGTGTGTTTCCTGTGTGGGTATTAGTGTGTGTGTTTCCTGTGTGGGTAATAGTGTGTGTGTTCCTGTGTGGGTATTAGTGTGTTTGTTTCCTGTGTGGGTAAAAGTGTGTGTGTTTCTGTGTGGGTATTAGTGTGTGTGTTTCCTTTGTGGGTAATAGTGTGTGTGTTCCTGTGTGAGTATTAGTGTGTGTGCTCCTATGTGGGTAATAGTGTGTGTGTTCCTATGTGGGTAATAGTGTGTGTGTTCATGTGTGGGTATTAGTGTGTGTGTTCCTGTGCGGGTATTAGTGTGTGTGTTTCCTTTGTGGGTAATAGTGTGTGTGTTCCTGTGTGAGTATTAGTGTGTGTGTTCATGTGTGGGTATTAGTGTGTGTGTTTCCTGTGTGGGTAATAGTGTGTGTGTTCCTGTGTGGGTATGAGTGTGTGTGTTTCCTGTGTGGGTTTTAGTGTGTGTGTTCCTGTGTGGGTATTAGCGTGTGTGTTTCCTTTGTGGGTAATAGTGTGTGTGTTCCTGTGTGGGTATTAGTGTGTGTGTTCCTGTGTGGGTAATAGTGTGTGTGTTTCCTGTGTGGGTATCAGTGTGTGTGTTTTCTGTGTGGGTATTAGTGTGCCTGTTTCCTGTGTGGGTATTAGTGTGCCTGTTTCCAATGTGGGTAATAGTGTGTGTGTTCCTGTGTGAGTATTAGTCTGTGTGTTCCTGTGTGGGTATTAGTGTGTGTGTTTCCTGTGTGGGTATTAGTCTGTGTGTTCCAGTGTGGGTATTAGTGTGTGTGTTTCCTGTGTGGGTAATAGTGTGTGTGTTCCTGTGTGGGTATTAGTGTGTTTGTTTCCTGTGTGGGTAAAAGTGTGTGTGTTTCTGTGTGGGTATTAGTGTGTGTGTTTCCTTTGTGGGTAATAGTGTGTGTGTTCCTGTGTGAGTATTAGTGTGTGTGTTCCTGTGTGGGTAATAGTGTGTGTGTTTCCTGTGTGGGTAATAGTGTGTGTGCTCATGTGTGGGTATTAGTGTGTGTGTTCCTGTGCGGGTATTAGTGTGTGTGTTTCCTTTGTGGGTAATAGTGTGTGTGTTCCTGTGTGGGTATTAATGTGTGTGTTTCTTGTGTGGGTATTAGTGTGTGTGTTTCCTGTGTGGGTATTAGTGTGTGTGTTCCTGTGTGGGTATTAGTGTGCCTGTTTCCTGTGTGAGTAATAGTGTGTGTGTGTTCCTGTGTGAGTATTAGTGTGTGTGTTTCCTGTGTGGGTATTAGTGTGTGTGTTTCCTTTATGGGTAATAGTGTGTGTGTTCCTGTGTGGGTATTAGTGTATGTGTTTCCTTCATGGGTAATAGTGTGTGTGTTTCCTGTGTGGGTAATAGTGTGTGTATTCCTGTGTGGGTACTAATGTGTGTATTTCCTTTGTGGGTATTAGTGTGTGTGTTCCTGTGTGGGTATTAGTGTGTGTGTCCCTGTGTGGGTATTAGTGTGTGTGTTCCTGTGTGGGTATTAGTGTGTGTGTTTCCTGTGTGGGTAATAGTGTGTGTGTTCCTGTGTGGGTAAATAGTGTGCCTGTTTCCTGTGTGGGTATTAGTCTGTGTGTTCCAGTGTGGGTATTAGTGTGTGTGTTCCAGTGTGGGTATTAGTGTGTGTGTTTCCTGTGTGGGCATTAGTGTGTGTGTTTCCTGTGTGGGTAATAGTGTGTGTGTTCCTGTGTGGGTAATAGTGTGTGTGTTTCCTGTGTGGGTATCAGTGTGTGTGTTTTCTGTGTGGGTATTAGTGTGCCTGTTTCCTGTGTGGGTATTAGTGTGCCTGTTTCCAGTGTGGGTAATAGTGTGTGTGTTCCTGTGTGAGTATTAGTCTGTGTGTTCCTGTGTGGGTATTAGTGTGTGTGTTTCCTGTGTGGGTATTAGTCTGTGTGTTCCTGTGTGGGTATTAGTGTGTGTGTTTCCTGTGTGGGTATTAGTGTGTGTGTTTCCTGTGTGGGTAATAGTGTGTGTGTTCCTGTGTGGGTATTAGTGTGTTTGTTTCCTGTGTGGGTAAAAGTGTGTGTGTTTCTGTGTGGGTATTAGTGTGTGTGTTTCCTTTGTGGGTAATAGTGTGTGTGTTTCCTGTGTGGGTAATAGTGTGTGTGTTTCCTGTGTGGGTATCAGTGTGTGTGTTTTCTGTGTGGGTATCAGTGTGTGTGTTTTCTGTGTGGGTATTAGTGTGCCTGTTTCCTGTGTGGGTATTAGTGTGCCTGTTTCCAGTGTGGGTAATAGTGTGTGTGTTCCTGTGTGACTATTAGTCTGTGTGTTCCTGTGTGGGTATTAGTGTGTGTGTTTCCTGTGTGGGTATTAGTCTGTGTGTTCCAGTGTGGGTATTAGTGTGTTTGTTTCCTGTGTGGGTAAAAGTGTGTGTGTTTCTGTGTGGGTATTAGTGTGTGTGTTTCCTTTGTGGGTAATAGTGTGTGTGTTCCTGTGTGAGTATTAGTGTGTGTGTTCCTGTGTGGGTAATAGTGTGTGTGTTTCCTGTGTGGGTAATAGTGTGTGTGCTCATGTGTGGGTATTAGTGTGTGTGTTCCTGTGCGGGTATTAGTGTGTGTGTTTCCTTTGTGGGTAATAGTGTGTGTGTTCCTGTGTGGGTATTAATGTGTGTGTTTCTTGTGTGGGTATTAGTGTGTGTGTTTCCTGTGTGGGTATTAGTGTGTGTGTTCCTGTGTGGGTATTAGTGTGCCTGTTTCCTGTGTGAGTAATAGTGTGTGTGTTTCCTTTATGGGTAATAGTGTGTGTGTTCCTGTGTGGGTATTAGTGTATGTGTTTCCTTCGTGGGTAATAGTGTGTGTGTTTCCTGTGTGGGTAATAGTGTGTGTATTCCTGTGTGGGTACTAATGTGTGTATTTCCTTTGTGGGTATTAGTGTGTGTGTTCCTGTGTGGGTAATAGTGTGTGTGTTTCCTTTGTGGGTAATAGTATGTGTGTTCCTGTGTGGGTATTAGTGTGTGTGTTTCCTGTGTGAGTAATAGTGTGTGTGTGTTCCTGTGTGAGTATTAGTCTGTGCGTTCCTGTGTGAATATTCATGTTTGTGTTCCTGTGTGGGTAATAGTGTGCCTGTTTCCTCTCTGGGTATTAGTGTGTGTGTTCCTGTGTGAGTATTAGTGTGTGTGTTTCCTTTGTGGGTATTAGTGTGCCTGTTTCCTGTGTGGGTAATAGTGTGTGTGTTCCTGTGTGGGTGTTAGTGTGTGTGTTTCCTGTGTGGGTATTAGTGTGCCTGTTTCCTGTGTGGGTATTAGTGTGTGTGTTCCTGTGTGAGTATTAGTGTGTGTATTCCTTTGTGAGTATTAGTGTGTGTGTTTCCTGTGTGGTTATTAGTGTGCCTGTTTCCTGTGTGGGTATTAGTGTGCCTGTTTCCTGTGTGGGTAATAGTGTGTGTGTTCCTGTGTGGGTATTAGTGTGATTGTTTCCTGTGTGGGTATTAGTGTGCTGTTTCTTGTGTGGGTAATAGTGTGTGTGTTCCTGTGTGAGTATTAGTGTGTGTGTTTCCTGTGTGGGTATTAGTGTGCCTGTTTCCTGTGTGGGTAATAGTGTGTGTGTTCCTGTGTGGGTAAGGGTGTGCATGTTTCCTGTCTGGGTATTAGTGTGCCTGTTTCCTGTGTGGGTATTAGTGTGCCTGTTTCCTGTGTGGGTAATAGTGTGCCTCTTTCCTGTGTGGGTATTAGTGTGCCTCTTTCCTGTGTGGGTATTAGTGTGCCTGTTTCCTGTGTGGGTATTAGTGTGCCTGTTTCCTGTGTGGGTAATAGTGTGCCTGTTTCCTGTGTGGGAATTAGTGTGCCTGTTTCCTGTGTGGGTAATAGTGTGCCTGTTCCTGTGTGGGTATTAGTGTGCCTGTTTCCTGTGTGGGTATTAGTGTGCCTGTTTCCTGTGTGGGTATTAGTGTGCTGTTTCCTGTGTGGGTAATAGTGTGTGTGTTCCTGTGTGAGTATTAGTGTGTGTGTTTCCTGTGTGGGGATTAGTGTGCCTGTTTCCTTTGTGGGTATTAGTGTGCCTGTTTCCTGTGTGGGTATTCGTGTGCCTGTTTCCTGCGTGGGTATTAGTGTGCCTGTTTCCTGTGTGGGTAATAGTGTGCCTGTTTCCTGTGTGGGTATTAGTGTGCCTGTTTCCTGTGTGGGTATTACTGTGCCTCTTTCCTGTATGGGTATTAGTGTGCCTGTTTCCCGTGTGGGTATTAGTGTGCCTGTTTCCTGTGTGGGTAATAGTGTGCCTGTTTCCTGTGTGGGTATTAGTGTGCCTGTTTCCTGTGTGAGTATTAGTGTGCCTGTTTCCTGTGTGAGTAATAGTGTGTGCCTGTTTCCTGTGTGTGTATTAGTGTGTGTGTTCCTGTGTGGGTATTAGTGTGCCTGTTTCCTGTGTGAGTAATAGTGTGTGTGTGTTCCTGTGTGAGTATTAGTGTGTGTGTTTCCTGTGTGGGTATTAGTGTGTGTGTTTCCTGTGTGGGTATTAGTGTGTGTGTTTCCTTAATGGGTAATAGTGTGTGTGTTCCTGTGTGGGTATTAGTGTATGTGTTTCCTTCGTGGGTAATAGTGTGTGTGTTTCCTGTGTGGGTAATAGTGTGTGTATTCCTGTGTGGGTATTAATGTGTGTATTTCCTTTGTGGGTATTAGTGTGTGTGTTCCTGTGTGGGTATTAGTGTGTGTGTTTCCTTTGTGGGTAATAGTGTGTGTGTTCCTGTGTGAGTATTAGTGTGTGTGTCCCTGTGTGGGTATTAGTGTGTGTGTTCCTGTGTGGGTATTAGTCTGTGCGTTCCTGTGTGAGTATTCATGTTTGTGTTCCTGTGTGGGTAATAGTGTGCCTGTTTCCTGTGTGGGTATTAGTGTGTGTGTTCCTGTGTGAGTATTAATGTGTGTGTTTCCTGTGTGGGTATTAGTGTGCCTGTTTCCTGTGTGGGTAATAGTGTGTGTGTTCCTGTGTGGGTGTTAGTGTGTGTGTTTCCTGTGTGGGTATTAGTGTGCCTCTTTCCTGTGTGGGTATTAGTGTGCCTGTTTCCTGTGTGGGTATTAGTGTGCCTGTTTCCTGTGTGGGTATTAGTGTGCCTGTTTCCTGTGTGGGTAATAGTGTGCCTGTTTCCTGTGTGGGTATTAGTGTGCCTGTTTCCTGTGTGGGTAATAGTGTGCCTGTTCCTGTGTGGGTATTAATGTGCCTGTTTCCTGTGTGGGTATTAGTGTGCCTGTTTCCTGTGTGGGTATTAGTGTGCTGTTTCCTGTGTGGGTAATGGTGTGTGTGTTCCTGTGTGAGTATTAGTGTGTCTGTTTCCTTTGTTGGTATTAGTGTGCCTGTTTCCTGTGTGGGTAATAGTGTGTGTGTTCCTGTGTGGGTATTAGTGTGCCTGTTTTCTGTGTGGGTATTAGTGTGCCTGTTTCCTGTGTGGGTATTAGTGTGCCTGTTTCCTGTGTGGGTATTAGTGTGCCTGTTTCCTGTGTGGGTAATAGTGTGCCTGTTTCCCGTGTGGGTATTAGTGTGCCTGTTTCCCGTGTGGGTATTAGTGTGCCTGTTTCCCGTGTGGGTATTAGTGTGCCTGTTTCCTGTGTGGGTATTAGTGTGCCTGTTTCCCGTGTGGGTATTAGTGTGCCTGTTTCCTGTGTGGGTATTAGCGTGCCTGTTTCCTGTGTGGGTATTAGTGTGCCTGTTTCCCGTGTGGGTATTAGTGTGCCTGTTTCCTGTGTGGGTATTAGTGTGCCTGTTTCCTGTGTGGGTAATAGTGTGCCTGTTCCTGTGTGGGTATTAATGTGCCTGTTTCCTGTGTGGGTATTAGTGTGCCTGTTTCCTGTGTGGGTATTAGTGTGCTGTTTCCTTTGTTGGTATTAGTATGCCTGTTTCCTGTGTGGGTAATAGTGTGTGTGTTCCTGTGTGGGTATTAGTGTGCCTGTTTTCTGTGTGGGTATTAGTGTGCCTGTTTCCTGTGTGGGTATTAGTGTGCCTGTTTCCCGTGTGGGTATTAGTGTGCCTGTTTCCCGTGTGGGTATTAGTGTGCCTGTTTCCTTTGTTGGTATTAGTGTGCCTGTTCCTGTGTGGGTATTAATGTGCCTGTTTCCTGTGTGGGTATTAGTGTGCCTGTTTCCTGTGTGGGTATTAGTGTGCTGTTTCCTGTGTGGGTAATGGTGTGTGTGTTCCTGTGTGAGTATTAGTGTGTCTGTTTCCTTTGTTGGTATTAGTGTGCCTGTTTCCTGTGTGGGTAATAGTGTGTGTGTTCCTGTGTGGGTATTAGTGTGCCTGTTTTCTGTGTGGGTATTAGTGTGCCTGTTTCCTGTGTGGGTATTAGTGTGCCTGTTTCCTGTGTGGGTATTAGTGTGCCTGTTTCCTGTGTGGGTAATAGTGTGCCTGTTTCCCGTGTGGGTATTAGTGTGCCTGTTTCCCGTGTGGGTATTAGTGTGCCTGTTTCCCGTGTGGGTATTAGTGTGCCTGTTTCCTGTGTGGGTATTAGTGTGCCTGTTTCCCGTGTGGGTATTAGTGTGCCTGTTTCCTGTGTGGGTATTAGCGTGCCTGTTTCCTGTGTGGGTATTAGTGTGCCTGTTTCCCGTGTGGGTATTAGTGTGCCTGTTTCCTGTGTGGGTATTAGTGTGCCTGTTTCCTGTGTGGGTAATAGTGTGCCTGTTCCTGTGTGGGTATTAATGTGCCTGTTTCCTGTGTGGGTATTAGTGTGCCTGTTTCCTGTGTGGGTATTAGTGTGCTGTTTCCTGTGTGGGTAATGGTGTGTGTGTTCCTGTGTGAGTATTAGTGTGTCTGTTTCCTTTGTTGGTATTAGTATGCCTGTTTCCTGTGTGGGTAATAGTGTGTGTGTTCCTGTGTGGGTATTAGTGTGCCTGTTTTCTGTGTGGGTATTAGTGTGCCTGTTTCCTGTGTGGGTATTAGTGTGCCTGTTTCCTGTGTGGGTAATAGTGTGCCTGTTTCCTGTGTGGGTATTAGTGTGCCTGTTTCCCGTGTGGGTATTAGTGTGCCTGTTTCCCGTGTGGGTATTAGTGTGCCTGTTTCCCGTGTGGGTATTAGTGTGCCTGTTTCCTGTGTGGGTATTAGTGTGCCTGTTTCCCGTGTGGGTATTAGTGTGCCTGTTTCCTGTGTGGGTATTAGCGTGCCTGTTTCCTGTGTGGGTATTAGTGTGCCTGTTTCCCGTGTGGGTATTAGTGTGCCTGTTTCCTGTGTGGGTATTAGTGTGCCTGTTTCCTGTGTGGGTAATAGTGTGCCTGTTCCTGTGTGGGTATTAATGTGCCTGTTTCCTGTGTGGGTATTAGTGTGCCTGTTTCCTGTGTGGGTATTAGTGTGCTGTTTCCTGTGTGGGTAATGGTGTGTGTGTTCCTGTGTGAGTATTAGTGTGTCTGTTTCCTTTGTTGGTATTAGTATGCCTGTTTCCTGTGTGGGTAATAGTGTGTGTGTTCCTGTGTGGGTATTAGTGTGCCTGTTTTCTGTGTGGGTATTAGTGTGCCTGTTTCCTGTGTGGGTATTAGTGTGCCTGTTTCCTGTGTGGGTAATAGTGTGCCTGTTTCCTGTGTGGGTATTAGTGTGCCTGTTTCCCGTGTGGGTATTAGTGTGCCTGTTTCCCGTGTGGGTATTAGTGTGCCTGTTTCCCGTGTGGGTATTAGTGTGCCTGTTTCCTGTGTGGGTATTAGTGTGCCTGTTTCCCGTGTGGGTATTAGTGTGCCTGTTTCCTGTGTGGGTATTAGCGTGCCTGTTTCCTGTGTGGGTATTAGTGTGCCTGTTTCCCGTGTGGGTATTAGTGTGCCTGTTTCCTGTGTGGGTATTAGTGTGCCTGTTTCCTGTGTGGGTAATAGTGACCTGGATTTAATGTATCCGCCGCCAGCAGTGGCGGCGGGCGAACAAAATGGTGCCGCCACGCTGCCGCGATCTTGAGCACGGTAGCTCATTTAAATATACAAGGCAGCCGCCCTCACAATCACGTGGTGGATGTGGCTTTGGCAATGCCCTGAACACCGTCAGATTTCTCTGTGCAGGCACTGGCGCCATTTTTAAAAGGCTGCCAGCCCTGTTCAGAGAACAAGAGTTTCCCCCTTCCCATCTGCCCCACTACACTACAAATAAATGTTTGTCCCATTTCCACCGCCAACCAAAACACTGAAATTGCAGAGTTGACCCCTTCTGCCCCCAAATGCAGAAGTCACCCCTCTCACCCTCCCAACGGCACAAACAGAAAGGTTACCCCTTTGCCCCCTCGCCCCCACCACACTAAAAATCCTCTGATTAACGCTTTGCCACCTCAGTGGCGCCAGCTTTCCCTGGACGGGAAATGAAGGCACATGAGTGCTGCTTGTCACACCAGATCCAAAGGCAAGATCGTGAGGAATTGGATTTAAATGTATGTATAGAGTATATTTAAAGTAGGGTCCCATCGCTGAGTGGTGGGGGGGGCTCCACAGAGCCTCGCCACTGGTGGGAAGATCAGGCCCGGCACTCCCAGCGTTGCGCTCCATGGCGCGCCACTGCCAATGCGATCTTCCGGCCACCCACGCCACAGAGCCTGACATCGGGAGCTGAACAAAATTCAGCCCAGTGCGTGTGTTTCTTGTGTGGATGTTAGTGTTCATGTTCTCTGTATGACTATTAGTGTGTTTCCTGTGTGGGTATTAATGTGTGTGTTCTCTGTGGGTATCAGTGCGGATGTTTCCTCTGTGAGTAATAGAGTGTATGTTTTCCGTGTGGGTAATAGTGTGTGTGTTTCCTCTGTGCATGTTTCTTTTCTGGGTGTTTTTCATGTGTCGGTGTTTCATGTGTGGGCATTAATGTGTGTTTTTTCTGTGTGGGTATTAGTGTGCGTGTATCCTATGTGCGTGTTTCTTGTGTGTGTTTCCTATGTGTGTGTTTGTGTGGGTGCTTCTTGTGTGGGTATTAGTGTGATGGTTTTTTGTGGGGGTTTTAGTGTGTGTGTGTCCTCCTGTGGGTTTTAGTTTGTGTGTTTCCTCCTGTGGGTTTTAGTGTGTGCGTTTTTGTTTGGGTATTAGTGTGAGTTTCCTGTGTGGGTGTTAGTGTGTGTGTTTTCTGTGTGGGTATTAGTGTATATGATTTCTTTGTGGGTATTAGTGTGTGTGTTTCCTGTGTCGGTATTACTGACTGTGGTTTTTGTGTGGATATTAATATGTGTTTTCCCTTTGCAGATAATGCTACGGGTGCATCCTGTGTGGTTTCCTTTCACAGTAACACCCTTTTCATGTGCCCCAGTAATCACTCGACATGGATGTTTTATGCACCAGATGAATGGTTTGCCAACACTGGTACATTTGAACCAAGCATGATACAGGTGCCAGCAGAATCCTAATCTCCACTTTCTGGAAAGATTGTCAGTGTGTAACTTACCAATGGACAATTCACACTACATTGCTCTATGTCATGTTTTATATTGATTACTGAACTATTTGAATTTTGTAATACCATATTTATATTGATGCCAGCTTATAATCAGATATTGTGAATCTGTTCCTTCTGGATAAGATCTTGCAGAGTGTTAGCATTTTGCAATGCTGCATACACTGATTGATCTGCAGTAGCTGACACAGAATCTTCATGCTGAGCTGACGCAGATGAAATTTGTTTAGATATTGAAGCTAACAAGTTGATCTTTGAATTTTTTTTGAACTTTTGAACATTGAGGGTTTTTAAATTTGAAATTCACTGTATGCTAGTCAGTTTTTGAGTTGGATTTAAATGAGCCTTCCATTAAATCTAACTACCTTGACCCCTCTGGATCCATATGCCTTCGAAGCTATTCCCAATACACATAACTTCACCGCTTCCATTTCAGCAGCCTTTGCATTGCTAATATTGACTAGAGTGCTGCAAATGACAAATCAAATCTCGTATATACTTTAATAAAAACGAGAAATGCTGGAAATACTCAGCAGGTCTGGCAGCATCTGTGGAGAGAGAAGCAGAGTTAACATTTCAGGTCAGTGACCATTCCTCAGAACTGGCAAATATTAGAAGTGTAATAGGTGTCCTCAGTACCTTGCTCTATGGCAGCGAGGCCTGGACAACGTATGTCAGCCAAGAGTGACGTCTCAATTCATTCCATCTTCGCTGCCTCCAGAGAATACTTGGCATCAGGTGGCAGGACCGTATCTCCAACACAGAAGTCCTCGAGGCGGCCAACATCCCCAGCTTATACACACTACTGAGTCGGCGGCGCTTGAGATGGCTTGGCCATGTGAGCCGCATGGAAGATGGCAGGATCCCCAAAGACACATTGTACAGCGAGCTCGCCACTGGTATCAGACCCACCGGCCGTCCATGTCTCCGCTTTAAAGACGTCTGCAAACGCGACATGAAATCCTATCACATTGATCACAAGTCGTGGGAGTCAGTTGCCAGCGTTCACCAGAGCTGGCGGGCAGCCATAAAGGCGGGGCTAAAGTTTGGCGAGTCGAAGAGACTTAGTAGTTGGCAGGAAAAAAGACAGAAGCGCAAGGGGAGAGCCAACTGTGTAACAGCCCCAACAAACAAATTTTTCTGCAGCACCTGTGGAAGAGCCTGTCACTCTAGAATTGGCCTTTATAGCCACTCCAGGCGCTGCTCCACACACCACTGACCACTTCCAGGCGCTTACCCATTGTCTCTCAAGATAAGGAGGCCAAAGAAGAAAGAATAGGTTTTAAGCAAGTAAAGCAGGGGTGGGGCAAGAGATAACGAAAGAGAAGGTTAGGTATATACTTTGCAGTGAAAGCTGACACAATTCCTATGAACTGGGTGCTATCCCTCAGATACAGTTGGCTCCCAGCCAATGTTACATAACTCAAGAGAGTTTCTTTTCATAAAGCTTCTGCTGCCCTGCTAAAATATGCTTTGCTACAAATACTGACATTGTTCCACAAAATCTCAACAAACTACTCTGGGCAGGAAAGTTGTTGAAAGAGTGGTTGGACTTAGCACAGATACCAGTTACATACCAATGTTCAGTGATTTACCGAAAATTCCCAAGAGTAGAACCTAGAATGGTAAATGCTGGTTAAAGTACTGAACCAACACAAATACCAGATACAATATCACTGTGAATTGTTGAGATGTAACAGCAAGTCAAATCTAGCTTAGTTAAGATGAAGAGGCTAGAAATATTGCAGAGGACGATATTCCAGTGCTATGCTGGGTAAAAGACTTGAGAAGATTGTGGGGAAAGGTTCAACCACTACAGTGAAATTATCCACTACAGTGAAAAATAAATTCTATCCTATTTCAGACAAGAAGTTTACGAGGTGCACTGATAGATAATACAGGAACACACTTAAATGTAAATTGTTTTTTCTAAGTGTATCTTGAATTTCAAACTGGGTTCAATGTAATCTTGTCCACCACATTTTTTTTCCTCATTCATATTTATTACAGTGTAAAAAAAAAGCTATGAAAAAAACAGACTGGAGTGACCTGATCACCACAATAAATTCTGTCATTCATAAGCTCTGCTATCCAAATAGCAGTTTAAAAAAGCATTGCTGGAAAAAGATTATTAGCTATTTATTTGTAATAAGAGGGTTTCAGTTAGCTGAGCTGGTAGCATTTTCACCTGTACCAGAAGATTATAAACTTATTAACTGCAATACTTTACTGCTGTATTATAATCAAGAGCATGCATTTGATGGTCTGCTTTCCAACATATTTCTGCCCACAATACAGCTGAAATTTTACGTGAGTCCAGGAAGTCCCCTCGCTGAGACTGAAAGTGGGTCCCGAGCCCACACAGGATAGCGGGAACCTGGGGGTGATTTTACCAGTGGCAGCCAATTAAGATGCCACTGCCGGGACCGCCGTCCAATTAAGGACGGCAGAGCTGCCTGCACAATCAGAGGGCCAGCAGCTTAACGTCCTTGGCAGCACCAATGAGCGAAGTGGCTGCTGCCGAGGCTGCATAGAGAAGAAGAGGGCACCTCCATGTTGAGGTGCCCTCTAAGGCTAGGTCAGAATTTTTATTAATGTGCCAGGGCCAGGCAGGCATGCCCCTGTGATCTGAGAGGCTGAAACACAGTGTCCCCGTTTGACCCTGATGTCGGGGTCCCAACCCAAAACCCTGCCCATGTCTGTGAATTAATGAACGTATGTATGAGATATGGACATACAGAATTGGAAATTCCTCAAGCCCTGTTCCCCAGTGGAAGCACAGTGGAGCTCAACACCCACCTTCCCTTACCCAAAATCGTAAACTAGGGATGGGTCATTTACATATCTTGGCTGGGATTTTATCCGGACGACGGGGGTCTCGGCCACCGACAAAAGCTCCATGTTGCCTCCTCTGCGGAAGGCCTGTCGGATTATGTGCCAATTAGGCATTTAAGTGGACAGTGGTGGGCCTTCCCTGGGATCAAGGACCCTGGCAACAAAAAGTCCCGCCCACTGAGAGCTGCCAGCCAATCAGAGGCCGGCAGTGCTTTTACTAAGCAGCACCCCCATGGAGGCAGTGGCTGCTGCCGGTACTGGACTCACTGGTAGCTGTGGATCACCGAGGGACCCAGGCCACAGATGAGTCAGGGTGGGAGGGGTTTTGTGGGGTGGGAGTCGAGGGGTGGGTGTATAGTGGGGTCGGCAGCAAGGGCAATGAGGTGACTCTCAGCAGCCGCCCACCTTCCCGATGCCGGGTCTCTCAATCAGGCATAGGTGCCGTTTAACAAGAGACCTACCCCCGTCTGGAGCCAGCAAGCAACCTGCGCGGTTTTGCTTGGCGTGCTCCCTGTGTGGCGACAGGCCTACCCGCCACTGGGCTAATATCAGTGGAAGTGGGATGAGGCCCTTAATTAGGCATTAATTGCCAACTTAAGGACCTCAATTGGTGGCAGGATGGCAAGTTCACAGGCCTTCCTGCCCCAGATTTAACTGGGGGTGAGGCGGAAAGGTGACAGGAATCCCCCCCCCAACCAACCTCCACCACCCAACCTGATTAAATAATCTCCCCAGCTCCAAACCCTGTGCAGGTGAGAGCATAAATTCACCACCCGCTCCCCCCACCCCAACACCCCACCTTGTGTGGGGCATCAGTGCCCACAAGAGCCTATCAGTGGCAGCCACCTTAGCCTGAGCAGATCTACTCTTTAAAGACAGAAAAAAGTCCTCCCTGGGCCCATATGAGCCACAGACATCTTTTTATAAAAGCCTTCAGCTACCACTGGAGTTACTCGGTAAAGGGAGGGCTCCATTGCTGGAGGAAATAGATTACCTTATTCAAGTCAAGGCTTGATGCATTCAACTAAAGTGATGTAAGGAAGAAGCTTCCCAAGAAAGCCTGGGATCTCTCCTGACATGCCTCCTTGATATAGGAAGAGATGGATAGAAGATCTTCCTACGTCCTGTCACCCCCGGCCACTACCACCCCCATAGACTGGGATTTAAATATTCCGTTTGAATGAGGCATAATCATAGTGAAGCCAGATTCTGGCCCATAATTTCAGGTTCCCCCAAATGGAAATGTTGGAAATGTGCCCTCTCCAGCCCATGAAGTTTGGGGCCATACTCTTTACATGTGCATCCCTGTGCTTGTTGGGATGGGTCTGCATTTGTGTGTGTGTGTTTTTCTGTGATATTGAGTTTTGTTTGATTTTCAGCACTGATAAATAGTATTAATGACACAGTAGTGTAATTCCTTACTTCCTACATTACAGGCAGCTATAAAATTCATTGTTTCACCATTGTCGATTCGGGAAATGTGGAAAGTCTTCATCCACAGCATTGCTAACACAAGGAACATTTTGCAGTATAATGCAATCTAGATTCAGTCATGTAGATGAGACAACTGTCTACAATGAGTCCTGTGGCATAAACAAAAATTCTAACCTAAAGTTGTGCAGAGATCCTGAGCACTATTTATGCCATTTTCAGAATTTAGGTTTTTTTTCTGTCCATGCTATACTTCCATCTGCATCCCAACTCTCTTTACTGCCCTCTCCTCCTAAAGGACTTGTATTAGACTGTGATTCTACTCGCATTAGATCCTGTTGATTACCTGACAGAAGTATTCATTTTTCACATTGCCCTCAAAGTGAGTGTTGACAGGCAATTTACCATGAGGAGCACCGTTGCTGAGCTCAATCTTATCCTCAGCCAATGTTCAAGATTTTCCAGCAGGAATCACTGATTAACCAGCAGGGGTGAGAAAAACTGACTAATATTCCTTTGCTTCCCAGTACAAGGAGTGAGACTAATTTAAGCACCCCAATTACTGCTGTCCCTAATTGACATCAGCTGACACATCACAGGTCAGGGTAGATCTGTGGCTTTCTACTTTGTGTGTCTTAGTTCCACATTGAGAAGTGCATTTACCAGCTAAGTTAATGGCATTGGTCTGTTTGACTACAGATGTCATAGAGATAATAGAAAATATGTGACCATCCTCTCTGATGCTTCATTACTTCAAAACCCACTTTTTGTGCCATAGTGCCTGACATCACTGCCAACATTAGTGCCAATTCCGAACACAATAATTAAACTGTATCCCAGGTTTCCATGAGGCTATTTTCTGAATGTTATTAACAAACTCTTTCTTGAGCAATTTGTCCCATTTTGTTGAGTCTTCACAGGGTGGATTTTTGATCATTGTTCCTTTAAACCAGACAGTATTTCAGTGCAATGTCTTACACTTTAAAGCTACAGATTGTAGAAAATATTTTTATGAATTATACAAGCCAGCTCAAAAAGATAAAGTGCTCATGCTGTCAACTAAAGTTGACATTGGTCATCGAAATTGGAAACAGTTGGAAAATGCAGTCCAGCATAATTCAAAACGTAAAATAAAATTTGTATTGGAGCAAAGCTTGTAGATAGTGTTTTATTTAAAAAAAATGATTTTTGTGAATTCACATGTATTAAGTTTGCAAGTGATCTGTCAGCTAGCTTCTCTGAGTGTGCTGTGGTGGTTGAGCTTGGCCTTAGTTCACACTTTAGGGTAAATGTGGCAGCACTGATGTTGATCTCATGACAGCTTTAATGTATGACAGATAATGTAACTTGTTATGTGAGTTGACAATGGCATAAAATATTCAGCTATCTGCTGTTAAATATTTAGTTAAATGCACTGAGCATGGTTTCAAAATAGTTTTCGTCTTTGACTTTTGTTCATAATTCAGAAATATTCATTATTCTGGTACTCCCACAGAAAATGAAATTCTATAATTTTAACCCACATTATAGAGCATATGCACTTATCTGTTAATTTAATCACCTCTTCTGCTACCCTGTAGGAGAGTTTTACTCGAAGCAAGAGTGGGTTGGGAATAGTGTTACAACATTATAGCACTCTCCAACTTGCAATCCCTTTGAGTGCAGTCCTACTGTAGGGCATAGGATTGATGAATTTACCCTTATATGTGTAATCAATCATGCATCGATACAATTTTATTGGTGTTACATATTAGCAGAGATCATTTAATGGTTTTGTCATGTGTCCCCAGGGATGTAGCATTCCAGAATACAAATAAAAAACATAAAATATGTTATTTTAAAAAGCATTGGGTGGTTTTGTAGTGTAAAGAACTTGCATCATAGTAGGTAGGCCCACCGCCTCCCCAACAATAAATTATTAATCTGATGAAATTCTTTGGCTGGCATTCAATACCATCACATCGTAGCAATTCACCATCTAAAAGTGAGTGTGGGAATGAGCTAATGCAATGATTAACTTGATAATTGGGAAATCCATTTCTGGATTGCAGGCTCAAATATTGTTTCATAAGAAGCTGGTCAGTACTCATGTAGAGCTCAAATAGATGATTTCTGTGAGCCTTTCCTGGAGTTTTCCTTCACAGAAAGAAGCAATGCCATTTAGCATACGCACAGTGGCGCAGTGGTTAGCACTGCAGCCTCACACCTCTAGGGACCCGGGTTCAATTCTGGGTACTGCCTGTGTGGAGTTTGCAAGTTCTCCCTGTGTCTGCGTGGGTTTTCTCCGGGTGCTCCGGTTTCCTCCCACAAGCCAAAAGACTTGCAGGTTGGTAGGTAAATTGGCCATTATAAATTGTCACTAGTATAGGCAGGTGGTAGGGAAATGTAGGGACAGGTGGGGATGTTTGGTAGGAATATGGGATTAGTGTAGGATTAGTATAAATGGGTGGTTGATGGTCGGCACAGACTCGGTAGGCCGAAGGGCCTGTTTCAGTGCTGTATCTCTAATCTAATCTAAATATGTTATCCCCTTTCTGTAGGATGTGATGGATGATGGGGTTATAACAATGGTTTGCAGAGATTTATGGTGAGTATGCATATCAAGATGGAAGCAGCTATAAAGGAAAGCGTCTTGATTCAAAGTTCAGTTAGGACTAGATTTGACTTTGATGCACTCCAAAATAGAATAGCCTACTGTTAATTACAAAGTATTTGCAGCACAGAAACAGGCCATTCAGCTCAACAGGTTTATGCACCACATGAGCCTCCTCTCACCCTTTCTCGTCTAACCACATCAGCATATCCTTCTATTTCTTTCTCCTTAATGTGCTTATCTTAGAGTCGTAGTTGTGATGGCACAGTAGGAAGCCATTCGGCCTATCAAGTCCATGCTGGCTCTCTGTAGAGCACTCCAATCAGTCCCATTCCCCAGCTGCATCCTGGTAGCCCTGGAAGTTTATTTCCCTCAAATGCCCATCCAATTTCTTTTTGAAATCATTCATTGTCTCTGCTTCCACCACCCTCGTTGGCAGTGAGTTCCAGGTCATTGCAACCCACCACATAAAAAAGTTCTTCTTTACATCCCCCATGCATCTCCTGCCCAAAACGTTAAATCTGTGTCCCCTAGCCCTTGTAACATCAGCTAATGGGAACAGATTTTCTTTGTCTACCATATTCAAACTGTCATCATCTTGTACACCTCGATACAAATTTGCCCTTGAATGCATCAATGCTATTTACCTCAATAGCTGTCTGAACTCTGGGTACTTGGCCTGTGTCACAGAGGACTGCTGATGCCATGGAACCATATCCCCAGAAAAAGTCAGCTTCTTTAGGAGAGGACAAAATTGAAAAAGAGAATTCCAATAACAAGACTGGTGATGATAAGAAACAAAGCAAGTGGTAATGAACACAAAATGGATTTGTTAACTCAAAAGTTTCTTTCTGCTGCAGTTCACTACTTAAAGGAGGACATTTTAGCCATCGACAATGGAATTTCAGACATGTTTACAATCCAATTTAACAAAAGCTGTACAAGGATATGGCTTTTATTGACCTCCATACCTGTGCAGGCACAGTAGAATTTCATTACTGACAAAAAGGTAGAGGACTGAAAGAAGACTAAGAAGAGCAAGGGGGAGACTAGAGAACACATCTAGAACAGTATTAGCTTCCAGACTGTATAGGTTCGCTGGTTATGAATGGGGAAACAGCTCTAGGAAAAAGTACAACATTTTCTGGTTTTTAGCCCAAGAGGGAGTGAATGGGCCCCTTGACTACAGCTTAGCTGTGCAGCTGTAGCTGGTTGTATCAAGAAGAGTGCTATGGTGATGAGCTTTTTTGAAATTTTCCATCTTTCGGGCCGTTTTTCTGTTGTTTTTTTATTCATTCATGGAATGTGGGCATCGCTGGCTGGGACAGCATTTGTTGCCCATCCCTAATTGCCCTTGAGAAGGTGGTGGTAAGCTGCCTTCTTGAACTGCTGAGGTCCATGTGGGCTAGCTGAGCTGTTAGGAAGGGAATTCCAGGATTTTGATCGAGCGACAGTGAAGGAATGCTGATATAGTTCCAAGTCAGGGTGGTGTGTGGCTTGGAGGAAAACTTGCAGATGGTGGTGTTCCCATGCAGCTGCCTTGTCCTTCTAGTTGGTAGAGGTCGAGGGTTTGGAAGGTGCTGCCAAGGGAGCCTTGGTGCATTTCTGTAGTGCATCTTGTAGATGGTACACACTGCTGCCACTGTGCGTCGGTGGTGGAGGGAGTAGTGAATTTTTGTGGATGAGGTGTCAATCAAGTGGGCTGCTTTGTCCTGGATGGTGTCGAGCTTCTTGAGTGTTGTTGGAGCTGCACCCATCCAGGCAAGTGGAGAGTATTCCATCACACTCCTGACTTGTGCCTTGTAGCTGGTGGATAGGCTTTGGGAATCTCTTATCAAACTTCCAGTTTAAATAAGGTAAGCAAAGGTGAGAAGGCTGGGGTCTTTGGCCTGATGTCTACAAAGAGGAGCATGAATCATACTGTGTCTCACCCTATACCTATGAATTCCTCATCAACCTCCACAATGGTACCTTGGTACCTTGCCCTGTATCTCCCTCAGTATTAGTGCCAACAGCTCCTGCAATGTCTGTCTCTGTTTCAAGTGGCAACGATGGTGGTTAGTGCTCTGATGAGTGCTGTTCTTCAGATTATGCTCAAGAGTAAGGGCATTGGATGTACATTCTAGTAAATGCGCACATGTATCGATGTACATTTTGCACTGTCATAAGCACAAATTTACACTTATGCACAATCACAGTGTAACATTGTGCAAATGTAATGTGTTGTGCAAATAGTATATTTGTATAATGCAGTACATACCATGAGTTTTGCACTGTCCTCTAATCTCAGAAGGTCTCACACCTTCCAAACTTTGTGTCCTGAATAGCTTGACAATTCTTTTGAAGTAAGGAATGACCTTTTTCCTGTCTGGTGCTCCATTACATGCTGCAACCTTTGTAAAGTTACCCTATAGACATAACAATGTGAAGTGAGACAGGCCAATGTGCCACAAAAAAACCTTCCCCCTTTCATCATAGAATATATATTTTGTTTGCATAAGCTTCATTGACTTCTACATTCCTTGCTATGTCTTTGCTAACAAAGCTATGTATGAATAATGGATGAATATAGCTTTTTTGCTTATTTAATTCAATAAATCCTACTTTCCGTTATATCTGTACATGTTCTGTACTACTTTAAATTAATATTCATATCTTCCCTTTATGATTTTTTTAAGTTGTGTAACTTCCTCTATCTCTCCTGCCACAGTCTTACTTCCTTTGCTTAGCTGGAAGCTGACCTTCCACATTAAAACTCTCCTGAAGTTGCTTCTTTACAGCAGTGCCCAGTAGTTCCGAGGGTATTTATCCATTTTTGAATCCAAAAATTGCATACTCCACAGTTAGATAAATACTTGCACTGAGTTAAATAGTTTGTCAGTTGTTTGGTTAAAGGATTATTTTTGCAGGTGCTTTGTGATTTACAGTTATTTTGCACTGCCAGTAACATCATTTTATCCTTTGTAAGCACAAACCTTCAAAGGACTATCCTGGAATTTCTTTACTGAGTCATAATTTACAATGGAAAAAAGAACATTACTCATTTTTCCTCAAAAACAGCTAACAATGGCCCCTAATTTTATATTGAGCTACATCTGCATCCAAGTAGTTGCAAAACCTCACTGCGGAGAGCAGTCAGTGGATGTATTTGTACTGACAAGCCTTTATGGACAGTTTTAGTGAAAACACAGCTGGCTGCTGGATCTGGTTGTCAGTGCAGTCGTTGAGTTTTTTTTCTTTTTCTGTTTAATTAGTGCAATGCATGGTGAATAGTGGGTGGAGTGCATGAATAATGCCATGAAATTTTCATGTTGGTTGCTGCTTTTGTTCTGGAAGCAGAGGGGGAAACTTTCTGTACATCAGGGCTCCTTTACTAAGCAAGATTAATTATTGATAAGTGAGCTAATTTTTTTAAAACTATGATGCATTTTCTTGCACAACTTCTGAGGAGCACCTTAAATCTTTAACACTGTGCTCAACCACTCAACTGTGATCAATCCTTAGTTGGCCAGGTGTCTTTCTCATTGGCCATCACAATCACTTATGCCATCTTTTTTCACATTTGCATTGGAATTATGGGGCAGCGAGCTAGAAGGAAAGGGAGAATTTTCACTTCATCAAAACTGGAGAAGGGTATTTGCAGTGACTGTTCTTTTCCTCTTTGGGACTTGGGTTGAAATCAAGTCCATATTGGATGGGCTTAAATTGTTGATAACCCTCGTAACTTAGTTTAAGCAGCCTTGATTAACTTCCCAAGTGGACATGAATCCATACAAAACTTCTTCTAAGCCTGTCAATCTCATTATAAAATTGCCCAGTTATAAAGTTTTTGTTCTATCAATTTTTGAAATTTGAATTGCTTTGTACAATAAATACTTTGGCTAGTAATGTCAATTGTGCAGTATTGTACAGGTGTAGTGAAGTCACTTATTAAGTGTGAGGTGCTAAACCCTTATAAAACTCTGCTTAAGCACAAGCTAGAGTGTTGTGTTCAATTCTGGGCCCTACACTTAAGGAAGCTTAATAAGGCCTTAGAGAAGGTGCAAAGGAGACTTACCAGAATGATATCAGAGATGAGGGACTTCAGCTATGCAGAGAGACTGGAGCAACTGGAGTTGTTTTCCTTAGAGCAGAGTAGGTTAAGAGGAGATTTGATAGAGGTGCTTAAAATCATGAATGGCTTTGATGGAGTAAGTAAAGGGAAACTGTTTCTTTGTCGCAGAAGGATTGCTAAGTAGAGGACACTGATTTAAGATGATCGACAAAACAATCAGTGGCAACATGAGGAAACTTTTTTTTACATAGTGTGTTGTTGCAATCTGGAATGTGCTGCCTGAAAGGGTGGTGGCAACAGATTCAATAGTGACATTCAAAAAAGAGAATTGGATAAATACTTGAAGGGAAAAGATTTACAGGACTATGGGGAAAGAATGGGGGCGGGGTGGGATTAATTGGATAGCTCTCCCAAAAAGCTAGCATAGGCGCAATTGGCTGAATGACCTCCTCCTATGATGTATCATTCTATGTTTTGATGTGATGCATTAAACCTATATTGATGAGATAAAAAGACCTTGAATACTGCAAATCTGAAATAAGAGAGAAAATGCATAAAACGCATGGCAGATCACCAGCATCTGATAGAGAAATCTAGGTTCATGCTTTGGGTTCTGATGATGGATCAGACTCGAAAATGTCAACTTATCTTTCTCTTTCAAAGCTGATCAGCTTTGGACTTTGACCCTTTCCTAATTTTCTTCAAAGGTCGATGGATAGATATTTAGGTAATGGCAGTGATACGATCAATCACAAATACAACAATGTTAAAGAATTGTAATTGTATTTACATATAAAACTGATCCAAATTTAGTAATAGTACTTCTATCACAGGTAAGACCATGTCAGAAAAAGTAAGAGTATGATGTAGCCGAAATAATCGCAGTAATTGAAGAGATAATTTTAGTTTGAAATAATCAAAGATAATAGAATGTTAAGCTACATAACCAAAACAGTCAGAAGAGGATGTGATCAGTCTGTACAATTGTCTGGTTGGACTGCACCAGTATTGTATCCACTGTGCATGCTGAGAAACAGCAAGACGATCAAGCAATGGCAGCAGTGCAAAGTGGAGCCAAAAGACTGATCCTTAGTGTCAAGAGTCTGAGTTATGAAGAAAGACTGGATAGATTCAGGCTTTGTGGTGAATTATAATCCTAGCCCCTTTTTGGGCCCATCCCGGATCAGGTGTACTTCTCAGATGATTACTCTCAACTTGAGGTTGAGAAAGACAAATCCCAAAGACAGTGCATGGGTCTGAAGGACTGATCTAACACTCTCTCTGAGAATATTACTGTCCTCCACATAACCTTTTAACAAGTTTCAACCAGATTATAATAACCCAGATATTATGAAGGTCTGAGATTCTCTCCTCAATAATGTACCTTCCCACCAAAGGGTGTATGGAGATGGGTTCATGAGTTAGTGATACAGAAGACTATGTGTGACAATATAAATCCTAAAGTATGAAAAAAAATTAAAGAACCGAACATGCAATTCACAGTTGGTGACACAGTCATTCGCCATGTTAATAGTTCTAGGAAAAGATAGAAAATACAATCTTATTTCTAGTAGAGAAACCAAAATTTGAAATCAAACATTGATACAGTAAAATATTAGAAGTAGGAAATCCATCAATTATTAATGTAGCATTTACCATAAATCCCTGAGTAGAAGATAACGAGATACCTCTGTACCAGTTAAGGGGAGAATTACATCGCCTTACTCCAATAGTCTTATCTCTACCATAAGAGACACTGGAGTGAGTCAAACAAATCTAAAAATCCAATGAGTGCTCTCAATATTTATATTGTTTTTAAAGTTGCATAACTAATTTCTTACAAATGGGGGTGTTACCTCAACTGTAAGTTCGTCCCCTTTTTATTTCCCAAACACAGCTGTATAACTGTTTTCAGAAAGCCAGTGCAGACACGATGGGCTGAATGGCCTCCCTCTGCACTGTAACAATTCAGTGATTCCGTAATTCTGTCCTGTCCCTCCTCTTTGATTTCTAAGAAAGGTTGTATAACTGTTAGTTTCTAGGTAAGGTCTGGGCCTCTTTGATTTATAAGAAAGCCAAGCTGCAAGCCTTGTGATGGTCAACTTTTCATTAGTCTTCCAACTATGTTTCAAGATTATAATCAGTTTTTGGGTTTGGTTAGATTTGTCAAAAATTCAGTTGACTGTGGTTTCAGGTTTTTGGCATAAAACCAGCTTATCAAATATTACACTGTGGTAGCTTTTGTGACAGTTTGCAAAACTATGTTATCAATGTTTTACCCTGTGGTGAGGTTTGTGACTTTAGGAGTGAATCCTTCATATCAGGAGTTGCCTTTATGGTACTAAGATGAGGCACATTTTTCACTCAGAGGCTCATGTTGTTACGGTCACCAGGTTCATGGTTGGTATTAATTTTCTAGAGGTAACTTTTAATGCAAGACAAATGAAAACACCTAGCTGAGAAGCTGGAAAACAAGCCTAGGGTGGTTACAAATCAAAGGGTGGTCCATGTTTAATATTGGGAAGTGTGGAGATCCTACACAATGGGAACCCCTCTTAACTTCTCGATAGAGACAGTGTGTCTGCAGCTGCTGAAATCAGGAGTTTAAATTATTCATCTGATTTCCCAGAACAAAGAAATGATGTTGAGTTGGAAATAATTAGTTTGTTGCTATCTGGGACATCCCACATGTACCACTTTGCTATGGCGATAGATGCTGCAGGGGTTTTTGTTCTGTGTACTTGCAGGCACAGTCAGTCCGTTGGCTTTTAGACAAGCAGTTGACTTTTGGAAACTGTTGGCTGGACACCAGGAGCAGAGAGGCCATCAGGAACCAGGGATGTTTTGTTTTGAGACAGGCCTGTGCTGAAGCTGGAAAATCTGATTCGGGAGGTGATCTCATACCTCAGAAGACAGCTGAGAAACTAAGGAAATCAAAGTGAATTCCTCAGAGTTGTGGTACACTTTGAATTGGTCCCAAGAGAAGCCTCAAAAATCCTGTAATATATGGGGAAATTCTTGGGGTAGAAGTAACAGTCAAATAGGAGTGTTCCATTGAGATTTAGAGTTTGAAGTACACATCTTCATGCTCTGCTAAGATTTTTAGTTTAAAATACGTCTTTTTAAATTATAGTAAGTTAATAATATTTTGCTTTGTTTAACTCTTGCACAGTAAAATTTTTTGTTTAAAACGTGAAATCATGTGACACAGTTCTTTGAGTAAGATCAGGGTATTTGACTTTCTCTTTTTAAACATTAAAGCTCCCTATAGGGATCATAACAATGCATTTAATATTATAGAGATTAATTTTTTTAACCTTTTAGGAAGATGAACCCTTTTTTATTTTTTTTATCCCTCATTCATAGGAAAATAACTCCTTTAACCTTAGAACCCTTCATTCTGGCCAGATTCCTTCACAGCTTTTCAGCTTAGAAAGGAGTCGTCATAAGAGATGATCTTATAGAGGTATTTAAGATGGTAAATACTATGGAAAAAATTAATCTAGTTAGTTTAAATTAATTTAAATTCATCTTTGGGAGTAAGAGAAGTGGATGCTGGTTCAAATGAGCGAAATGTAATTTTAGGATTGATATCAGTTTACACAGAGAGTGATCCACACTTGGAGGGGACTCTTGGACAGAGTGGTAGAGGCAATAAACCAGGAATCAGTTGAGAAATAATTTTATGCAGCACTGGGGTGAGTGTAGGATCATTTTAGATGAATGAATTAAGATGGGCCAAATCACTTTCTTCAGCTGTAAGTACTTATGATGTATTGATGTCAGGACATAGCAGTGGTGTTACATATTCTGGATATATCAATGTTGGCTGACAGTACTGACGTGTTATATAGTTACTATATTCACCATTGGCCTTTTCTGTTTTGTAATTGCCTAATTTTTGCTGTAATTTCCACCATGCCATAGGATGTGGGAAAAGGACAGCAAAATAGGATTGAGTAGAAAGCTCTGGTTGAAAAATAAGCACTAGCATATGAGCATGATGGGCTGAATGCCTCCTTCTGTACTGTAATTTCTGTGTTTCTGTCTTAAGAAATAGCTGAAGAATTTTCAAGCACTAACGTGCTCAAGACATACAATTAATCTTGTGAATTGGCAGATTAGGTGTTTAACAGTGAAGCACTCTATATTGCTGTGTTAGTATAACAATTGTTCAGTACATTCGTATCACTTAAATGAGCAGACATTGCTGCAGTGTAAAAGCTCAACTGTTAAAAAGTGCATTTAAATATTATTTTCACTATGTGGACTGCATTCACTGTACTACTTGGATTACTCGTTGTGGGAGCGGACCAGCGAGAGCAGAAAATGGTTGCCCATTAAGTCAGATAGTTTGCAAGGAGCACTGTTAAACCCCACTAAATCACGGGTTCAAGCCCCACTAAGTTCAAGCCCCATTCACGAGCCTACTATTTTCTGATCTGCGTACACACTGGTCCAAGATAATCAGGTGGAAATCTGTTTCACTGGTATTGGGTACTGCTGAATCTTCTGGTCTGACTTGAAACAGGCATATGAAGCTCTCGTTCAAATTAGGCAGGAACTTCATCAAATTATGTAAAAAGGAGGGAGAAGGGCACTGTGCCATTTACAGGCCTGCAGATGCACTGGATGCTAAGTCCCCCACATACCCACTGAATCCTGGCAGGAAGAGGGCCTCATGCAGACCTACAGGCAGGAGGATCTTTAAGAGGTCTACAGATTTTGTAAGTGTTTCAGGACTTCAAAAGGACTAATTTTCTATTGTTTTTACCTGATCTGGTATTTAGACTTTCATGATCCTATGAATCATTTGTGATTTCCTTTTTGCCTCAAGCTCTCTTTATTGGCACGAAAAGGTTTGCCAAAAGGGATCCTTCAAGCTGATGTGTTTGGAAGAAGGGGAGGAGCTGAAGATGGATGCCAGGCAGGCCAGGCTGCCTGAAAGGTGCACTGTGCTCTCCTGAACTCCTACACTCACAGAGAGGTGGCATATTTCAGTAGATGTTTAAGTGGAGGCTCCTCTTCCTAAAGAAAGCTGCACTATCACATCCCTGGTAGAATCACAGTGAGATGTGAATGTCTAACTAAGCATTCTGCTGCATGGTTGATCAAAACATTCCAATCACAGAGCATCATGGTGTAATAGTACTGTATGAAAGAAGGCATGACAGGGAACCATTTAATGCTGTCCAGAAGCTTTCTAGATTTTTGCCACCTTGTGATGCTTCCCTTTACTTGCCCTCATCCCTTTAAACTTGAGTTACACGCAATTTTCCACACAGAGTTATCATCCCTTAGAGCCAGTTGAGATTGCCTATGGAGATGTGAATAATTAGTGCTATTTAGGGTTCAGATGGGTCTCATAACAGTGCTGACTCAGTAGAACCATACCTGTATCATTAAAAGTTTTGCATGTGTCTGATGTATGCAGACCTTCATGATTGGCTGAGTTCACATTCACTCAAAAGCAACCAACCGAAATGTACTTATTTCATTCCTAAACAAACCACTATTTGCAAAAAAAGAATCAACCACTGTGCTGCAGTAAATATAGCCTTGTTTAATTGGTTTAATCTTCAAATTTGAATGATATAGTTGAGCATAGAATTATAAAGAGCAATTACTAACTTCCATTGGATCTGGCAGTATTGTTAGGTCAGACAGGAGCATCCTTGGTAGAGTTTGTAATGCTTCTACTTGAAGGCAAGTGCCAGCAACCTATTAATTATATCCCCTTGCATGTAATACTGGGTTTGAGTGTTTAAAGTGCTCTCCTCAAAAAACATTAATTGTCACCTCACATGCGATTGATCCAATTCAAGTGTAGATGCTGGCTATTGTTAGAACTGATGTCCTAGTTGGAACTTTGCTCCAGTTGAAGTCTGTTAGAAGAGGTTACGTTTCAGATAAAGGCAGTAACCTCCAAAGGTTTCCTAGCTGTTCAGGCCTCGCACTCTGGGAAACCATTGGGTTTTCGATTCGCTTCCTAAACATCTCTGCAAAAAACTTCCAACTGGTAATATAACTGTTGTCACAAGTTTATTAGGGACACTTCAATACAGCAATTTTTGTTGAGCAGAAGGCAAACTGTTGTGATCACTGTTATGAAATTGCTGCACTGCAAATCTTAAGGAGCTGGGGTCCAAAGTTCCGATTGGTCTCTGGGCGGATCATTCAATTGGGGACCAGAAAATGGGGTAACAGTAAGTTGTGACTAGATTCTGCCCTTTGTTTTCCTTGCAGCCATTTTCCAGTGGGGGATGTGGGGGCATGGGTGGATATTCTGCCCATTGCTGGTACGTATAAACATATGAATTAGGAGCATCAGTGGGCAATTCAGCCCCTCGATCCTGCTCCACCATTCAATAAGATCATGGCTGATCTATTTGTGTTTTGAATTCCACACTCCCATCTACCTCCAAAAGCCCTTGATTCCCTTGCCTAACAAGAATCTATCTACCTCTGCCTTAAAAATATTCAATGACCCCCACCTCCACCACCTTCTGAGGCAGAGTTCCAAAGTCACATAACCCTCAGAGAAAATATTTCTCCTCATCTCTGTCTTAAAAGTGTGACCCCTAATTTTAAAACAGTGCCCCCAAGTTCTGGACTCACCCCCAAGAGGAAACATCCTCTCCTCATCCACCTTGTCGAGACCGTTCAGGATCTTATAAACTTCAATCAAGTCACCCCTCACTCTTCCAAACTCCAGTGAAAACAAGCCCAGTCTGTCCAACTTTTCCTTATAAGACAACCCGCTCATTCCAGGTATCAATCTAGTACCCTTCTCTGAACTGCCTCCAACGCATTTATATCCTTCCTTAAATAAGGAGACCAAAACTGCACACAGTATTCGAGATGTGGTCTCATCAATCCCCTGCATAACTGAAGCATAAAATACTTACTTTTATTTTCAATTCCTCTCATAATAAAGGATAGCATTCCATTAGCCTTCTTTATTACTTGCTGTACCTGCATACTAACTTTTTGTGACTCCTGCATTAGAACACCTAGATCCCTCTGCACCTTGGAATTCTGCAGTCGTTCTCTGCTTAAGTAATACTCTGCTTTTTTATTCTTCCTGCCAAAGTGAACAACTTCACATTTTCCCACATTATACTCCATCTGCCAGATTTTTGTCCATTCACTGAACCTATCTATATCGGTCTGCAACCTCCTTATGTCCTCTTCACATCATACTTTCCTACCGATCTTTGTGCCATCTGCAAATTTAGCTACCATGCAATCGCTCCTGTCTTCTAAGCCATTGATATAAATTGTTAAAAGGCCCCAGCACTGACCTCTGCAGGACTCCACTCATCACATTCTGCCAATCAGAAAAGGATCCATTTATGCATACTTTCTGTTTTCTGCCAGTCGACCAATCTTCTATCCATTCTAATATGTTACCCCCTACACCATGAGCTCCTACTTGGCGCAATAGCCCTTTATGTGCCACCCTGTCAAATGCCTTCTGGAAATCCAAGTACAGTACATCAACGGGCTCCCCTTTATCCACAGCACATGTCACTTCTTCAACCTACATCAAGGATTGTGGCTGGGGGAGTTACATAATAAGGCCTCAGAATAAAAGAGGGAGCAAGACATCAACCCCAGATTGCCTTACGAAGTACGGGCATTTGCTGTTTTAGGAACATTTCAAAAGTTGGTAGCCTTACACCTGTGGTCCTTCCCTGGCCTCTGTCACAGGGTTGGAGTGGTGTGTCACAACTCAAATCTTCCAGACTGCTGTTGATGTGCCCACCCCAAATATCTAAATTGAGATGAGGTCTGCGCTGCTCTTTATGGGTGGCTGCTTTTCTGCCAGATGAGCAGAGGTGGAAGTAAAAAGCACTGCTCTCTCCCTGATCGTCTTCTCCACTCGGCTGGCCTGGAAACTCCCTGTGACTTCTCACTCAGGTCGCCAACTAAATATTGCAGTCTGATCCCAACATATGGATGCAAAAAAAAGGACGCAATCAGCTTTGGATAGAAGTGTTCACTGTCTTCTTGGTTGAGCAAGTTAAAATTAGGAAAAAATTTAGTAATTCTAACTGCCCATGTGCCCAGTCATGCATGGCAAGTAGGTTGCAAATCACCCCCTTCATTTTAAATCTCTTTCAGATTCATAAACTAGGAATGTCAACATGGGTATTCAAAGGTACCTACAAAGGAGTGTCAGTAACATTGGCCTCAGTCCTTCTGACACAAAGCAATCAGCCAACCTTTTCATTTCCTATTCTGTAACTCCTATTTGTAGCTCAGTTATGAATCTGCTGCTCATAAACTTGATTAAGATTTCACTACAAAGAGCAGTCAGAGGAATTCTCCCCAGAAGCAAGGTCAGGATTGGCCTTGGCGATGATGCCCCCACAGAGAGTAGACTGCTGTCACTGATTGTTTAAATTCACACATGTGGAATACCACTTGGGTGAGGTCTGTGTATGTGACTGACACCCCTGGTATCATAAACAATCATGAGTCAATGCTTTTAGGAGAGGAAGGGAGGAAATCTGAAAGAAAAGTATTGGAACATTGTACTACCCAGAGGAGTTAATGCAACAAATGTCTTCCTGTCAGTTTTATGACTATTGTAAATGTGTTAGTATTTACAACAGTCATTCCTTATGTTACAATAATCATGGCAGCAAAAAGTTAATTACCTGACTTAGAAGACCAGACTGAATTCAATGAGAAAGAATTAGGAGTTTGATGCCAGGTTGTTAGAGCCTACAGTCATCTGAATTGAATGGTGATCTGTCTTGGTGTGAGAAATAATTGTATTGTTGATCTAGAAGTACTTTGTTTCATGTTTGTAATTTGCTCCACTGACTGGGAAATTGCTCAGCCAGTTAGTCATTGTTTTAAAAGGACCTTTAGCAACTTATAAGGTGAAAGCAGAAAATAAAGTGAAAATCCGAAAGTTAATTTTACCCTGTTACAAAAACCATCAGCTAGACTTTCTGCCTATTGATTAAGAATGGTTGGATATGTTTATAAGAAGGCTGATTTAAAAAAAATATAAACTTGCTAGTTCTATAAATGCAATTCTGATTGTTTTACATTATTTTTTTAAGGAAAACTTTTGCATATATGATGACAATAATTGTTCTGGTTACATTTACAGTCTTTGGGCCCAATTTTAACACTTCAAGTGAAAGGGTTTTGAGCGAGTTAAATCGAGCCTCTTTATTCCAGGATCTTTCACAGGTTTCTGGTCTTTAATGATTTATTTCGCTCTCTCATTAACTTTAGTAAACCCACTTGTACATTTATGTCGGAAAATATTGTCTATCTTTAATATAAAAACACACTTCTTTGTACTTTGAACAAAAAATGTTCCCCAAGAGTTTCCTTCCCATTGAAAATTACACCTTTATGGTTGTTTTCAATGGCCCCTACCTCCTTATTGCAAAGCATTCCAATGCTCCAATAAACACATAGGGCTGAATTTTCCGGGCCCTTTGGGGGCAGAATATCAGGACAGAAGATGTCGGGATGGAAGCCCAATGACTTCACATCGCAACCGGATATTGCGAACGGCGGGAGGACGTTGCGTCTGAGCGCGGCGGGAAGGTAGTTAAGACAATTAATTAGCCCATTGACAGCAATTTTACAGGGTTTTTTGGATTTTCTAAAGGGTGCATGGGAACCACGGAGCTTCAGAGCCTTGCCCGGTATAAGGAGGTGACAAGCAAGCGGGATCTCAGTGCTGTCTTCATCTGGCAGCCATTGTGAGTACTAGCTTGGCTGGCCAGAGAAGGTGGAACAGCATGGGCATTGGCAATTGCAGGCAGGAGTGGGGGAAGGTGCCAGCACTGTGGAGGCGTCTCACCAGGGTTCCATCTGATCACTGACACATGCTTAATTACCAGGGAGTGGGTAGGAAATGGGGGATGCATTTGAATTAGAGGCCCTAGAAACCAGTGGCGCTGAACATCACCATGGCGCTGAACTTCTATTCCTCCAGATCTTTCTCGGGATGCACTGGAGATATGTGTGGGATGTCCCAGTCTGCGGCTCATTGATGCATCAAGATGGTGACTGATGCCCTGTTCAAGAGGCCCAGCGAATATGTGCCTTTTCGCACCAATCTGGATAGTCAAGCTGAGACAGTCATTGGGTTCGGGGCTATCGCTGGATTCCCGCAGGTGTCGGGTGTGATTGACTGCACACATGTGGCCATCAAGGCTCCCATACTCCAGCCAGTGGCCTTCATCAACAGGAAGGGATTCCATTCCATCAAAGTCCAACTGGTCTGCGACCACGGCAGACAGATCCTTCAGGTCTGTGCATGGTTCCTGGGAAGCAGCCACGATGCATACATAGCTTGGCTGTCCCAAGTGCCACAGCTTTCCCCACCCAACACACCTTCAGGGATGGGTACTTGCTGATAAAGACTACCCACTGAAGACATGGCTGCTCACTCCTGTCAGGGACCCACGCATGGATGCGGAGGAGAGGTACAGCACCTGCCATGGGTCAACCCTAGTGACAGTTGAGCAGGCGATTCAGGTGCCTTTATTGAACCGATGGAACCCTTCAGTATGCCCCAGCAAGGATCTCGTATATCATCGTGGTTTGCTATGCCCTGCATAACCTGGTGCTGCAGGGAGGGGAGGCAATGGACAATGATGATATCGTGGATTGTGATGCCTCCTCCAAGATTGAGGATGTGGAGAAGGCTGCTGGCCAGGCGATGCAAAAGGAAGGACCCCAGAGACTACAGGCAAGGCGCAGTGAGATACGCGCAAGCGAGGCTCGGACACGCTAATAAACAGACATTTCAGATGACCATTGCTACCTGTTGGATCCATACCAATAAAGCCTCACCTTTCTGCAGCCCTGCTGTCGCCTCCCTCATTTAGCATTCCGTCGCCTGCACTCTATTAAATGTAACAAGAAATGCGAGGCTTCACATTTTAACACTCCCTTCACCTGCGAACACCAAGTGCAGCTAGGTGCTGTTGTAAAATCTCTTACGCATGCTCCGATGTGGTGCTCCCCCTGTGCTATCAGCTGAGTTGGATGCAGGCTGCTCACCTTGCTGTCCCTTGGCTTGCGATAACCTTGACGGTCGTCCTCTGACTGCCTGAGGCCTGGAGGGTTCCTATGCTGAGGGGTTTCTGCTCAGGTGCAGGAACCTCCTCTGTCGCACAGATACTTGTGTCAGCCACTCCTCCTACTATGCAAGACACAGTTGTACCTCTCATAACCTGAGAAGTGCAAGACTTGGTGAAAACTCCAGGTGCCTTGCCTCCTCTCCCTCTGTGCCTCTGCACTCAGCCACTCACTCTCTTGTGTCTGCACTCCTGTCTCACTATCTGCGATGGAGCGGTCCCCATGCTGCCCTGTCAATTTCAACGCCTCCTTCTCTGTGGGGGTTAGGATGGCCAGGTATGGAACCCCTTCTCTGGTCTTGGCCCATTCCTTAATGTTATGGCTGTCTTCTCCTGCAAGCACAAAGATGAACACTGTTAGTCTCCCCATGAAGAGAAGCACAGTGCCTTTGCTGGTCGCAGCCCAGTGTCCATGATGGGAACACATGAAGGCCTCCTGCAATTGGCCACTCTTGAGGGACCGTGCCGGAGTCAGCAATCACAGACGGGCGCCTCTCACCAAGATGCAGCCATGCCTCTGACAGGATATGCTGCTGCCTGACCCTATTGCCACCGATTGGGTGGTCACTCCCTCTCCACCACATACAAGCCAAAAAGAGAAAAGAGGTATGGAGTACTGACTTTGGCAGAGCGAATAAGGTCATTTATGCATTTGCAGCACTGGATCCAGGTTCTGGGGTTGATCACAGTGCTGCTGACCTCCTCTGCAATCTCCATCCAGGCTTGCTTGGTCAGTCGGGTCAGTCTCCTCCTCCCATCTCTGGGGAAGAGGCCCGCTGTTGCAGCCTGTCGGAGAGACTGTATGGAGGCATCGCTGAACCTTGGGGCCACCTGGAATCTTCCTTCTGGTATTGTCTCTGCCAATTTCCTTTCCTTCTGCAGATGTCCTAGCAGTCTTGGTGATGCTGAGTGCTGGCAGCCCTTTAAATATGGCAGCAGCAACTGTGGCAGTGTGGCCTCCACTGCCTTAGTATTCGGCCCCTGTGCCTGTCCATTCTTAATTGGCCGGTCACCAGAAAATTGCTTGTGGCCGGTCAATCCCCACCCAAGCACCAGTGGCTTCCACTTCTGCTCCCGACAGCGGGACCTGAGGCCTAGCCGCAGAATTCAGTCCATTGTGCCTTTCCTCTTTTAATCAGCCTCTTAATGATAATTTCAAATTTTAATGACCTCTTGTCACTACAAAACCAGAAATGGTCATTCCCTATGCACTCTATCAAAACTCATCATAATTTTAAAAACCCCTGTCCAATCTCCAGTTAGTCTTCTCTGCTCCGGTGGAAGTCCAAGTATCTCAGTGCCTCCCCCTTACTATAGTTTCTGATCCTGATATCAACCTGGTGAAGCATTGCTTTAATGTCCTTTCTATAAATGGGCATCCAAAACCATCTGTGCTCCAGAACTTGCCGCGCCCCTAGCCCAGCTGTTCCAGTACAGCTACAACACTGGCATCTACCCTGCAATGTGGAAAATTGCCCAGGTATGTCCTGAACACAAAAAGCAGGACAAGTCCAACCTGGCCAATTGCCATCCTATCAGCCTACTCGCAATCATCAGTAAAGTGATGGAAGGTGTCATCAACAGTGCCATCAAGCGGCAATTGCTTTGCAATAACCTGCTCAGTGACGCTCAGTTTGTGTTCTGCCAGGGCCACTCAGCTCCTGACCTCATTACAGCCTTGGTTCAAACATGGACAAAAGAGCTGAACTCAAGCGGTGAGGTGAGAGTGACTACCCTTGACATCAAGGCAGCATTTGACCAAGTATGGCATCAAGGAGCCCGAGCAAAACTGAGGTCAATGGGAATCAGGGGGGAAAACCCTTTGCTTGCTGGAGTCATACCTAGCGCAAAGGAAGATGGTTGTGGTTGTTGGAGGTCAATCATCTCAGCTCCAGGACATCACTGCAGGAGTTCCTCAGGGTAGTGTCCTAGGCCCAACCATCTTCAGCTGCTTCATCAATGACCTACCTTCAATCATAAGGTCAGAAGTGGGGATATTCGCTGATGATTGCACAATGTTCAGCACCATTCGTGACTCCTCAGATACTGAAGCAGTCCGTGTAGAAATGCAGCAAGACCTGGACAATATCCAGGCTTGGGCTGATAAGTGGCAAGTAACATTCGCGCCACACAAGTGCCAGGCAATGACCATCTCCAACAAGAGAGAATCTAACCATCTCCCGACGTTCAACGGCATTACCATCACTGAATCCCCCACTATTAACATCCTAGGGGTTGCCATTGACCAGAAATTGAACTGGAGTAGCCATATAAATACTGTGGCTACAAGAGCAGGTCAGAGGCTAGGAATCCTGAGGCGAGTAACTCATCTCCTGACTCCACAAAGTCTGTCCACCATCTATAAGGCACAAGTCAGGAGTGTGATGGAATACTCTCCACTTGCCTGGATGGGTGCAGCTCCAACAACACTCAAGAAGCTCGACACCATCCAGGACAAAGCAGCCCGCTTGATTGGCACCCCTTCTACTAACATTCACTCCCTCCACCACCGACGCACAGTGGCAGCAGTGTGTACCATCTACAAGATGCACTGCAGAAATGCACCAAGGCTTCTTAGACAACACCTTCCAAACCTGCGACCTCTACCAACTAGAAGGACAAGGGCAGCAAATGCATGGGAACACCACCACCTGCAAATTCCCCTCCAAGTCACACACCATCCTGACTTGGAACTATATCGCTGTTCCTTCATTGTCGCTGGGTCAAAATCCTGGAACTCCCTAACAGCACTGTGGGTATACCTCCCCCACATGGACTGCAGCGGTTCAAGAAGGCAGCTCACCACCACCTTCTCAGGGCAATTAGGGATGGACAATAAATGCTGGCCTAGCCAGCGACGCCCACATCCCTGAATGAATTAAGAAAAACTGCACACAGTGCTGTATGTTGTTTTGTATAAATTTATTGAAACTTACTTGTTCCTATGCTCAAGGCTCCAATTTATAAAACTCAGAATGCTTTATTATGGTTTTATCTATCCAAATTTTCACTTTCAAGGTCTCTGTTCCTCCAGCCGTACAGTATTTTCCCATTGATTGTACACTTGAAAAATACCTTGCCTCTCACTCTTTCACATCTGTCATCTGCTAACCTGCCCATGTCTCTTGAAGTCTTTTACAAACTTCCTCACTAATTACGAATCCCCCTGCTTTTATGCCTTAAGCAAATATTGATATTGTGCTCCCTATACCCAAGTTCAAATAATTTTTATATACACGAAGAACAAAAATGCACCCAGCGCTGATCCTCGGAGAAAACTGCTTCCAACCCTTCTCAACAGGTTAGGCTTTCACCCAGTATTGACTTAATATAAAATAAACTTTGCCAACTCAGTATATTTTAGCAGCATATATTTATGTTTGTGTTTTCCATTAAACTTCCGGTCCTTATAAAATAAACAACCTCTGAGCAAATGCATGGGAGATCAGCCAATAATATGAATAGAAATTTACTTCTGTATCTATTTTCTGTTAAGCACACTTCAGACAGCACGAAGAGTCCAATGCAAATTTCTGTGTTACATTTCTGTTGGGGAGTTCGGGGGGAATAAAGTATTTTAAAATAAAACAAGTGCAGTTATTTTGAATGGACTGCCAAATTTTCCTGTAATAGAATATTAGAGCCACATATCTGCAACTTCTTACCCAACCCATATCTGTAATTATTTTATGTCAATTCAATTTTGTGGCCATAAAGCAAAGTTGGCCAAGCTCTTTGGTTCCGTGGACCACAAAGATGGAGTCTTCCAGACCACGTATAAATATAAATTTAAATCCATGTTCCCATTAATTTCCACGGATCTCAGGTTTCTGATGCAAACAAATATTGATGTTCTGATTCAGGATTTATCCATCAATGAGACAGCACTTCTCAAAACTAGCATTTCTAACCCTCCAAACCCACAAATTCAAATGGGACAGAAAGAATATTAGCACAAATAGGGCTAAGTTGCCCAGGCTTCAAGGATAGTTTACCAGATCTCAGGTGTGCCTTGGGTCGCAATTTGGACATCCCACCTTAAAGAGTTACACACCTACACAGGAGCAGCAGAATAATGCATGGTATTCAAAAACAGTTTTTAAAAATTATACAGCCAGTAATTTCCTGCTATTATCTTCTACTTGGACAATTAGGTTGATCCCTGAAGGCAGGAACTGGGAATTTATAAGCATCTGCTAATCTAGAGAAACTTTTCTTACACGAGCTCCCAAGACAGAGAGCTAGAGATTCATCTATTCATCATTCCAGCCCTACCTTCGCATACAGAAAGATATAGAGAGAACTGAGACATCTTCACACCCCCACACTGTTCTCACCTGGCTCCCGAGAGAGTGTCTGCACTTACATGGTGTGAAAACAGTGGCCTGCTTTCATCTTCTAACTTTTCCCCCAACCATTGCATCAGCCATACTTCATTAGTTCAGGTCTGGCAGGGATTGGGAGTTGTGAAGGTTCACTTAAACTGTACAATCTTCTTTAGATTCTCAGTAACAACACTCTAACTTATTGCAGTTAATTTATTCAAAAAATATTCTACTGTTTAAATATATCTACAACTTTTATGATCGAGCTGAAAAATACCCTTTTGTAACTGTTGGACATCTATTAAGATCTTTTCATTTGCAGAAACTGTCATCCACTCCCCTCAAGCCCACACATTTGGAGACTTTGTCTTCTTCATCTTTCTGCTCCTTCCCCCATGAACCCCAGTTCCCCCTCCCGGACCTATCTCTCTCCTTATCTTTTACAGTCTGAGTTCCCCCACATCCTCTCAGGCCACACCGCTGACCATTCACTGGCAGCCTTTCTCCAACTGAGCTCAGGCCCTGTAGCAACAAAGCAGTGTTGAGAACGGTAGCAGGTAGTGGGCTTATACAGCAGCTTACTCAGTTAGTACTGAATTCAACACTCTTGCTGCAGCTGGCTAGCTGTACTGACTGGCTGGCTGATTGCTGCTGCATCTTCTGTAGTGAATGACTGCCTACTGCAAGAGAGATCTCTGCCATTCTTCTGTGGCCTAATTCAGGTCTTTGCTCCAACTCCTGCTCTGCTGCTTTGGCCTACCTCTTCTCTCTTCTCTCCTCCTCATCAGGTACAGTAATAAATGCTGATATTACTGTTTAGCCAAACCATTGAAGAAAAATCTACCCCTCTATTGTAAAATGTTGTGTCTTCATGCATTTCCTGTGCACCACACTTTATGACATCATCATACTTCAGACATCACACAATGCTCAATGCAAATTTCTGAGCCAATTTTTAAACAAAAGTAATAATTTTCAACATACAGAAAAAGTCTCCAGGGTTCTGCCATCCAGCTTAAGAGCAAGAAACCTTTGAATGAATTTATCTAGCATTTATTTAACACAGAGTGTATTTTGTAACCTTAATGATGCACATAGCTACACTTCCACAGATGAATAATGCATTGGTCCTAAAATTCTAGGGGAGTTTTGTTGATCTGCCATTGTAACTCCAGGAAGGAAGGGAGAGGGGGGCCCAGGCAACCACTTCTTCCCGAGCAGGGTGACAAACACTGGAGTTTCCATGAGCGTGAGTCAGACATGTGGTGCTTGTGTCCAACAACCCCAAGCTAACAAAATGCCTGCTCATTGGCTTTGCAAAGTCTGTCAGTGTCAGTGGGAGAGCACCATTGGGAATCATCCCAGAATCAGTGAAAACATTGACGAAGTCACCAACAAATCCTCAATAGTTATTTTTATCCAAGTTCAGGGGAAAGACAAAGGGTCAACATGTCACTGAATCTGAGTGATAAGGTGAGAAAGTCTTTGTGACAGATTCAGACCACATGAGCCCTATAACAAGTAACCTCAACAAGCCCTTTCCTATGTTATTTGAACACCTATAAAAGCAAACCAACTACAACTTGTTCACATCCTCAAAGCAATAAGAAAAGATATATCCAGAGGGTACACAAAAAACAGAAGGGAAGATGACAGAAATGTCACTGGAGCTGGACCAGAAACCACTTTGTAAAGCTCAGGTACAAGGTGGCAAAAGTATTAGGACAAGATCTGGGAATGTATTTGCATATCCAAACACGATGGACTTATAACTGCATTTATATTACAATAATTGTTGGAGCGGCTAGTAGGTTTTTTTCCATTTGTGTATAATGTAAGAAAAGGTTACATGAGGAAGTGTTGAGTATAGTGGTGAAGCCAGTAAAGCCAGTTGGAAAATACATACAGGGTGTACACATCAGGCTGAGTAGACAGGGGTAATTTGTAAGGAAAGCACCTTGCAAAAAGGCCCTGTTGTGCTTATCATGTGTTTCTGTCCATTTGAGTTGAACCCAAAGTTTTGGTTGTATTGTTTTATTAGCACAGCATGTTTCATGTAAGCAACTGATTCCTGGAAGTGAGTACCCGAGTTCGATTTGTAGGATTGTGGAAGTGAGAAGATCTCTGGTTAACTGAGGCAAGATGTACCAAGGAAGATCAGAATAGGGAAGCAGGCCTACAACAAAGTAGAATAAATGTACTGTTTTATTGAACATTGACGGGGAAAAAGATCCTATGCAGGTAAAAGTTTTAAACCTTAAAATCTTACAAAATATGTGAAAGTCTCCTCGATTGGGTGGATCTGGATGAATGCTTTCATCTGTAATAAGGAGCTCTATTGCTTATATCAGATCACTGGCTCTGAGTGGTTCAGTACTTTGATTACTTTTCTTTAGCTTGCAGAGCTTTTTCTGTCACAACACGCTTTTAAAAATTATGGTTTGCAGAATTGCCCTGATAATTTCATTATGCAAAACGAAGATTCCCTTGGCAGTTTTGACAGCACAACATTTGCTGACACATTGTGTGCCAGCACCCATGGAAGTACCAGAGTAAAATTGCTGTTTTAATTCATTTGGGATCTTTTCAAGGACTGTCGAGCAATTTAACCCTTCATGAACTATGATCTTTTCTTAGATTTCCAAATTTTTTTCTGCCCTGTAACATGTACAGAGGAAAAGTGTGTATATTATGATGCAATTATAAAATAGAACTAGTTCTTCATCTGTAGTTTTGCTCATAGAGAGTCAAGACAAAACAATTGTCCCTCAGAGTACATCAGTGATCATAGAGTCATTGGGCCGGATTTTCAAAGGGCTGTGGATTTGGGACCCGATGCAGGCATGATTTCAAGATCGTGGTCCCGAAGGTCATCTTGGGATCCATGTCTTCTGGAACAGTTTGTTATTTTCAAAGGGTCAGCTGGTGAGAAGGAAACAGGAAAGCTGCTCAGCGTCAATTAATGGCCCCTTAAGCTCCTTAATGAGCTTGTTAAGGGGCCTGTTTGGTGCAGAATGGAATTTTTAAACTTTACTTTGGTGAACCCGAACATCTGGTGCACATTAGTGCACATCTGTCTGGGTCAGCGCGGGGCCAAATAAAGTATTTTTGGCTTTGTCTTGAAACTTTTTTAATGGACCTTCTTGTGCTGGTGTTAGCGCAGGACCTTCATTTTTCCTGCATGGCCCCTTTCAACCTCATCAACATTACTGGCACTGTAAGGAGCTGCCTGCTCTTTTTGGCAAGGCAGCAGCAGCTACCTGCCTTTGCTGCTGATGCTACGCAGGCAGCTCCTGGTAATTGGCCACCGAACTCACCTCCTGCTCAGTTGGGACATTTACATTTAAAAATAGCATCATAAGAATGATGCAGCAGAGGCATGGGGTCAGGACCCAGAATTCATTCGGGCGCGGATTCCCTATCCTGATTTGAAAATCCGGCCTGTAGAATGGGTACAGCACAGAAGGAGACCATTCAGCCCATCAAGCCCATGCCAGCTCCCTGCAAGAGCAATTTAGCTCATCCCACTCCCCAGCTTTTTCCCCTTAGCCCTGCAATTTTGTTCCCTTCAGGTTCTTATCCAACACTTCTTTTGAAAGCCACAATTGAATCTGCCTCCACCACCCACCCAGACAGTGCACCCCAGTTCCCAACTATTTGCTGTGTAACAAAACTTTTCCTCATGTTGCCTTTGGTTCTTTTGCCAATCACTTTAAATCCATATCATCTAGTTCTTGACCCTTTCGCCAATGGGAACAGTTTCTCTCCATCCAGTCTATCTCGACCCCTCACAATCCTGAACAACTCCATCATATTTCCTCTCAACCTTCTCTTCTCCAAGGAGAACAACCCCAGTTTCTCCAACCTATTTACACAACTGAAGTCCCTCATCCCTGGAACCATTCCCGTAAATCTTTTCTGCACCCTCTCTAAAGCCCTCACATCCCTCCTAATGTGTGGTGCCCAGAATTGGATACAATACTCCAGTTGAGGCTGAACCAGTGCTCTATAAAGGTTCTTCATACCTTCCTTGCTTTTGTACACTATGTCTCTAAAGCCCAGGATCCCAGAAAACCTTTTAAACGTAATGACAGAGCAGGCCTGAGGGCCAAATGGCCTACTCCTGCTCCTATTTGTTATGTTCTTATGACATGGAGAGTTGGAAAGAGGGAGAGGGACAGAAGGACAAAGGGGTCTAGACAGAGACAGAGAGGGGTAGAAGAAGACCCAGACGGGGTAGGGAGAAGAAGAAAGCCTGGGTGGGGAGTTGGTGAGGGGGGGGGGGGGGGTGGTTGTGGGCAAGAAAGTCTATGAGAGATACAACAAGAGAGTGCAGAAGGAACTTTACTCTGTATTTAACCTGTGAATTAACTGGGAGTATTTGGTGGGTTATTCTGCCACATACAATCCTGTGTTGGACTGTGAATGAGCACAGCATGGTTCAATACACAGCGAGTAAAAAGGAACGATTCACTCCCATCTGGTACTGTGTGACCTGTATGTTTCACAGTGTCAGCTTGGAACATAGGAACAGGAGAGAGGCTACTTAGCCCCTTGAACCAGTATGGCCATTGAATGAGATCATGGCTGATCTATGATCTAATTCCATATACCTGCCTTGCCCCATATCCCTTAATATCTTTTAAGATCTATCAAGCAAAGACTTAAAAATGAACAAGTGACTTAGCATTGATTGTGATACTATAAAGGATCTGGAGCTATGAAGGGTGCAGCTGCAGGCCTAATTGTGTGTTATAGAATGGACGATGCCCCAAATAAGGAGTGTGCAATGCATGTGGTGAATTTAATATATTGTAAATGAGAGAAGTGCATAGTGGCAATTGCAATTCACAATACATTGGCCTAGATTTTGCGGTCCCAATAGCAGCAAACTCAGATGTTCACCATTATCGAGAGCTGCAACAGCACCGTAACCTCTGGCGATTGCAAATGCGCCGAAACCTGAAAGTTGTGGTGTGCCTCAAAGGGTTCCAGAGGAGTGTATGATGCTTGTCTCGCCAGGCCGCTCTTTAAAGCGGCAGGGACCAGTACTGCATGAATTTGGGCTAATTGCCCACAACTTGCACAGAATTTTACATGTCTTATGTTATTAAAGCATATTAGCAGACGTAAAGCCTGCTGGGGAGCAGATCTGCCAATTAACTTTGCAATGAGCAGAAGAATCTCAGCGAATCTTAGGAGAATGTAACTGACAAAACATAGAAGTGAAAACATTCAGTTTTAAATTCACCAAAAAAATCTAACTGGAATTTGTTTATAAACAAACTTAATTCGCAGTGTTCATACATTCTCTTCCCTCCACCTTCCCACCCGTCCCACCCCAAAGAAGTTTCTGGAAATAGAGGCTCAGATGTGAATAAAGTGTCCATGTCAAAGCTCAGACCACCATTTAGTGGTTTGCATGCCATCAGCATAAGTACCTGATGTTTCAGAATTTTCACAGAATTAAAACTAATTCAACAATTAAAATTATTTTTAAAATCCAAAATCATTTTATCGCTGACAACATAAATGTCTTGTAAGACAAGTGTGATGGTTTCAATAACCATCCATTGAAGAGGTTTTTTTCCTGAACGATACCAATTTAATATTTAGAAAACAAAATAGCTACAAATGTTCCTGTCAGTTGCTGTGCAGACTCTGCATGTGTCACATGAAATACAATGCTGGTATTGGTGATATTGGATGCTTAAGAATATTATAGGAAGTTATTTTGTTCACTTTTTAACAAGAGCTACTAATTAAGTTTAAGACAGCGGACAGAGGAATGCCATACAAAAGTGTTAATTGTGTCTGCTAATCTAGTTATTGGTAATTTTTAGCCTATAGTCCCTCTAATGACTGCCTGTAAAAGATTCAAGCCCTTGAAACATTTGTTCTGACAAAAATATATTTTAAAAAGAACGCTTGGCTTTCATTCAAAACAAGCCAAACAAAAGACAAGCCACATTTCACTCATTCGAAGATTAGATGTTCATGTCACAACTTGAGTATTTTCAGTGTTGCATAGTTCCCTCTTGTTTTTCTGCCATGCATTTAATTTGGATCAGTTAGAGACAATTAAATAATTGCTCAAGCTTTTATACTGCAGCCCTCATTCTTCAAAACTCTCCTCTACAATCCTTGGAAAAGACATGAAACCTGAGTTGCCTTTCAACAAGCACATCCTGTTATTTCAACTTAGCATATTTATCAATCAAATGAGAAAAGTAATATTTCTTCACACTGGGTCTGGTGTCAGTCTCAGTTTCTCTCGGTCTCCTCTGAGTGTCTAGGGTCTCTTACTCAGTTTCTCTCCCTCTCCATATCAGTGTCTTTCCTCCCTCTCAGTTTCTGTGTCTCCCCTTCTGTATCTGTCTCCCTCCCTCTCTGTCTCTCCCCTTCACCCTCTTCTCATTATTTAAAAGTTTATAAAAGTTTTTAAAAAGTGTTTTAAGGGTTCAAAAATATGTAAAAATCTTAATGAAACATTCACCTGCCTTTGAGCTGAAGACTGACCTCTTCAGCTTGTGACGCCAGTATGGGGCGTGCTTTCGCCGGCTATGTGCCCCACTGGTAGGCCTTGCAGATGGTTTTGTCAGTGGACCATGCTGCAGCAAGAAGTGGAAGTTCTCGCTGCAGCCAATGAAACAGGTAAGCTTGTATTTCTTTGATTAGTCAGCAGTGAACGCTGCCACTTTGCTGTTAACCGCAAAATCTGGGCCATTGTTGGTCAGTTTTGTGTTTTTATTGCTCCTGTCCTAAAAATGCAGCTTCAAGCTGGGGATAAAAAGAAAAAAAATTAATTTAAGTAATGCATATAATTGCAGTACAGAAACAGGCAATTTGGCCTTAGCTGGTCTATGCCAGTGTTTACATTCTATTAGAGTCTTTTCCCACCTGATTTCATCTAACCCTATCGACAAATCCTATTCTTTTCTCCTTCATATACTTTAACTAACTTCCTCTTCAGTGCTATTCACTTCAACCAGTCCATGTGGTAGCAAGCTCCATATTCTAACCACTGAAGAAGTTTCTCCTGAATTCCTTGTTAGATTTATTTGTGATTATCTGATATTTATGACCCCTAGTTTTGGACTCCCCCACAAGCAAAAATATCTTCTGGAAATGTGAAATAAAAAGGGGCTGCATATAAACAGCAGGTCCAGCAGCTTCTGAAAAGATAAACAATGGGTTGAAGTGCCGGAACGTGATAAGAAAACTCTCTTATAAGTCTGAGCAAAATGAAGGGAGGGAATGACTACCAAAGAGAGGCAGTTTAATGGCCAGCCAAGAGATTTCTTGAAAACTGGTGAATAATCTACAACAACAATCTTAGTGACTCAACGAAAAGGCATTAAAAGAACAAAGAAGGCAAAGAAAAGGTATACATAAAACACTTCCACATTGGAAAGAGGTTAAGTGGAAGGTGGCTGATAGAAATGGGCAATAAAATGTAAAAAGATAGTTAAGGTCTGAAATTGTTAAAGTCAGTGTTCAGACCAAAGGAGTGTAAACAGCACAAGAGAAGTATGAGATATTGCTACTGAAACTTGCATTAAGCTTGTTTGGAACAGTGTACAAGATCAAAAATAGAAAGGACAGAATAGGAAAGGGACAGAATATTGAAGTGGTGAGGCACAGAAAGGTCCAGCACCACACTTACAGGCAGAACAGAGATGTTTGGCAATGCCGTTAGCCAATCCAGTTGATTTATTTTCTTCCTCTTAACATTGAGATACTGAAGATGATTGTAGCACTCCAGTTACTGCCCCTGCTAAGGTTAGTTGACCAATCACAAACCAGTGATTGAATCATAGAAATTGACAGCACCAAAGGAGGTCATTCATCCCATTGTGTCCATGCCAGCAGAAAAAGAGCGATTCAGCCAAATCCCACTTTCCAGCTCTTGTTCTGTAACCTTGTAGGTTATGGCACTTCAAGTGCATATCCAAGTGCTTTTTAAATGCGATGAGGATTTCTGCCTCTAGAACCTTTTCAGGCAGTGAGTTCCAGAGCCCCATCACCCTCTAAGTGAGAAAGGTTTCTCCTCAACATCCCTCTAATACTTTTGCCAATTACGATAAATCTATGCCCCTGGTTATTGACCCCTCTGCTAAGGGAAATAGGTCCTTCATATCCTCTCTAACTAGTCTCTTCATAATTTTATACACCTCAATTAAATCTCCCCTCTTCCTTCTCTGTTCCAAAGAAAACAACCCCAGTCTATCCAATCTTTCCTCACAGTTGAAATTCTCCAGTCCTGGCAGCATCCTCGTAAATCTCCTCTGTAGCCTCTCTAATGTGATCACATCCTTCCTGTAATATGGTGACTAAACTGTCTGTAGTACTTAACTGTGGCCTAACTAGTGTTTTATACAGTTTTGGCATAACCTGTTACATTTTTTGTTTGAGCTGTACATACATCCAATATATTACTGATTACTGAAATACATAATATTGTGTGAAAATCATCACAACAAATTAATAAATGGGTGTGAATCTGTGCTACTGAAGGAAGTCCATGCAAATTTGCCTCACAAATAGGCAATTCAAAGGTGTGAACTGAACTTCAGAGGGCAGTGTTGGAAATTTTCATTGTACAAGCTAAACAATTGAGCAACCAAGGATATAATAACACAAGCATCAAAAGTAATGAAAATGACTGTCAATATCATAAAAAGGTATTATAATAAATATCATTCGGTTGAGGGTTAATCATTTTCCTGCTGTGCGATTATGTTCTCTTGTTTTTTTTAAATATACACAATTGTAAATGAAACAAACAACTCATACAAAAAGAAACATTTTTGTGCACTTTGTTCTGCACACTATTTCAGGGAAGTCCATATGTATTTATTGTATTTATTATAGATGTTTCTGGGCAATCAGAACACCAGTTAAGACAAGAGTTCTAATACTGTGTCCTATCAGATCTGTTGATGTAATCTATTAACAGGCATCAGGTTTACAAAGTCATCCAAATTGTTCCAACAGCAGGAAGAGTGTAAATTAGATGTTACAATAATATCATCAGGACAGATGTTACTGCCTAGGTGTTCTATTCCAGAAAGCCAGTTGGTGAAGGATAGAACTGGAGCCGATCTTTAGAAACTTTAATATTTATTTACAGAGTTACACATTGCAAGCATACATCTCCTAACCCAACCATCACAGTTTTAGTCTGTGTTTATTTATAGGGGCCAAAGTGAATGCCCAGTTAATGTCCACCATCTACATACAATTAAACACAATTAACGTATAAATAATACTAGGAACATTGTCAGCTATTAAGATCCATTCTTTATTGGCTCAGTTGGTAGCACTCTTGTCTCTAAGTCAGTAAGTTTTGGGTTCAAGCCTCACTGCAGACTTAAGCACGTAATCCTAAACTAGCATTTTGGTGCAGTACTGAGGAAGCGCTACATTGTCAGAGGTGTCATGTTTCAGAAGAGCCGTTAACCAAAGCTCAGACATCATGAAACTATTTTAAGAAGAACAGGCAGTTTTCCTGGAATTGTGGTCATAATGTAATCAAAATTAAAATTGGTCATTTATTTAGTCTGCTGTTTGTGAGACCTTATGCAAACGTTGGTTGCAGCATTTGCTTGCATAACAACAAACTTCAAAAATAATTCATTGGTGATGAACTACTTCTGCATGTCCTGAGAATATATGGTGCTGTAAAAGTTCAAGCTCTTTCTTTTAGTTATGCATCTGACTGCTTTAGAACAATCAGCAGCCTGAAGTAGATATGACATTTGGTGTTGTAGGTGCAGTATGTGTATATGGAAAGACAGCTAAAGATTTGAAAATTCCATTGCCTACATTTTAAATTTTCAAATAGCTGCAATAATTGCATTTTTCCATTGAAAAATACACCAAAGTTGTAAATATGCCATTTTTTAAAGATATTTAATAACTGGAAATGCTTGTGGCCAGTACAATTGCTGGAGTCACTGTAGGCTGAACATTGTTCTTTGATGAATGTGTAAATGAAAGCAGTAATGCAAAACATGGTCTCCATCCTTCTGGGAAGTAAAAGGGTGGTACAACTTTCAGGGTAACAATTCTCAGTGGATGTATTGCTAGTATGAGGACAGATAACACTAGAACTAATATATATATATATATATCAGATTGTGCCATTCTGAAATCTAGTCCAGAATGTCAATTCTTTTTTTTGAATTTGAACCTAACATTTGGATTTAGATTCCCTATTGTGCTGAATCCCAATTTTATCATCATTTTCCAAGGTGTTTTCAACAACTTAAGCTAAAAATCAATGTGAATTTATTTTGGAAACCTTCTTATTTCCTGGCTGTCAAATAGGCATGGAGCAAAGACTGGATAAACGTGAAATCTCTTACAGAAAATGTAATTGTTAAAATTTATAAAACCTTTTCAGCTGATTATTCATGTGAAAATATTCACTTTTTGATGGGTAACTTTACAATTTTGTTTATTTTGATGTTCTTTACAATTTTGTTTATTTTGATGTTCTTTTACAAGTGAAGCCTTAGAAAATGTACTGGAGAGTAGCTGTATTTTCCTGAGGCACTGAAACGTTTTCAGTGAGTGAGACAACAAAAACAGAGTGTATTCTGGGGGTGAGCTAGCTGCAGGACAGGTTGGTACTGTGCATAGGCTCATCTTCAAATTCTCTACATGATAATTTACCCAAGTGAGGCAATTTAAGGCGATCCTGAGGTACAAAAGGAAATCAGTGGGTATGCCAATCTTCCATTTCTTTTGGTGGCCACTACAAGAGTGGCTTTGGGGGAGGCCTCACAAAGAGATGCCTGTCTACCATTTTAGTAGAGGAAAAGTGGAAGGCATGGGAAGGAAAGGAATTCATGAGAAGGAGAGGAACGATGGAGTAAATTTTACCTTTTTGGTATTCTACAATTTTACACACTAGAATTATATTTCATAGAATTTCTTCAGAAATTTCAAATGGATCAGCTTAAGTTTTTGAATTAGATTCTGTCAGTAGCTACAAACTATTAATTAGATAGATAAATAAATCTGCCTGTTTCATTTGCATATGCTTGTCTACAGTTATTTGGTTCATGTTCCACATTGGCCCAGCCTTAAATCAGTGATGAGATAAAGTCAGATATCTGTTTTTGTCATCTAGAAATAACACCCAGCTTTTGTAAGGAATTTGATCGAATTTTCAAAATGCTATAAGAACAATGCAATAGAAATACAATTTATATTGCTGCATATTTTTGTCTAAATATATACCTAGGCTATTTTTCAAATTACTTAGTGACTACTTGAAAATTTTGCAACATTGTAGAATTATTTTCTACTTAACTGAATGGATAATGTTACAAATACCAGTAAGTGCACATCATTCCACTATCACCAGGGACGTCAGTGATCGACATGGTGCAGATGTTGCAATGAGCATTTTAAATGTTGTCATTTTTCCAGCATATAAGCCTGGGAGGCCACTGACAAGGCCACTAGGAAGCAGTAAAATAAGTTACTGTTTGAAAAGAAAATCTGTTTAATAATGAGAAAAAAATGCCTTGTGACATTCAAAAGCAGAAATTAGCTGGAAGGCCAGAACAACTTTGAAGGTAGATAATTTTGCTGTGTTTCATTCCTAATGCTTTATCAAAAAGCAAAAATCTAAGTGTATGTAAAAATAAATTCTGTGAATGGCTTTGTAATGTCACAAATGTTTTAGAACTAATGTCTTGAGAGGCAGCATGTATTATAGTGTGCCAGAGTCAAAAGCCATAGTGCCATAAAAAGGTGAGGATTAGGTTCAAAACCCACAAACTGCTGAATTGTTGATATCATCTGCGCTGCTGTGGGAAAGTGCCAAGCAGCCAGGCATCTCCCCATTAGGGCAACAAAATTGGCAAAAGTGCTAATGGCAGCCAAATGTCATGCACTTCCTTGTAGCTGACATCCAAGCACAGATAAAGACCTGATAGCAGGTGTACCACCTGCTTTATTAGTTATGTTGATCTATGGCCCAAGAAGACCATTACAAGGGGAGATGATGGAGGTAAAAAAAAGACCAATATGCATCATCAGCAAACAAAAAAAAAACTTGAATGGATGTAGCTTGCTGAGCCACAAAAATAATTTTTTATGCAACAATATACTGAAGATATCCACTTCTGGTGACTTCACTGGTTAGCATGAAGGGTGTACTGTAGCACAGCGGTTACGTTATTGGACTAGTAATCCAGAGGCCTAGATTAATGACCTAGAGACATGAGTTTAAATCCCACCACAGCAGCTGGGGAATTTAAATTTAATTCATTACTAATGGCCTTTAGGGGAAAGAAATCTGGCCGAAATGTGATTCCAGACCCACAGCAATGTGGATGACACTTAATTATTCTCTGAAATGGTCTTGCAAGGCAAGAGCATCTGTCTGTCTTGGGAGATGTTGGACTGCGTCCAGGGTGTATGTCACTTCTGGATTGGACATCATCTGTTGTGGCTGTAGAGGCCGACTTGTGAGTGGCAACCCCTTCCATAGATGAACAGCGTTGGCCCGAGGTTGACTGATGGTTTTTCATTCCGCCAGGCTCTCTTTTCCGCCATCTAGTCATTTCTTTTGTCCTCTACTTTTTCCACGCCCTTCCTGTCTCCTTGGACTGAATTTTACCAGCTCCTCAATGTCGGGGGTCGTGGTGGGGGGGCCCGTAAAATACTTGCGGGAGTGGCCCACTATGACCCCCGACACCGAGAAGCCCCCACCGCATTTTACTGGCGGCAGCGAGGCCTCGGTGTGGGCCCCCACACCCCACGCCTCGGTGGGGCCTTCACTTAAATTGTAAAATCAATGCAAATAAATTGACATATACTTAGCCTGTCCCGGCAGCCGTCCCATGCTGATATTACGGCCGCCGGCTGCAACTGGCATGCCTTCGGAACTCCATACGGAATTCCGAGGTGAGACACTGGTGGGGAGGGGGGAGGAGTGAAATTATCAGGGTGGGAGGGGGGAGCAGGGAAAACCTTTTCAATGGGTTGTGAGGATGATGGGAAGGGGTTGAGAGGCAAAGTTACAAAGGTTGGGGGCAAAGTTGATGATTAGGAAGAAGAGGTTTTCCAGTGTGTAAATATCATGAAATGGCCATTGTAGGGGTGAGGGAGGGGCCTCGATCTGTTAATAATTTTTTCTGTTTTACTTTGCCCACAGTGTGACTTTAAGAATTTAAGTTCTTTAAGTTCTTTAAAATGCGCCAGTGCCTGCACAGTGGACGGACGCTGTTGCCAGGGACAGAGCGGCCGTCTCCCCCCCATGTCATTGCGGGCTCAGCAGCAGTGCTTCCATGTCAGAAGGCTGCCAAGTTCAAAGTGCACCACCATGATGTGCGGTCCGATAATAAAATTCGGCCCCTGGTCTCCAGGCACTCCGGTCAGCAGTAAGGACTTACCATACATCGACTCCAATCCCAATCAACCTGAGGTCTTGCTTGCAGACATCCTTGTATCGCAGATGTTGGCGACCTGTTGGTCTCATGCCGATAGCAAGCTTGCCATAGAGCATGTCTTTGGGGATGCAGCTGTCATCCATTCAGCTCACATGACCCAGCCAGCAGAGTCATCGCTGACTCGAGGACAAATATGCTGGGGATCCCTGCATGCTGGTGTACTTCCATATTCTGCACTCTGTCCTGCCCAGTATTCATCTGAGGCAGTGGAAGTGCAAGGCAGTTGTATTCATCACCACCTTCTGAAAAGCAGTTAGAGATGGGCAATAAATGGTGCAATGCCCAGATCCCATGAATGAATAAGAAAAAGGATACTCACAATCATATTGTTTGCTGACAATTGTACAGTAAACACTTAATGAGATAAAGTATGCTTTATGCAGCATTTTTCCATTGAGCTGTATCTGTTTACAGCTTTACAGATGTGTTACGGAGTGTGATATTGATTCAGAAGACCTAAGATATGCACCAAATGCTATGTTTTAAAAGCCTACAGATGTTTATTGTGTGTGATGGTGATGATGGAGCCTGCAGATGTATACTGAGCGAGGTGTTGATTGAAAGTTTCCACATGTCTGCTGGGTATGATATTGATTGTTGCCTGGGTATAGCTGAGGGTGTCAATATTGATCGAGAAGCCTGCAGATGTATACTGAGTTTGATATTGATCAGATGCCTATAGATCTGCTCTAAATTATGGGATGGAAGAGTGAGATACATCAAACAACACTACCTTGCTCGTACTGGCCGAGTTATTTGGTGGTGCAGATCGTGATGATCTGCTCTCCTCTGCAATGTAGAAATTCACACACTGTTTCTGTTCTGTTTGGTGATTTATCGAATTTCAGAATAAACTGAATTGTCTCATGTGTGGAGTCCATTTCACCCAGTTGCAAACATGCTCATGCTATTAATTGGTATGAGCCAACCAACCCAACGAAGCTGGTCAGTGAATAGGGTGGTTTCAATAAACAACATGTCCTGAGCTGGTTTCTTTGAATGGCGGGGAGGTTACAATGCTAATTCCAGCTATTATACTAAAGCTAACAGGGCATTACTCCATCACTCAGATGGTTCCTGATGGAGGCAGAGCAGCCAAAGTTTCTTTATACTTTAATTTTCTGATTTGCACCTCTACAGGTGTAAATTGAATGATAAAATCTAAGTATAACAACCATGCAATAGTGAATTAGCTTGAAAATGTGTAATGGGTGCGCTATATCTTGGACAATCTGAGATGAACACTTGATGTGAAATTGGCATAAGACTGACCGAGAAACAAATTGTTCCAAGTTTGATATTGCATCAATTTGCATAGAAGTATTGGGCTTGTTTTTGATTGAGAAACCAACACAATATTACAGACAAAAAAACTGTTAGGCTGCTTTCCTCCAAATCAAGAACATTGTTGCTTTACAAAGGAAACACACTGTATACTGCAGACAAGAATTGATTGTGGCTTCAGTTACTTATCAACACCTTTCACAGCATCATGTGATTTTTTTTATTGATCCTTTCTTTTCTCCACACTTATTCATCTGCTGCAGGTCTCCACAGACTATTTTGCAGTTTGTTGATGAGCTCCTCTCCTTCCTGGTGTTCTTTGATCAGTGAGTGCCCCCTGTAAGGACAGATATTGTTCATTAATCAGTTGAGCATCTGGTGCACTCTCTGCATGATGTGCCACTGCTTGTTGATCATTAGGTCCATTACCTACACAGTGCTTCTTTATCAATTGGTCTTCTTTCTACAAGGTGTGTTCTTAAATAACAATTAGTTGGTCATTCCTCCATAGGAGCTCAACCATCAACTCAACCTTTGATAATTGGTCCTTTATAACTCGACATATTGTAAATAGCTTGTCAACTAAAGCTATGAAGAGCTGTCACTATTTCCTCAGCGGTACAGAATTCAAAGGAAATGTATCATTTGTACAAGTGTTTGTATGAGACTTGTTCGGATATTTAAATGTTTCTAATTTGGCTTTTTTGAATATCATTACCATATTCTAAAACAACTACAAACTGTACAGAAAGAGTAACTTCCGCACACCATTTAGCTTGACTGAATTCATGCTTGTCTAATATTGCGATGAGTTAGCCAAACAACATGATGCCATTCAGGAATTTGTGCTCAAGAGCTTGGGTATAATGCTAAACTAGAGTACTCTTAGACTAAGATTTCATGGAAGGTCAGTTTTACCTCATGCATTTTCTATTTAAAGTGACTGGTTATTTCACCTACCTGGCTGTCTCCAAACTATAATCCAACCTCTGTTCAAAACTATATAGTTATTATATATTTGCAGCTTATTAAAATTTGAAGTTTTTATTTACAACCATGTGTGGTTTGATTAAGCTACTTATATACTTTTGAAATCAAGGAATCTATGTTGATATGCAGTGATTATGAAGGATTTTTTTCAGGCTGTGTAAAAAAAAAGTGCTAAAGGTAAAATTGTTGAAGTTTAAATCCATTGAAAATAAAGTACCTGACGGTAACGGTTGTTATGGCACAACATATTGGAATAGTTCCAGTTTGCTGCAGATCCACAGCTATAAATAGAGGTTTGTCAGCGCTTCTGTGCTGTACTATAGTGAGATGGGTGTATTACAAACTTAGGATAAAGTCTGCTCTAATGGAGGTTGTAACTTATGGTGGCTGTAATGCAGCACCTTCAACTGCTGTTACATGTTATCATTCCTTGTGCTAGGGCGTTCATTTTTGCAGTGTCACAGTTGCTACAGTATTAGTTGTTGATTGGATGTTGGCAATGATCTGGCACTGCACTGAGCATATCGATCTCAGAGATCAGGGAATCCATATTACAGGGATTGCTGTAAGGGAAATTCAAGGAGTTCATTAAATCTTATTAAATTGTAGCAAAATTAAACTGCATTTACCATAAAATCTCTTGACAATGCACCTGTATGGTTGAATGTTTTTTCTAATCCATTCTCATCCACATTTTAATATTGGAATGATGAATGTGAATTAGAATCTATTCTGACAGAGGATGAATACTACTAATGCTATTCTTGGTAAGCTAAGAAAAGCTTTTGCTTTTAATTCATCTTTCCAGTTGATTAATGTAAAATATATGCTTTTAACTTTGATTCTTATTGTTTTATTATTTATCTTTACCTCCTGAACGTCTTTCTTTACAACCATACTATTCTGTTCAACTGCTAGCTCCCCTCTCTGTTGCTCCCTGATCAGCCTACAAGGACACACCATCAGACAAGATTGGCTCCTTGACCAGTTCTTTTCCCAGGCTCATTGGTTGACCCTAGCAAAACTAACTCAGTTTATCTTCTTCCTCAAAGTGAAGCTTAAATAAAAGAGTCACTCAAACCTAAGATTGGATCCTAGGATCTCCTGGGGCTTTGTCATTGAAGTGACTGCATTCTTTGTGTCTTTGTCCTTAATCATTTACCATGAAAGTTTAGGCATTTTACTATCCATTCAGAATGTTTTAATCTAATACTTGAATTTAATGATTTAAATAGTGATCTCCCAGGTACACAGTTAATACATGTTTCTGGAGATAATAGAATTTGTATCATTTCCCATCCAGTGTTGATTAATTTAAAGTAAAACTCAATAAATATTAAAAGTTTAAGGATATCCTTATTTTCAGTATTTTCTTAATAAACTGATAAAACTTAATCTCATTATTTTTAATTTAATTGAAAATGTGGTCATCAATCTCCAAGGACTAATACTTTACAGATGTTTGAAATGTATTATCTATACATTAATATATAATTTTGATTTGCACACCAACCACCAAAGTAAAATAAATTCTTCTCTTCTGCATTTATTATTCACAAGAATTTATTGTTTTATGAACCACCTAAGCAATATTTTCATAATATCCTGAATGAGTCGAGTCATCATATTTAAATCTCGTAACTGTTCTATAATTTCAATTGAATAAAAGCAATTTCAGCACCCAAGCAATAAAAACTGGAGATCGCTTTTAAATTTGGAGCTGTAAAATGTAAAGGCATTTATTAATATTTCTCATTCAAACAAAAGAACAGTTTACTTTTCATAAAACTTTGAAAGATCCGGAGAATAATACATAATATAAAAGTAATATGGTGTATAAACATCTATTGTGTGTGTGCCTTGCACTTAATATCATGGTGTTTTCTGTTTATGCTAAGTGTTACTACCGAGGTGGGAGGAGTGCACTGTTTATTCCAGTTCCACTTCACATGGGTCACAACATATATTTAAATGTTTTCCCACTTACCAATATGGTCAATCATAGACTCTATTTTTATCCCAGAATAAAACACACCAACCAGGTTTCTTTAATAAACAACAAAATTATCAGTTTATTATAAAACAAGTCTTGACCAGTAATGAAGTAAAGCATAAGCACACAGATTGAAATATTAAAGTTCCCTTTTTACCTTAGCCCCTCATACTCATACACACATATACACCGGTCAACCGGAAAAATAAAGGGATTTTTGTTATTAGAGCTCTAATATAGACAAAAAAAATTTGGGCTGAATACTTGCTCATCCTTGAAGAAACAGCAGACGAGATATGTTGTGTTTCAAAACTGGCATACAGTCTGGCCTCCAAGTACATGTAGACAGGTCACTGGGATCTTTTAGAACAGTTCTTTTCAGGTGGCATTGAGAATTAATTTAGCAGGCTTTTCTTTAAAGACAGGAGACTAGATGAGTTGTCAGTGGATTTTTCGGGGTATTTTAGAGAGGTGCTGGAAAGCTGAGCTGGGTTATGGTCTTCTTGGGAATTCTCTTCTCTCCTTGGAAGTTCTCTTCTTTCTTTGGAAGTTCTCTCCCTTTTTATACAGTTTAACCCCAACTCAAAACAATTCAAAAGTGGAACTGACAGCAGGAAGTCAACCTTTTGACCTCCATCAATCTTGACTGTCACTTCTTTGCAAACAGCTTGCCCAGGTGGTATAAAGTTCTCTGTTGTTTATTGAGCTGGAAGTCAGGTGGTTTCCTGGAGAGGTTTGTTTTCCTTATAAAACCTCTCAGTGCCCCTTTTAAAAAACATTTCCAGGGACTGTTTTTCAAAGTCAAATGGCCTTTACATGATCCCCTTTGAAAACCTCAAAGTTTAACATTGCTTCAATCTTTCAAAAATTAATCCTTAAATATATTTAGCAACAAACAGAGGCACTTTCATAATGACCCAAGCCGTGTCCCATTTTCTGGGTGCTCCTTCAGTGACAGAAATGCATGAGGTAACTGGTAGTTCTGTCGTGGTAGGAGCCTCCTGGCATTGAGGTGTCTCACAGCAGCTAAATTCGGGATGGATCTGTTATAGGCTGCACCACTCTCCACACCGACCACCACCTCGCCCCTCCCCCCCCCCCCCCCCCATAGATAGAACATTATAAAGACTTCACATAGTCTTCTTTATCTCCAGGGTGTTTGTGTGACTGGAGTTGAGGTAACCTTTGTTTGTTACAGATGTACGGAAAATAATCTCCAGATCTATTCACCACTGGCATTCCTGCTGAGAAAATCTACTTGATAAGATCTTCTTCATAGAGAAGAATTCTTTGGGGTCCTTGTCACCAACTTCATTTGAATAGTTTGGTATGGCACCACAAAGATTACTGAGTATAAGGATCCCCAAGGGATACACAGGTATCTTTTATTATCAAAATTCTTGCCCGCAATGAATGGTATGCATGAGGAGCTTATTCTCACAAAGCCATTGCCTTAACAGTCACAATATTCCTAAATGTTCTTAGAAATAGTCAATAAGGTTTTAATTTGAGAGAAACCAACTGGCATTTCCTCAAGTTCACCAGGAATTCCAGTTGCTTCTGGATGTCTTTGGCATTGCTTCTATAAGCTACAAAGCAGAGAGTCCTTTCACAACTAGTCATCTAAAATCAATGGAGTTAAAATCAGGCAGGTAACCAAAGGATGGACAAACAGCTTCGCTAGATTACCACCCAGTTGATGAAGATGAAAGTCTACCTCAATATTTCTATTTGAAAGAAAGGTTGGCTAAAGCAGTACATTTAGCTCGAGGCATCTAAGTGCTGTTGTCACAAACTGTAAAAGTCCTAGCTGTGTGTACTTTAATGCATGTATCAAATAAAGAAGAGCAAATGATCCAGTCACTAACACGACAGCAGTAGCATCTGTTCTGTCCAAGTGAAATAGCATGTGGAAGCACTTAGTGTTTAAGTCCAACTCATTTACAGGTCAAGTGTTTGAGTTCAACCAAGGAGCAAATTTTACATTCCAGTACACTATGTTGCTGTTTATGATGGACCCACTAAGTAGGGCTATGCAACAAGTGAGGCATATTGGTAGCCTCTGGAAGAGACACAAGCAGTATTCCCTCGAAACTGCCACTTCTGGTATCTGACTGATGATGGCAGTAAAATAACCTGGATTTTATAAATTATTACTTGAAGACTAAACATTCACTATTATCCTGAAAAACCGAAACAAAGAGTAATATTGCTGGACTTCTGACTCCTTAATGCCCTGTAATCTGCTTAGGAAACTTTTAGCAGCAAGTGCTATGAAAAATAGCTCATTATCACTTGGAAGCACACCAAAACTTCCTGATACGAAGGTGGAAAGTAGATGCAGCATAGTCAGAGTAGTTTTCTGGAAGTTAAATTTCTTCAAAGTTAACAGAGCCAATAAAACTGGAGGAAGTAAAATAATTAAAATATTTAATGGGCCAGGTGGTCTATATTCTAGGGTTCTGCAGGAGCATTGGGAAGAAACCTGTAGGTCAATTGCCATTGTAATGAAAGAATTAATAGGGGCCCTGCTCAAGTTTCACAGGCGTGAAGCAATAAGTGCAGTACCTACTTTTAAAAAGGTTAAAACTACATTAGTCTAACGTCAGTAACAAGTAAGACAATGGAAACTATTCTAGGGGTAGGCTAAAGGAGTCTACAGCGTAACTTAAATAAGAAACAATGGAGGTAGAAGAGGAAAGACCTGCCAAAAAAAACCTCCTGGGCTTCTTTGAAGACCTTAAAGAGAAAGTAGCTGATGGAACTCTCTCTGATATAAATTATTCAGAATTTCTAAAATGTTTTGACAAGGTTCTACATGAAGAACTTTCAATTAAACCAATAGCCATAGGAATTGAGGGTACAAAATAGGACTTAAATTAAGTTGATTTAGTAAAGGAAGAAATCCTTGTGAGAAATATAATGTCAGAAGGTTCAGTGTTTCTCATTCCTATTAATGGCATGGATCTAAGATTTTCTAAGAATACTAAAATAGGGAGATCTTCAGGGATAAATGCTAAAGCTGGATATTTGCCGGTGATTTAGATTGGCTATGCTAAGGAGTCCGAACTGCAGCTCCTGAGCCAAATCTGATTTGCTTGTTGATTTATCTGGTCTATGAGATTTCATCAGTAGAAAGAGCTGTGGTCGGTTTGTGGGAATTAAAAAAAAAAATCTGAATTGTGAAACCGTGTGAACTGGTTGGCCACGCAGTTCCTGCTCCTTCAGCCTCAAGAAAGAACAATACTGCAGGTCCCGATTGAAGGAGAGAGCAGTGCTGCTTGGAGCAGAAGCTACATGCCAATCCCATGCACTCCTGCCACCCAGAGCCTTTGTGGCTGCCTGTGATTTTTGTTTTCTAAATTACCATGAACTAAATGGAACATTAGCTATTTAATGGCTTGTTCAGAGGTATGAAATTTACATTAATAGTCTTCCCGTTACCAATCTGTAGCCCTGTAATGGGTGTGGGAGTGTACGAAACATATGGAACTTTCTCTTTTTTATTTTTTCGTGGGATGTGAGCGTCACTGGCAAGCCCAGTATTTGATGCCCATCCCTAATTGCCCTTGAGAAGGTGGAAGTGATTTGCCTTCTTGAACCGCTGCAGTCTATCTGGTGTAGATATCTATCTGCTGTTGGGGAGTTCCAGGTTTTTGATGCAGTGACAGTGAAAGAACTGTGATGCAGTCCCAAGTCAGGATGATGTATGACTTGGAGGGGAACTTGCAGATGGTGGTGTTCCCATGTGTCTGCTGCCCTGGTCCTTCCAGGTGGTGTAGCTGCTGTCAAAGGAGGCCTGGCGAGTTACTGTGCTGCCATTGTGGAGGAAGAAGTGAATGTTTAGGGTGCCGATCAACTGGGCTGCTTTGTCCTGGATGGTGTCAAGCTTCTTGACTGTTGTTGGAGTTGCACTCATCCAGGCAAGCGGGGAATATGCTATCATACCTCTGACTGTGCCTTTTATACAGTATTTATATTTCTTTTATTCTTTCATGGAATGTGGGCATTGCTGGCAAGGCCGGCATTTGTTGCCCATCCTTAATTGCCCTTGACAACTGAATGACTTGTTCGGCCTTTTCAGAGGGCAGTTAAGAGTCAACCACATTGCTGTGGGTCTGGAGTCACATCTCGGCCAGACCAGGTAAGGAGGGCAGATTTCCTTCCCTAAAGGATGGGTTTTTATGACAGTTTCATGGCACCATTCCTGAGACTGTCTTTCAATTCCAGATTTTTGTTAATTAATTGAATTGAAATTCCACCATCTACGGTGGTGGCATTTGAACCCATGTCCCCAGGGCATTAACCTGGGCCTCTGTATTACTAGCTCTATTATCTCTATTACCACTATGCCACTATCTCCCCCATGACTGTGGCTAGTCTCGTTAAGTTTCTGGTCAATGGTAATCCCCAGGATGTTGATGGTGGGGGATTCAATGATGGTAATGCCATTGAATGTCAAGGGGAGATGGTTAACTTCTCTCTTGTTGGAGATGGTCATTGCTTGGCACTTGTGTGGCATGAATATTACTTTCCATGTATCAGCCCAAGCCTGCAGGTTGTCCGGGTCTTGCTGCATGTGGACATGGACTGCTTCAATATCTGAGGATTTGCAAATCATCAGCAAGCATCCCCACTTCTGACCTTATGATGGAGGGAAGGTCATTAATGAAGCAGCTGAAGATGGTTGGGCTGAGGACGCTCCCCTGGGTAACTCCTACAGTGATGTCCTACAGTTGAGGCTGAGATGTTTGGCCTCCAACAACCACAACCATTTGCCTTTGTGCTAGGTACGACTCCAATCAATAGAGAGCTTTCCCCTGATTCCCATTGACTTCAATTTTGCTCAGGTTCCTTGATGCCACACTCAGTCAAATGCTGCCTTGATGTCAAGTGCAGTCACTCTCACCCACCTCTTGAACTCAACTCTTTTATCTATGTTTGGACCAAGTCTGTAATAAGCACAGGAGCCAAGTGGCCCTGGCAGAACCCAAACAGAGCATCAGTGAGCAGGTTATTGCTGTGTAAGTGCCATGTGATAGCACTGTCGACAATACCTTCCATCACTTTGCTGATGATCGAGAGTAGACTGATGGGGCAGTAATTGGTCAGATTGGGTTTGTCCTGCTTTTTGTGACAGGACATCTCTGGGCAATTTTCCACATTGTCGGGTGGATGCTAGTTTTGTAGCTGTACTGGAACAGCTTGGCTAAGGGTTCTGCAGCACAAGACTTCAGTACCATTGCTGGAATGTTGTCAGGACCCCCTAGCCTTTGCAGTATCCAGCACAGTCAGCATTTCTTGATATCATGTGGAGTGAATCGGATTGGCTGAAGACAGGCATCTGTGATGCTGGGGACCTCAGGAGGAGGCCAAGATGGATCATCCACTGGGCACTTCTGGCTGAAGATGGTTGCAAATGCTTCAGCCTTATCTTTTGCACTGATATGTTGGGCTCCCCCATCATTGAGGTCAAGCAGGTTTTTACCTCTTGTTGGTTCCCTCACCACCTGCTGCAGGCCCAGTATGGCAGCTATGTCCTACAGGACTCAGCCATCTCGGTCTGTAGTGGTGCTACCGAGCCACACTTGGTGATGGACATTGAAGTCATCCACCCAGAGTACATTCTGTTTCCTTGCTACCCTCAATGCTTCCTCCAAGTGGTGTTCAATGTGGAAGAGTACTGATTCATCAGCTGAGGGTGGGCGGTAGGTAGTAATCAGCAGAAGGTCTCCTTGCCCATCTTTGAACTGATGCCATGAGACTTCATAGGGTCCTGAGTCAATGTTGAGGACTCCTGGGGTAACTCCATTCTGACTGTACACCATGTGCCGCCACCTCTGGTAGGCCTGCCTGCCAGTGGGACAGGACATACAAAAGGATGTTGATGGAGGTGTCTGGGACATTGTAAGGTATGAATTCAGTGAGTATGACTATGTCAGGCTCTTGCTTAACTAGTCTGTGCAACAGTTCTCCCAATTTTGGAACCAGTCCTCAGATGTTCGTGCCAGGTGGTCTATCCAGTTTTATTCTTCTCCAACTTTTCTGTAGCGTTTTGGTACAACTGAATGGCTTGCTAGGCCATTTCAGAGGGCAGTTAGGAGTTAACACATTGCTGTGGAACTGGAGTCACATGTAGGCCAGACTGGGTAAGAACGGCAGATTTCCTTCCCTAAAGGACATTGGTGAACTTGATGAGTTTTTACGACAATCCAGTAGCTTCATGGTCACTATTACATAGACTAGCTTTTAATTCCAGATTTTATTATTAATTGAATTTAAATTCCACCAGCTGCTGTGGGGGGATTGGAAATCATGTTCCCAGAGCATTATTTGAGGCCTATGGATTACTTTGCCACTGTCCCTTCAAAAGACAGGCAGGAAAAGACTAGCTAGTCCATCACATCTGCCCCACTCTCATGATGCCTGCAGCATCATGACTTGACATTTTCTTATATCACCCCACCTACTATAGCCATATAGTCTCCTGGGAGCGATAAAAAAGAAACAGGAGAAAACCCAGGGCTGGTATCAGAAAAAAAATCTGGAACATCCATCTCCGACATGACCCTCAGGCAATTAAACCCAATCAAGGGGATTCCATGTATATATTTACAGTTAATCCACTTACCTTTTGTATGATAGCCAAATACTGCAGATGCTGGAAATACTCAGCAGGTCTGGCAGCATCTGTGGAGAGAGAAGCAGAGTTTCAAGTCAGTGACCCTTCATCAGAACTGGCAAAGATCAGAAATGTAATCGGTTTTAAGCAAATAAAGTGGGGGTGGAGCAAGAGATAACAAAAGGCAAGGTGTTAATAGGACAGGGTCACAGAAAATAACCGGCCAGAAGGTCATGGAGCAAAAGCAAATGGTATGCTAATGTTGAAAGACAAAGCGTTACCTTTTATATGATGTGATCTCGGCCCTAGCCAAGACCTGGTCCAGTGCCTTTGTGAAGATATTCAGAGAGTCAGCGCGCACCACACAAGCCAACAACGCATTCGAGGGGCTCACTCTTCTATGGGAAATAAACACCCACCTCACATCGAGAAAGAGTAGAAGCAAGAGCCCATCTTGGAGCAGCTGACTGATTCAGGCTCATAAAGGCTCAGCCTAGGAATGCCAGAAATCCTACTCTCTACAGGTAGGCACCAGCCAACTGACTTTTGGACATCACCCCACCACTCCCAGCATACAGTAACATTACTGGAATACCAGCTGCAATATCCACTTCCAACAAAAGAAAAATGGTAAGGAATTGCAAAGTAAGAAAGGAAAAGAGAAAAAAGAAAGTTAATAAGCAGAGGGGGAGAATACAGGAGTCATAGCAAAACAAGAATATTCAAAAATGGATAAGAGATCAGCTGCAATGAAAACAATTAGGGAGAGACTTAATGGAGATACACAGAAGTGAAGGAGTACTGAGAGACAGCGAGAGATGATGCAGTGAAGGAGTACACAGAACCTTAAATGAATGGGAAGACAGAAACTAGTGTATATTAACAGCACAACATTAACATTGGGACAAAGCAGTATCTGCTTCCCATTCACACCAAAATTGCAGTTTAAAGGCACTGCACAAACACAGATAGGTCTCCCTTACCAATTGCATCACAAAAGAGCGGCACAGTGGCGCAGTGGTTAGCACCGCAGCCTCACAGCTCCAGGGACCCGGGTTCGATTCCGGGTACTGCCTGTGTGGAGTTTGCAAGTTCTCCCTGTGTCTGCGTGGGTTTTCTCCGGGTGCTCCGGTTTCCTCCCACAAGCCAAAAGACTTGCAGGTTGATAGGTAAATTGGCCATTATAAATTGTCACCAGTATAGGTAGGTGGTAGGGAAATATAGGGACAGGTGGGGATGTTTGTTGGGAATATGGGATTAGTGTAGGATTAGTATAAATGGGTGGTTGATGTTCGGCACAGACTCGGTGGGCTGAAGGGCCTGTTTCAGTGCTGTATCTCTAATCTAAAAAAAAATCTATTGCATTGCTGCAAAAGATGGGACACCTCTGGGCTGTGCAATTGAGCACTCAAATGTCAAATTCATTTATCACTGACAAATGTTAAGTTTTAATCATTGGCCAAAAAAATGTATCGTAAGTATGTAATAAATGGAACTGAATTGGCAGAGGGAGAATTAGAATGTGATCTGGCAATGATGGAAAAGAGATACAGTTCACCAGTAAGATCCCGCTTTGAGTGTTGTGTTTATTTTCAATCGCCATGCCCCAAAAGTCAGATCCATGAATTAGAGAGGGTGTGTCGAAGAACAGCAAGATTGGTTCAAAGTGAAAAGAGTTGGGTCTGCGATGGAAGATTACAGGAACTGATGTTCTGCAGTCTAGAATGAAGATAATTAAGGAATAGGGGTCTGAACAGTACTTCAGTATGGAACCCATTCAAGAGATGAAACACTTAGGAGCACTTGGTAGAGTGGGAATAGTAGAAGGCCACAGCCTGCTCCACTCATCAGTTTCTCCATTCGCCAGCACTTCACTTCAGTTCAGAAAGTGCCAGTGCGATACCTGTCCACCCACCTCGCTATGAAGTAAGCGACCAGCAGGCAACTCCTTTTTGAAGTCAGCATACATTCCACTACGCTCCCTGGCACGGCTCAAAACGAGAAGCTCAATTAAAATGCCAGTGAGTGGAGCATGGACAGCTGCAAGACATGTCAGTTTCTGTACTGGCTGCTAACTACCTTTGTGGTCAGATAGGAGGAGACAGTCAAAGCATCAAGACTTTAAAATATACTCCTGATTAAAATTTGAGTCTCAACTGATGGGGGAAGTCTCTGGGAGAATTGCAACACAGGAGTGAACAGCCACTAAGTATGGTCAGGCCCTTGGTAACTCTGGTGTTATGGTACTTTTGTGTTTAATTGGATGGAGCCCGACTGCATGTGAAATATTAAATGATGTCAGTCAGAAAAAAAAGCATATCACTTTAAAATGAGCCAGCACAGCACAACCAGAACGCATAAATTTAATTTAGTGAAAATAAATATAAAACAGAGATTGTGAAGAACTGCTTTACTTTAAGGATCAGAAGTGTTTGGAACAATCTTCTGGGCTGAGTTGTGAAGACAAACATATTAGTGACATTGAAGATGCAGATGGATGGTACAAGGAGGTTAGATAAAGAGATAAAAGAAAGATGGATTTGCATTTATATAACATCTTCTATGACCTCAGGACATCCCAAAGCGCTTTACAACTAATGAAGTACTTTTGAAGTGTAGGTACTGTTGTAATGTAATAAACTTCAATGGATGAATGGCCTTTTCTCATCCTTGACTTTTCTTATATCCCTATGTTCTCCATGGGAGTCTTTTTTACTAAACTAACATATAACCTCTTCATGAAGGAAATGGCCATCTCACCAAGATCCACTATTCGTGTGTGCAATATTTGTAGAATTTGCTTTAATCTCATAGGATTAAGGTTTTTGCTTTCTTTTTGACTTATAAATTTGTGGATTTGTGCTGTAACTAAAGTCTGCCACATCCAGTCATGAATTAAGCAACTAACTGCAGGAGATGGCTCCACAATTATCCTCACCCTCAATGATGGGGGAGCCCAGCACATCAGTGCAAAAGACAAGGCTGAAGCATTTGCAACAGTCTTCAGCCAGACGTGCCAAGTGGATGATCCATCTCGGCCTCCTTCTGAAGTCCCAGGCATCACAGATGCCAGTCTTCAGTCAATCCAATTCACACCACATGATATCAAGAAATGGCTGAAGGCACTGGATACTGCAAAGACTTGATCTCCAGAACTGCCGTGCCTCTAGCCAAGCTTTTCCATTACAGCTACAAAACTGGCATCTACCTGGCAATGCGAAAAATGGCCCAAGTATGTCCTGTACACAAAATGCAGGACAAATCCAACCCAGCCAATTAAAACCCTATCAGTGTACTCTCGATAATTAGCAAAGCGATGGAAGGTGTCATCGACAAGCAATCAAGCAGCACTTACTCATCAATAACCTGCTCAGTGACACTCAGTTTGAATTCCACCAGGGCCACTCAGCTCCTACCTTATTACAGCCTTTGTCCAAACATGGACAAAAGAGCTGAACTCCAGAGGTGAGGTAAGAGTGACTGCTCTTGACATCAAGGCAGCATTTGACTGAGTATGACATCAAGAAGCTCTAGTAAAACTGGAGTCAATGAGAATCAAGGGAAAACTCTCTACTGGTTGGAGTCATACCGAGCACAAAGAAAGATGGTTGTGTTTGTTGGAAGTCAATCATCTCAGTTCCAGGATATCACTGCAGGAGTTCCTCAGGGTAGTGTCCTAGGCCCAACCATCTTCAGCTGCTTCATCAATGACCTTCCCTCCATCATATGGTTAGAAGTGGATGTTTGCTGATGATTGCACAATGTTCAGTACCATTCACATTCCTCAGATACTGAAGCAGCCCGTGTCCAGATGCAGCAAGATCTGGACAATATCCAGGCTTGGGCTGATAAGTGGCAAGTAACATTTGTGCCTCACAAGTGCCGACAATGATCATCTCAAACAAGAGAGAATCTAACCATCTCCCCTTGATGCTCAATAGCATTACCATCACTGAATCCCCCACTATCAACATCCTGGGGGTTACCATTGACCAGAAACTGAACTGGTCCAGCCACATAAATACTGTGGCTACAAGAGCAGATCAGAGACTGGAAATTCTGCGGTGAGTAACTCACCTCCTGACTCCCCCCCCAATGCCTGTCCACCATCTACAAGGCACAATTCAGGAGTGTGATGGAATACTTTCCACTTGCCTGGATGGGTGCAGCTCAACAACACACAAGAAGCTCGACACCATCCTGGATAAAGTGGCTCACTTGATTGGCACCCCATTCACCACCACATTCACTCCCTCCACCACCGACACACAGTGTGTACCATTTACAAGATGCACTGCAACAATGCACCAAGTCTCCCTCAAAAGCATCTTCCAAACTCGCGACCTGTACCACCTAGAAGGGCAAGGGCAGCAGATGCATGGGAACACCAGCACCTGCAAGTTCCACACCAAGCCACACACCATCCTGACATGGAACTATATCACTGTTCCTTCACTGTCGCTGGGTCAAAATCCTGTAACTCCCTTCCTAACAGCACTGTGGGTGTCCATATATCCCAAGGACTGCAGCGGTTCAAGAAGGCAGCTCACCACCACCTTCTTGAGTAATTAGGGATGGGCAATAAATGCTGGCCCAGCCAGCAATGCCCACATCCCATGAATGAATAAAAAAAATGAAATGGTAAATTTTTTTATTCCCAGGGTGGTTAAGGTTTACTGTACAATTTAGCTTAGAGTGTGCTGTTTATTTTCTTCTGAGATATTGATGTGTGTTTCATGCTGTTGATTTTTTGCTGCCACATTGGGAAATGGTGTAGCCAAAATAGCAATAGGAAGCATGACAGTGGGCAAGATGATAAACAAGTTGGTGGCTGGTGTTTTGCAGAAACTACCTTATTTCTGGGTGTCACGTTTTCAAAAACCTCTTGTCCTGCCATAATGAATCAGCTAGGACAGTATACATAACTAGAGGCTTATAAAGATCTTGATCTCTCCTTCATAATTTGTAAAGAGAGACAAGAATGGAAGGTTCAATTAAGGTTATGCCTCTACCCAGTGGAAAAATGGGATAATTGCATTTATTTCTCTCTACGAGGGCAGCTTAGAGATTTGCGTGCGCCAAGACCTGGTCAAACACAATAAAAGATTTAAATTGCAAACCATATTTGGTGTCAGATGCAAATTTTTTGCACTTCTACAGAGCAGTGCTTTATTTATTTACAGATACAGCACTGAAACAGGCCCTTCGGCCCACCGAGTCTGTGCCGACCATCAACCACCCATTTATACTAATCCTATATTAATCCCATATTCCTATCACATCCCCACCTTCCCCTACCACCTACCTATAGGGGCAATTTATAATGTCCAATTTACCTATCAACCTGCAAGTCTTTGGCTGTGGCAGGAAACTGGAGCACCCGGCGAAAACCCACGCGGTCACAGGGAGAACTTGCAAACTCCGCACAGGCAGTACCCAGAAACGAACCCGGGTCACTGGAACTGTGAGGCTGCGGTGCTCGCCACTGTGCCTCCCTGTGTTTACAATTTTCTAACTCTGTACATTGGATAAATAAACAAGGCTAATGCACTGGACTCTTGAGCATTAGGTCTTTTTCTACCTTTCCTCATTTAAACCTCAACATGAATTCTTTTTATCCCACATGTATTCTACCTTAACACTGGAGCTCAGTCTAACAATCAAACAGAGAGAGACAGACAGAATAGTGATAAAGTATAAACTAGAGAAAAACAGACTAGGGTAGATTTCATTTTTCTGTTCCAGTCTCTTAAAGATTAGTCACAGGGTTCCCTGATGGCTCAGTAAGGTTCCAAGGTGAGCACCTGAGTCATATACACCAGGAAAGAGTTAATGCCTGATTTGTGCTGGAATAGCTGATCTTACTTGGGGCAGCAGGAGGAGAGCTATAACTCGCCTTTACATACTAATGCTTGGAAGGATAAAATCAGCCAGGGTTCCCACTCCTATTTGCTATTCAGTAACCCTTACTGGATGTGCTTGTGTGGATGTCAGATGAGAACAGGATAGGCTTGGCCTGTGATGCTTCTGACAGCTATAGAGTCACACTGCTGAGGCTTCCACATAATGATCACTTATGCACCTACACCAGCAATTTCCAAGGGGATTCTCTCGATCCCTTGTCCTAACTTTGACAAGAGACTGACCCAGAAATTCTCTAAATGGCTAATTTCACCATTTCTCGTGGCTCTTCACCAATCTTCTGCTGCAGTTTTGGTGGTAAGTTGGGAACCCCTTCTTGCCCATAGAATGATACCTCAGCCATATCTTCAGAAATGCAAGGAACATTGAAAGTATTGGCAATTGATCAGTTACAGATTGTTTCCATGATATAATTAGGACAGAACAGTGAGTCCTCATTTCAAATAGACTGGAATATAGACTGGAAAAATCAGATGGGCAAAGATAGCCTAGATGACGAGATCATAGAATGTTTTTCAGATCGTTTCTTAGAACAGCACATTTTAGAGCCAACCAGAGAGCAGGCGATACTAGATCTGGTATTGTACAACAAGACAGGATTAATTGATGACCTCATAGTGAAGGCGGCCCTAGGTAACAGCGATCATAATATAGTTGAATTTTACATTTAGTTTGAGGGAGAGAAGAATGGGTCCAAAACTGGTATTTTAAACTTAAATAAGGGTAATTATGAGGGCATGGAAGCAGAGCAAGCTAAAGTGAACTGGCAAATTAGGTGTCAAGGAATTTTTAAAAATTCATTTATGGAATGTGGGCGACACTGGCTAGGCCAGCATTTATTGTCCAGCCCTAATTGCCCTTGAGAAGGTGGTGGTGAACTGCCTTCTTGAACTGCTGCAGTCCATGTGAGGTAGGTACACCCACAGTGCTGTTAGGAAGGGAGTTACAGGATTTTGACCCAGCGACAGTGAAGGAACGGCAATATAGTTCCAAGTCTGGATAGTGTGAGTCTTGGAGAGGAACTTCCAGATGGTGGTGTTCCCATACATCTGCTGCCCTTGTCCTTCTAGGTGGTAGAGGTTGTGGATTTAGAAGGTGCTATCTAAAGAGCCTTGGTGTATTGCTGCAGTGCATCTTGTAGATGGTACACACTGCTGCCACTGTGCGTCAGTGGTAGTAGGGAATGAATGTTTGTGGATGGGGTGCCAATCAAGCAGGCTGCTTTGTCCTGGATACTATCGAGCTTCTTGAGTGTTGTTGGTGCTGACCCATCCAGGCAAGTGGAGAGTATTCCATCACACTCCTGACTTGTGCCTTGTAGATGGTAGACAGGCTTTGGGGAGTCAGGAGGTGAGTTACTCACCGCAGGATTCCTAGCCTCTAACTGCTCTTGTAGCCACAGTATTTATATGGCTACTCCAGTTCAGTTTCTGGTCAATATTAGGCCCCAGGATGTTGATAGTGGGAGATTCAGTGATGGTAATGCCATTAAACGTCAAGGGAAGATGGTTAGTTTCTCTCTTGTTGGAGATGATCATTGCCTGGTACTTGTGTGGCACAAATGTTACTTGCCACTTATCAGCCCAAGCCTGGATATTGTCCAGGTCATGCAGCATTTCTACACAGACTGCTTCAGTATCTGAGGAGTCACGAATGATGCTGAACACTGTGCAATCATCAGGAAGGTCATTGATGAAGCAGCTGAAGATGGTTGGGCCTAGGACACTACCCTGAGGAACTCTTGCAGTGATGTCCTGGAGCTGAAATGACTGACCTCGAACAACTACAACCATCTTCCTTTGCGTTAGGTATGACTCCAACCAGTGGAGAGTTTTCCCCCGATTCCCCCTGATTCCCATTGATTCCAGTTTTGCTAGGGATCCTTGATGCCATACTCGGTCAAATGCTGCCTGATGTCAAGAGCAGTCACTCTCACCTCACCGCTTTTGTCCATGTTTGAACCAAGGCTGTAATGAGGTCAGGAGCTAAGTGGCCCTGGCGGAACCCAAACTGAGCGTCACTGAGCAGGTTATTGCTAAGCAAGTGCTGCTTGATAGCACTGTTGATGACACCTTCCATCACTTTATTGATGATTGAGAGTAGACTGATGGGGCAGTATTTGGCCGGATTGGACTTGTCCTGCTTTTTGTGTACAGGACATACCTGGGCAATTTTCCACATTGCTGGATAGATGCCAGTGTTGTCGCTGTACTGAAACAGCTTGGCTAGGGGCACGGCAAGTTCTCGAGCACAGGTCTTCAGTACTACTGACGGAATGTTGTCAGGGCCCATAGCCTTTGCAATATCCAGTGCCTTCAGTTGTTTCTTGATATCACATGGAGTGAATCGAATTGGCTGAAGTCTGGCATCTGTGATGCTGGGGACTTCAGGAGTAGGCTGAGATGAATCATCCACTCTGCACTTCTGGCTGAAGGTTGTTGCAAATGCTTCAGCCTTGTCTTTTGCACTAATGTGCTGGGCTCCCCCATCATTGAGGATTGGGATATTTGTGGAGCTGCCTCCTCCAGTTAGTTGTTTAATTGTCCACCACCATTCACGACTGGATGTGGCAGGACTGCAGATCTTAGATCTGATCCGTTAGTTGTGGGATAGATCAATAGAGATGCAGTGGCATTCATTCAAGGGGATATTTCAGAATACAAAGAATAGATACATTCCAACAAGAAATAAAAATTCCAAGGGGAGGACCCACTATCCGTGGTTAACTAAAAAGGTTAAAGATAGTATCAAACTTAAAGAAAAAGCAGATAATTGTGCAAAGATGGGTGCCAGGTCAGAAGATTGGACAGAATATATAGAACAGCAAAGAATGACTAAAAGATTGATAAGGAGGGAAAAATTAGAGTACGAGAGAAAGCTAGCTAGAAATCTAAAAACAGATAGTAAGAGTTTCTATCGATATTTAAAAAAGAAAAGAGTTAACTAAGTGAGCACTGGTCCTATAGAAAGTGAGTCTGGGGAATTAATAAAGGAAAATAAGGAGATGGCAGATGAATTGAACAGGTATTTGCATCAGTCTTCACTATAGAGAATACAAATAACATTCCAGAAATAGCTTTAATTCAGGAAACGGAAGAGTTGGAGGTACTCAAGAAAATTACAATCACCAGGGAAATAGTACTAAACAAATTGTTGGAGCTGAGGGCTGACGGGTCCCTGGGTCCTGATGAACTTCATCCTACGGTCCTAAAAGAAATAGTTGATGTGTTGGGTTTTAATTTTCCAAAATTCCCTAGATTCGGGGAAGGTTCCATCAGATTGGAAAATAGCAAATGTAAGTCCTTTATTTAAAAAGGGAGGGAGGCAGAAAGGAGGAAACTACAGGCCAGTTAGCTTAACATCTGTCTTAGGGAAAATGTTAGAAGCTATTATTAAAGATGTTATAGCAGGACACTTGGAAACATTCAAAGTAATCAGGCAGAATCAACATGGTTTTCTGAAAGGGAAATCATGTTTAATCAATTTATTGGAATTCTTTGAAGAAGTAACATGTGCTGTGGATAATGGGGAACCAGTATTGTTCTTAGATTTCCAGAATGAATTTGATAAGATGCCACATCAAAGGTTATTGCAGAAAATAAAAGTTCATGGTGTAAGAGGCAACATATTGACATGGATAGAAGGTTAGCTAGCTAACGGGAAACAGAAAGTAGGCATAAATGCGTAATTTTCTAGTTGGCAAGATGTAATGAGTGGTGTGCCACAGGGATCAGTGCTGGGGCCTCAACTTTTTACAACTTACATCAATGACTTGGATGAAGGGACCGAAGGTTTGGTTCCTAAATTTGCTGATGACACAAAGACAGGTAGGAAAGTAAGTTTTGAAGAGGACATAAGGAGGCTACAAAAGGAGAAATAGATAGGTTAAGTGAGTGGGCAAAGATCTAGCAAATGGAGTACAATGTGGGAAAATGTGAAATTGTCCATTTCGGAAGGAAGCATAAAAAAGCAGCATGTTATCTAAATGGTGAGAGATTGCAGAGATCTGAGATGCAGGGATCTGGGTGTCGGTGCATGAATTGCAAAAGGTTAATATGCATGTACAGCACATAATTAGGAAAGCTAATATAATGTTATTGTTTATTGCAAGGGGAATTGAATACAAAAGTAGGGAGGTTATGCTTCAGTTATACAGGGTGGTGAGACCACATCTGGAGTACTGTGTACAATATTGGTCTCGTTATTTAAGGAAGGATGTAAATGCATTGGAAGCAGTTCAGAGAAGGTTTACTGGACTTATACCTGGAATGGGCACATTGTCTTATGAGGAAAGGTTGGACAGGCTGGGCTTGTATCCACTGGAATTTAGAAGAGTAAGAGGTGACTTGATTGAAACATATAAGATCCTGAGGGATCTTGACAGAGTGGATGTGGAAATGATGTTCCCCCTTGTGGGAGAATCTAGAACTAGGGGTCATTGTTTAAAAATAAGGGGTCACCCATTTAAGACAGAGATGAGGAGAAACATTTTCCCTCAGAGTGTCATGAGTCTTTGCAATTCTCTTCCTCAAAAGGCAGTGGAAGCAGAGACTTTAAATATGTTTAAGGCAGAGATAGATAGATTCTTGATTAGCAAGGGGATGAAAGGTTATCGGAGGGCAGGCAAGAATGTGGATTTGAGGTTACAAACAGATCAGTCACAATCCTATTGAATGGCAGAGCAAGCTCGAGGGGCCAAGTGGCGTACTCCTGCTCCTTGTTCGTATGTACGTGTTAATTTGTTAGATTTTGCACTTCGCTACTTTAAAAATCTCTCTCCAGTGATTCAGGGTTTATACTGATAGGTACTGCTGTCACAGGCAACTATATAATAGCTGGAGATGGAGAGTTATAATTTATTTTGTCGATAGAATTTTCCAGGTGGTTAAAACTCGTCTTAATTTGATTGAGTTTATGGCAGGCAAGGCCTTGACTAAGGCATTTGTATTACTCCAAATGGTTTTACAGCAAACTCTCTCTTGGTACTGCACATATTGTACCTTTGTTTAAAGCCTTATTTTAAACACCTGTGATTCCACCAGGACGCTAAAAGAGAGCAGTGTAAAGGAGATATCTTCCCATGATATATCAGCATAAAAAAATTAACTCATTTGACCTTTACACAAAATTACCTAGAATATATAGCTCAGAATCCATCCCTAATAAGAACTTATAGGGGCAGAGAGAAATATGGGAGCAAAACCAAAAAAATCCTTTTACTGACTTTTGCCTTCAGGTCCCCCATAGGATAATACTGTGAAACTCCATTGCGGTGCTGCCATATCAGGCATTTGTTCTGTTGAATAACTTTTTCCTCTGTGTTTCACATCTGCTGTTACTGCACATGCTACATGATTGCAAACTTACTGGGAAGACATGCAAACATCTTGAATCTGCTTCCATGGTTTTTGTTGGAATATGCAGGGAAGTTACTAATCTGGCATTCAATGTAACAGAGGCAGCACAGTGGCACAGTGGTTAGCACTGCAGCCTCACAGCTCCAGGGACCTGGGTTCGATTCTGGGTACTGCCTGTGCGGAGTTTGCAAGTTCTCCCTGTGTCTGCGTGGGTTTTCGCCGGGTGCTCTGGTTTCCTCCCACAGCCAAAGACTTGCAGGTGATAGGTAAATTGGCCATTATAAATTGCCCCTAGTGTAGGTAGGGAATATGGGATTACTATAGGGTTAGTATAAATGGGTGGTTGTTGGTTGGCACAGACTCGGTGGGCCGAAGGGCCTGTTTCAGTGCTGTATCTCTAAATTTAAAAAAAATAATTCTCTATCTTGTTACTGTTCCCTTTGTTACAGACAGATGCAAGATGATAGGGATGGTTTCCCCTTTTTCACTTCTCAACTGACCGAAGCCAGCATTTTTTTTTAAATGTGTTTTTTTAACCCCTGAGTGCTTTAATTATCAAGAACAGACATGTGACAGGTTTTCTCATAAGTTTAAAAGAAAGATAAATATTTATTATACAACACCCAAAATATATGCAACAACACCCACTCCCACATTCCTACAGATATTTACATACTCAAGAAAACATAGAGATTATAAAGACAATATACATTAGATCTGATGATTTCAAAGTGTCCCCTGTTGAACCTGCTTTTCTCCAGGGTGAAGACCTGAAATGGTACACTCTTTTGTTCACTGAAGGAAGACTTGGGAGGTTCAGAAAGACAGTTGCACTGTTGCAGACTGCCCCTTGTTATATTCCAGCCAAAGGTCAATGGTGAAGCCCTGGTACAATTTCTCAGGTAGGGAGTTCGAGGCCAAACTCCTGTCGCTGCCTACCTGCTTGGGCAGGGTCCTGTCTCTTCGATGGCATAGATAGATCTCCTTTGTCTTCCCACAATATACCTTTATTAAAGCTCTGTAACAGAAACCTAGTTGCTGTCATGTGACCATAGTTTCTCTTTCCAGTGTCCTCATAAATGTTTTCTGATGCTGAGACATTGTTGGACAATGGAGTTCAGGTGTGATTCGTCCTCGTCCCACCTTGATAGAGTAAGACTTTTCACACCCATTCGTTTGTCTTTTGAGTTTTGAATCAAAATTCTGCAAAATCATTGTTAACCCAATCAGTTGGGAAGAAGCAGCCATTTCCACAGAAAATGTTGTTTGCATTTTCATGATTTCTCAGAGATGTGTCCAGAAAGGTCATTTATATTTTAATGACTTCGCCAAGACTTGTCCAGACATGAAAATTAGCTCAGTGTTCTTGTAGTTCTTTGTGCATTGGTAGGAAAGGAAGGGTTACCTGACCTCTTACTCCATTTTGTTTACAAAAATAGTGTCCATTTCAGGTTTACTTCATTAGTTCATTTTAAAGTTCATAAGTTTGGATTGCGTGGGCGTAATGCCTTTCCTTATTTTCTACTTCAGTTATATGTGTCTTTGCTTCTCTTTTAATTTCTCTTTTTTGATGGCTTCCTTTTCTTCATTCTCACACTGCAGGCGACTCCCAAATCTAGATTTCTGGTCAATATTGTTTCATTATCACTGATAACAACGTCGATTTGAAAATCCAGGTTACTCATATTACCGAGGTTACTTTGCCATACTCACTGACATTGCTTAATCCTTCCAAATGTTGAGTTCTATTTACTGCATCATGTGTCATTTTCATGTCTACGCATGCATAGTAGTGTTCTATGTATGAGGGGAAATAGAAGCAAGTATATAATCCCAGATACATATATGTTAAATCAAATTACTAGTGTGACCTGACCAACCAGAAATAGCAGACAACTAAGTATATGTGCAGCAGTGTTGATGTAAAAAGAGTTGCATTTATTTGGCCACCTTATCGTATCTCAGAACCACCTCAAGGTGCTTTGCAAACAACAAATTACTTTGCAGTAAAATTACTGTTGCTATGCAGGAAAAGAACATTTTGCCCACAGTTGGATCTCACAAACAACAATGAAATAAACGATCATTTTAATCTGTTTTTAATGGTTCAGGGATGAATGTTGGCTCACAGACTAGCAGAACCCTCTTGTTCTCCTGGAACACATGACATTGGACCTTTGACGTCCACTTGTAGGGCCAGATGGGGAAGCTGATTTGACGTTTCACCTGAAGGACGACACCCCTGAGTGTGCAGCATTCCGCTTGGTTCTGCACTAGAGTGTCAGCTCACATTACAAGAAATATTCATGGCCTGATTTGTCTTTTTTTAGCTGTGGGTGGCTGGCTCATGGTGCAGGTAGGTTATGCAATTCTACCAAATTATTTTTGTTTGCTGTAGGCTATGCCACATATGGTGACAAGCACTTCAATAATTAGAAGTGAAACAATGAAGGTGCTGCAGTGGATGAGAAGCTAGATTTTTGGAGCGCTTGAGGCCTTACTTAATGAGCTGGGATTATGTTGAGCATCACAGCCCCTTGGAGCCTTGCTTGCCTGAGGGGGTCAGAGTACAATTCCACACAGTGTCTCCTAATTTGACCAGTGTTCTTTTCCTTTCACTTGTTGCTTAGTTAAGGAATGAGTAAAAGGTGCTCTAGTTTGCTCTTTATCTGGATTGAACAGGCTTGATGGGCCTCATGGTCTCTTCCTATCCTGTCCTTACATTTGTCTGTTGTTGCATGCAGTGTGGGAGGCTACAGATGTATCAATGTAAACTATGGGTGCAAGTCACCTCAGTTGGTTTTGCCAGTTGTTGCTTCAGCATGGAGTGTGAGGGCTAAAAGTGGAAGAGAAATTCTGCAGCATAGGTTTCGAACAATGTTCTATCACTTGGACATTTATTTCAGAAAGTGAAATAATTCCCATTAATGTTTAATTTAAGTATTTTTGGAACATCTTGTTCCATTTCTGCTCAGCTGGTTTAATTCTTCTACAAATTGACTGCTTCCAGATTCACATCTATCTTCCTTCCTCCTCAATAGCACACCGAGTGGAGTTTAGTGCTTCTTCTAACAGTGCAAAATTTATGAAAGAATACATTTGTTACAGCCAAGAACACATTTCCTGTAAAATCAATAATATTATGCATGTTTTAAGTAAAATTCCAGCTGGCAAAAATGCTTGTTGCATATTAATTAAAAGAATAATCATGTACACACTTCGCAGAGAATTTTATGCTCTCTCCCACGGCGGGTTTGGAGGCAGGGAGAGCATAAAATTGGGTGGGATGGGGGGATGGGGGGGGAGCCCCGCCACCTTCCTGCCTCCATCAAAATTAACTCTGAAGTAGGCAGGCCTGAATGAGGGACCCATTATTGGGAAGGGGGGTCCACTGAGAGCCACCTTGCTGCTGGTCACCCTATACTCCACTCCCCCACAACTCCCACCCTGCGAGACCCCTTCCCGCCCTGACCTACCTGTGGCCTGGGTCCAGCGCCACTCCTAGGCCTTGGGTGGGTGCTCCACTGGCCGCAGCCACCGCCTCTGTTGTGGCGCTGCTCAGTTAAAGAGCTGCCAGCCACTGATTGGAGGGCCTCCCACAGCAGGGGTGATGCAGGGTTCTCGCCAGTGTTTTTGCCAGAGGTCGTGACCCCTGTCTCCCAGATAAGATACCGGCCTTAATATTTCATTCAAGCATTCAGTATTTTTTTTTTAAATACAGTTAGAATGTCCACGTTTATTTGAAATTGGGAGAAGTGCCCATATTTCATTGCGTTTTACAACCTTCTGACTAAGTTACAGGAAGTAATGTTTTTGAAGCACAAGGTTCCTGAGAATCTGGTTTTATTAGGGGTACCTACAAGCTGTCATCTAGTTGCGATGCAATTGTAATAAAGCAGTTAATGAGTTTGTTAAAATTTAGGACATACCTTAGATATTTTTTTAGAAACAGCAATGCTAGTCACTGCCATAAGTGATCTGTACTTCTTACATTTAGAGGTGTTACCATATTGTCTAATATCTAACTATATGATAGCGTGACTCGGGTGTGTTAACAATTATAGGTCATCTGATCCGAATTGGATATCCGTGTCTTTTACACCTGCCCTTGCATGGACCCCTCAAACCATTTTGAAGGTGGCCCAAGGAAACCCTTGGTAAGATGAGGTCAGACACAAATCATCAAGTTGTATTTTTTTCTCAGCAAGTAAAACATACAGAGCAACAATTATCATTGGACTCAGTTAGCTCAATCAGTGCAACTTATCTCCAAGTAATAATAAAAAATAATGAATATGCTATGTTTCCCACAGGTCGTCTTGACTTAAACGAAATAATTCTAACCGCTCTTGCTGCATTCTAACCATGCTGTCTCAGCTTTCTTTTCAAATTGAGCGAGTGTTTATGCCTCTGTTTTTAACCTCCTCATGTTCACAATCCAAGGAGAGGTCCTCTTCCAGACAAAGCCTTCGAAACACCCAGGCATTTTCCAACACAATGGATTTGAGGTGCTATTGATTACTGAGACAGGCTAATTAATTACTTACTGTTTAGAGACTTTTAGGGAAGCGATGTCAATGCCTATTAACATTTTACCTCAGTGCTTTTTTAGAAAAAAGTGACTGAATAAAATTTGCTATCAAAACCCAATATCTAAATGTAACTCTTTTCCCAACTTTTTTCTCTGGGAAAATTCACAAACAGTTATTTGATCAATATACATATAGCAGTTTGTTACTCCAGCTGCAGAGTCTACAATTCTGAGAAAAACCAGGTGAGCACTGTATGGCGATGGGTTATGCAATCACAAGCAATGCATTGCATATGAGAAAGCAACAGCTGAGTTATTCAGGAGGAAGAGTCTGGAAGTCATTAGGACTGCAGTCAGTGGAGAGGTGTGCAGAACTGTTGGTATGTATCATATTAATTATAAGGTTTACAGGGCACCAAGGCTCCTTTGACAGCACCTTCCAAACCCACCTAGAAGGACAAGGGCAGCAAATGCATGGGAACACCACCACCTGCAAGTTCCCCTCCAAGCCACACACCATCCTGACTTGGAACTATATCACCGTTCCTTCACTGTCGCTGGATCAAAAGCCTGGAACTCCCTTCCTAACAGCACTGTGGGTGTACCTACCCCACGTGGACTGCAGCAGTTCAAGCAGGCGGCTTACCACCACCTTCTCAAGGGCAATTAGGGATGGACAATAAATGCTGTCCTAGCCAGCAATGTCCACATCCCATGAACAAATAAAAAACAAAAATTGCTTGACATGTTTCCTCAACATGTCCATTTACAGTGTTTGTGCACAAGTATAATCACACTTATTATGATAGTGCAGTGACCAAATGCATGATATCCTATTTGCCCTTTTACAGTGAAAAGAATCCAGTGGTGGTCCATATACTCTTGAAGAGCACCACACACCCAAGCACCAACTGTCAGGTCTACCTAAAGGAATAAAGGAGGCACCAGTAGAGACACATTCACAACAGGAAATGATCATTAAGTTGAGCAAGCACAGAGTGACAGCGATGAAAGGACAGCAGTAGTGCAGGTTAATGATAGGCTATCTAGCAGAAATCCAACATGTTGTGTGCCTATCTTCAGCTTCATGTGGATAGAGACCTTATTATTGCTATCCAGTGGAAGCTGTGAGAACATGGGTCTGTGTGGAACAGTCTGTCAAACCCATCGATACATATGCTATTGGAAAGTGATACGGGAAATTGAACCACCAAGTTGTCTTGACTGCAGTCTGCCATTGACCATGTAACACAAGTGATGTCAACATTGAAGACCTCATTTATACAGGGCATAGGCATAGTTGGAGAATTCTCGTGAGTGCTTCCCTTTCTGCTATGGAAGCCTTGGAGTCCAAATTGAAAGATCTAGTCATTGTTCGCTTCTGTTCATTGGAGACCGAGTACCTGCGACCATGAGCACAAGATGCTGAGACGTTTTATGCTCACACAAGTCAGTGAGTATATGTCCTCCAGCAGTGCTATACATGGAGTAGCACACGAGCAGTCATTAGCATGACATTGACAGTTGTATGTCATCACATACTCTCTCACGAGTTCCTTTAGGCTCCACATCTAGAAGCAAGCACTCACAGTAACTCTGGCAAAATGAACCTTTTGCACTGCTACAGGCCCACCATGGTTTGTCGTAGATACAGGCAGCATAACTTCTCACAGCTCACCAGGTGCAATAATAGATAGTTGATTTTGTGTTGTTTTGATGTGGATGTTTCACTGGGATGGGAGGAAGATTCTTTTCTCCTTTCTAATTCTGTGAATTGTATGTATTATAACAATAGCACAAAATCAGTGAATTCATATTGAATTTTAATTGTGGAAAAAAACTGTATTTGTCTCTGTAGCAACTTCTGCTGGGTGTGCAATTAGTAGAAGGGTCCACAACAACAGTACAGAAAAGTTCATGACAGACGAGGGGAAAACAAGGGAGAGAAGTAAATCAAACACATACATGCACTGCAAAACCTAATTTACTTTTAATGTGCCTTGCAATCTGTTCCTTCATTTATGCCAAAAGAAAACATTAGAGGTTAATTTCTATGCTGTTTTTTTTTTGGTCTAGAACTCTGTGCATTTTACCTGGCACAAAACATCAAAAATTTTCATTGCAGGTGGAAATTGGACCCCTGATTTGAACTCTGACTGGAATCGGGGGTGCGGGAGCTGAAGCAGGTGGTGAACTGTACAGCCCCCTAGATTGTGAGGCCAACGTAATTTTAACTCCTGGCTTTAGTCAGATGCCCCAACACTAACTTGCGCCCAAAGTTGGTGGGAATGACTTAACTGACAGGAAGTGGGAGTCAAAACTCATGGGGACTCAGACTGCTGCCAGAGATCTACAGGAAATATGGAATTGGAAAGTTCACGATTGGGAAGGAGGGGAAGCACAGGGCAGGGAGCACTCTTTTAGCTCCTGGCCCTCAAGGAACCATTTTTAAAAAGAAAAATTATAACTGACCTCCCTGGGCTTTTCAGAGCGGGATTGAGCACTTGCAGGCCTTAGATGGGTCTACAGATAAAATGGTGTGCACATCTCAATGTCATCACTGGTGCATGATTTGGTCATTGAAATTAGACCCCTCACCACTGGGGCAGACAGGGACCATCCCTCTTAGATTTCTGCTCCAGTCTGGTGTTAAAATTTTGAGGGTTTTCTTTCTGTCTTTGTTAGTTACTTTCATTCTTGTTAAGGTTAACTGTTACACCATTGGAGCCACCGGGTTTGTCTTCTACTGATATCTGATAAAATACGTCAATCATTGCTTTCACTTTGAACTAAGTAAATATAATAAGAATGCAACAAATAACACATTGTTGCATAATGTTTCTTGTATTTGACGTAGAAGTACAGAAGACAAAGGGGCTGAAAGTGAGCGCAGACTGCATAGCACCCTTACAGACTGGAAGATCAGACAACCAGGAAATACACCTAGCATCTCAGGAACAGCTACATGGAAATGACTGCACCATGGAGCATGCAAATATAAGGAAGATCATTACTAAATCGTGCCATTGTGTGGCACTGCAGCTGTAGGAGCACACCACTACCATGAGCACAGCTGAAAGTGGTTACACCAAGATCACACCCACTAGTGCCCTCCAGTGTTGACCCTTCAACATCAGTCTTATGTCCTGCGACATGCCAACATTCAAGATTTATTGCAGAGTGATAGCAGGCTAGATGGATGACTCCGAGGAGATCCTGTCTATCCTTTTTGACCTTGATGATGACACCAGTTGTTGTGACAACCAGTGGTGTTGAAGAATGCTAGAGTGAAACTCATGCCAAAATTAGAGTGCTTACTCAGCTTTGCATTGGAATATTTTAGCTGGATCAGTTGGGGAAGGCGGGCCTTGTAGTATGCGCTAGGAAAAGCATCCAAAATATTGATGGTGAGCAATATGCGTCATGATAGCAAAATTAAGGTCCGCATCAGCAAGCTGAGGAATGATGAGCAGAAGAAAGAGGACTTGAGAATACTGCTTAGGTGGAGGAGGCATCATTGCTAGACAGCTGTATCTGCCGATCAATGCCACATTATTCAACTTAGTTCCAACACACTCTCTATTGAAATGGGGCAATGGTGACTATCTCTTCTGCTTGTGCTATGAGGTGCTGGTGCAGTTTATGGGAAAGGTATGGTCCCTCAGTGGAGTTGATGATTGTTGAGTGATTCCCAGCAACTGAAGACAACATTCCTGTGGGAGAAATGGCCCTGATCTTGTTGGCTCCTGATTGCTTGTAAGAGGCTAGAATCTTACTTTCTAAGAGTCACATCGTGCCTATCTTGCTCAGCCACAAAATCACCATACAGTGTATCATACTTGGTGACTGTAGAGGAGTCATAGAGTCATGTACAGCACAGAAGGAGGCTATTCAGCCCATCGAGTCCATGCCAACTCTCCATGGAGCTTTCAGTTAGTCCCACTCACCCGCTCAATCCCCGTAGCATTGCAATCCTATTTCCTTTAAATGCCATCCAATTTCCTTTTGAAGTCATTGACTGTCTCCCCTTCCACCAAACTTGTGGGCAGCGAGTTCCACCAACCGCTGCGTTAAAAAGTTCTTCCTCACATTCCCCCTTCATCTCTTGCCCAAAGCCTTCAGTCTGTGTCCCCTAGTCCTTGTACCGTTAGTTAATGGGAACAGATTTTCTTTGTCTTACTTATCTAAGCCTGTCATAATCTTGTACACTTCAATTAAATCTCCCCTCAATCTCCTTTGTTCTAAGGCGAGGAAGTGCAGGTACTCCTGTGTACTTAGGGTACAGTACATGTGATGTGAAAGGTCACCCTGTACTCACCTTCTGTGGCATGTATTCCTTATTATGGATATTCCTCTTGCTCTAACTCTAATTGTTTCCCAAGGAGGGGGTGTATCTGAAGACACTGACAAATTAATACAGTATGGGGGCTGCTGAGCGAAGAAGGCCGCGATGCTGGGATTTCACATGATTACAGGCACCACCAGTTAGCTTTGAACAATTTGTAGCCTTGGCCTTAGAAGCTGAACGATGACAGTATCACACGTTATGATACAAATATTACACTTGTTTAATGATATGTGCTGCTTGGATTAAGTATCCTTTTTCCACTTACAGTTGTACACAAGTGGTACAGAATGGAGAGATTAGATGGCCTTAACTGATTTTAACTTTACTTGCAGTAAGTGTTCAGTTATTTTATGTGGCAGGTTCCCATAGGTTATTGGCTTATCAAGTCATAAATATTGAACCCATCTCTTGTGTTATGTTTTTGAGATGACAGTTACCTTAACACTAACCATATTTGTCAATTGTAGCTATAGCAACAAAACTCTTCTAGCCTTATTGGCTGAACACAATATCACGTTGTCGAGTGGTTTTTATTGCAATCATTTGCTTTGGCTTTCCTGATGTCACTGAATTTGTTCCACACTTCTTTGGTGGTTCTCTCAGTTTCAGACAGTGCATTAACTCACTGTGTCATATCCTCCCATGCATGAGATGAATGGGCCTTCGTTGTGTAACTCGCTGACCCAAATATTTCCTTTTGAGAGCCAGCACTTCATCTATAAGCAACAATACCACACAGCCAGTGAAATGTGCTTTTCTTGTAATGGATAGCAGCCATGATGTCTCCTGTTCCTCTGCTCTTACAGTTATTTCAGTGGCCACAGCCGGTTTTATCACAATTATTAGTGGCGTTAAAGCACTTAGTAAATGCTTAGCAGTCCCTCACGCTTAGTGGTGGTTTTTTTAACTGCTGACTTGAGGCACAGAGAGTTCAATTATTGCCCAGTGGAGAGCTCAAGCCACGTTCAATTATTGGCTTTATTAGCGAAATTACTGGCAACAACGCCAGAAGTGGAGCGATTAGCTCCACATGTCCAGAGGCCAATCAAGCAAAACAGCCGATTTGTCTCATGAGTGTCTAAAAAATGTATGTGGCTTAAAAGTTAAGAGCAGTGGTGACCCTCACTGCCACTTGCAGTGCATGGCAGAATGTTCACACTCCCTGCAGCTCTTTATAGGAACATAGAAACATAGAAAATAGGAGCAGGCCATTCGGCCCTTCAAGCCTGCACCGCCATCCAAACTCAGTACCCTGTTCCTGCTTGCTCCCCGAATCCCTTGATCCCTTTAGCCCTAAGAACTATATCTAACTCTTTCCTGAATGTATTTAATGATTTGGCCTCAACTGCTTTCTGTGGTAGAGAATTCCACATTTTCACCACTCTCTGGGTGAAGAAATCCCTCCTCATCTCAGTCATAAATGGCTTACCCCTTATCCTTAGACTGTGACCCCTGGTCCTGGACCCCAAACCCCCCAACTGCCATCAGGAACATCCTTCCTGCATCTAGTCTGTCCAGTCCTGTTAGAATTTTGTAGGTTTCTATGAGATCCACTCTCATTCCATAGAAATTTTCCAGGGAGCCCATGAAATAATGCGAAAGTGTGGGAGGTGGGAGTGGAGTCTGGCTGCTCTAAGTGCAGCACCGGTAGGGCTGGCTGTCTCATCTAGGAAGGGAGTATGAATGGAGGAGCACTGAGAGAGAGCAGCATGAAAGTTTTCCTGTTTTCTTAAAAGCATTATTAAAACACTCTTTACATGCAGCAGCTTCACATTATAAGTATTATGTAGCATTATAGTTTAGATGGCAGTCCATGATTACTTTCAACCAAGAAAGCTGAGTTAGCATAGCCTCCCGGGGATAAGTAAAGCTTCTGGTGCACCACTGCACCACCATACTTCAGTTGCTAACCCTGCTAACTCAGACTACTACCCACTGTGAGTCTTACAACTCTACTACTCTCTTGGACCACCCTCTACTCTTCTAGACTGGAATGTACCTATCGATATCTACTACATCCGTACTCTTAGGTGGAAATTTCCTCCATAGTTTTCACTTCTGTGATAAAACTTCAAGATATTCCTCTTCATTGAATTGACCAACATCAGGTCTGATCTGCAGTGAAATAAGAACGAGGATTGAATTGCATTGCTAAGGAATTCTGCCCAAGCTCGTGGTTAATTTACTTGACAGGTAATATAGTGTGTGGGTGGGGCGGGGATGGACATCCTGATGTTAAGGCTGAGATGCAACGGTCCAGGACCCCTCCTGCTGATTCCATCAAAGTCCACAGGGTCAGGGACCCCCTTGCTTATAGTGTTACTGGCAGGCACCTGGGCCATTAGGGCCGTACATAGAGGCTGGAAATACAACACAGAAAGAGGGTAGAAGCGCCCTCAGCTGCCTCCAGTCAAATAAATGAAAATAATTGTAATATTTTCTTTGGGGGAATCAGACCAAGATCGTGGCCTGGTGGGGTTCACTTCTGCCCTTTGGTTGGCTGGTATAACCTGGTCTATCAGGAGCTACCACTAATACTACCCCAGGTTCCTCTGAGGAGGAGGAGAGGCATGAATGCCTTACGCAGGGATTTCCCAGCCTGTCCTCCTCCTACATTAATGGGCTTCTTTAGGGTTCCATCCCCAGCAGGAAACCTCTGTGAAAGATTGGAACCTGACATAACCAGGACTCAGTCTAATTTACATCCCGATTGGGCCACTCACACCAGAATTATGGTGGGAGTCTACCAGAAAGACCGTGGTATTTTGACCCCATGATTTTTTTCTCCCTCACTTCTCAGTAATGTTGGTGGGAATCTTCAAAGCAACACTATACACAGCCAAACAGTCTGCTGGTCCTTCATGCAAACATTATATTCACATCTATCTTTTCACGAAATGATCAAAGAGGAAAAACATACTTCACAGGTATTATTTTGAAGCAAATATTTCCAATGGATTTCTACAAATATCTTTTGTTTTTTCTGTTCATAATCTATTCTCACTAATACAAATCTTATTTACTGCATTTTGGCTGGTGTATACTCGAGGCTGCAAAATTCGTCAGGGGTTCCTCCTGCTGTAAATCTGGTAGGAGAGTGGTAGAGCCATCAGGTTAACAACGGGGATCTGGCTTATGCTGGCTTTCTGCTGTTTCCTCAAGTCTCCTTGGTGCCCTGTTCCAAACCAAATGATGGCCTTGTACCAGGACACTGAATGCCAGGAAATCCTGCATCTTAGGCTCAGTCATGGCTTGGTGATTCCGTCTGCCCATTCAGATGGGTCAGATGAGGTAGTCCAGCCTCTATGTGGGTGGCTGTGGGTCCTACTGGTGAGGTGCAGGCTAGACAAGTAGCCTGGGCTCCCAAATACAATATTTTTTTACATTACAACGGTGACTATATTTCAAAAGTACTTCATTGGCTGTAAAACTTTGGGATGGGCGGCACAGTGGCGCACTGGTTAGCACCGCAGCCTCACAGCTCCAGCGACCCGGGTTCAGTTCTGCGTACTGCCTGTGCGGAGTTTGCAAGTTCTCCCTGTGACCGCGTGGGTTTCCACTGGGTGCTCCGGTTTCCTCCCACAGCCAAAGACTTGCAGGTTGATAGGTAAATTGGTCATTGTAAATTGCCCCTAGTGTAGGTAGGTGGTAGGAGAATGGTGGGGATGTAGTAGGGAATATGGGATTAATGTAGGATTAGTATAAATGGGTGGTTGTTGGTCGGCACAGACTCGATGGGCCTGTTTCAGTGCTGTACCTCTAAATAAAATAAATGTCTGCAATTGTGAATGGCAGTATATAAATGCAAGTCTCTTTCTGTCTTTCAAAAAAGAGGATTGTTTTTCAAATCTTTTACGTAGTTGCGTCCCCTCACTCCCTAGCCATACTAGGGAGGCTGAGGGGAGGGAGTGCAAAGTTGGTGGGAAGGTTGAGGACTGGGCAAGGATGGGTGAGTCCCAAGGTTTTCAGATGCATGAGGTAGGCAGGTGCCAGAGATATGCCCACCTGTTCCATTCTAATTAGGTGCCCTACCACTGACCCTACAAACTCCACTTGGTCAAACAGCTCTTAGGAATTTCAGAGACAAAACTTTTGGCTAGCTCGAAACTCTTCTAATCTATTGTAGTAGTTTTTTAAAAAATTAATTATTAAGGATTGTACTATAATATACTTTCGGCAAATATCTCGAAATGCTATGGGCTGGATCTTGTTCTTCCCCAGGGGTTGGGTTCCATGGCGGTGGGGTTGGGGAGCCTGCAGATGGCTCTGGATGAGGCCCGCCAAAGACCTCGATGCCATGAGGGCCCTGCCCGATCCTCCTCGCGACTGCGAGGCTCCTTGGCACCCCCCACCCCCCCCCACCACTGGGCAATGGGACCCCAATTAAAATATTTAAATCAATAAGATGAATGAATTAACATACACTTACCTGCAATCTTGAGGACCTGCTGTGATCTTCGGCATGGCAGCCAGCACTCCCGTGCCTTCAAATCCCCATCCGAGGAAAGGCGGCACCACACTGGTGGGGAGGGGGTAGGAGGTAAGATTTTCAGTGCCGGGGGTGGGGGAATCGGGGTCAAATAAATGTAATGGGTGTAGGGGAAGGTGGGAAGGGTTGAACTGTAAACATTGTGCAGTCTGGGGGAGGGGGTTAATTTCAGGTGTTAAAGGTAGGTATTTTGGAGGGGGAAGGGCAAATAGTTATTGTAATTGGGGAGGTGGGAAAGGGGTGTTAGAAATTTATTTATTTAATTTTGGGGGTCTGTCTTTAAAAAGTTAAATTGGGCGGCAAGGCTGGCTGCCCTTTAAAAATGGCGCCAGTGCCTGCGCACAGGCAGCTGACGCCACTGCCAGGGACGGACAGCCCACCCCTGCCACGAGATTGGGGGTGGGGGCGAGAGTCGCCCTGGCTATTTAAATGAGCCGCTGCACTTAAGATTGCGGTGGATCTCTGGCGTGTGGCGGGCCTCCATCTTTTGAGCTCGGCGGCGGGCTCTTAAAATCCAACCTATATTGCTAATACATGTACAAATTAAGGTAAATCTATTCTGCATTTATTGAATGCAGTGCAGCACACAACATAAAGCTGCACTTCAAGAATATTAAAGTATAACAACATCTCAAATATCTGGAACAGTTCAAGATTGTGTGCGTCTAACACTGAAAAGCCAAGCTTTAATTTCTAAAATAAAGTTTAGATTGTCCCACAAGTGTAAAAATGACCAGCATTATTAAATACTTTATTAATTAGTTTAGTTTAGTTTAGAGATACAGCACTGAAACAGGCCCTTCGGCCCACCGAGTCTGTGCCGACCACTAATGGTTAACGTTAGTACTCTAGCCACTCATGATCAAAAAATTCTCCTCGTTCATTGTGCAATAACCTCTGAACACACACACACACAAAATCGCATGCTTTAAAAAAAACAGGGATCCTCCCTCTCTTATTCTGTTTAAATTGTACAGGATATAAGCATTCGCTGTATTGATCACTCAGCTCAAGAACAGAGTACACAGCAGCACTTTATTAATGCAGTTTAAGTAGTTGAGTGAGAGAGAGAGAGAGAGAGCGAGAGCGAGATCGAGCGCAAGTGAGCTCCAGAGATATACACACACACAATACACATACAGACACACACGCTGTCCTGATACATGCTCTGCTCAATGGCAAACTCCGGCTGCATCCTGCTGTCCAACTCAGCTATGCTCCCTCACACCATCCCCTGCACTCCAGCCTTTCTCTTTCTCCAGGAGGTAAGTGCCTTACTGAAATGGGCTCCTTTGTCTTGCCCTTGCTTTATGAGGTCAAGTCTTTTGTTGCATTGAAAGCACTGTCTGTGTAAAGAAAGGTGCTGTGTTCAGTACTCGGTGCTGAATAGACAGAGCGAGAGAGAGAGAGATTTACATTGCCTGCCTTAAGAACCCTTCACCACAGAGGACTGCTTGCATCCTGTTTGTGGTTGAACTGGTAGCTTTTGTTTTGTGCTGTTCCCATAAACTAGATTTTTAAACAGAAAAGGCAAGCAGGTCTCGGTGTTGTGAATGGGGTCTATGTCTAAGCTCAACTGTTTATCTGCAGCTGTGTTGTCAAATACCTGGGCTTTTCCTTGAGGAATCCTCTGGTTTAGTGTGAGTTCCTTCCTTGCGATGCAGTTCCCATTGCATTTCATAGCATTACCGTGACAGCACCAGGGAAATGATAGGTGATGGTAGATATTTTAAGGTCATAAATTTCCCATTTATCAGACTAATTTATAGGCTGGGATGGAAAGGCTGCAGCAGTTTGTGTCTTCATGTATCTTCTTCCATCTGCTCAGTTAGTTTAATTCTTCTATAAATTAAGTGCTTCAAGACAGGACTCACATCCATCTTTCTCCCTCCTCAGTGCCATACCAAGCCATCTTTCCATCATTACTTAACCCTTTGCACTCCAACAGCGCTGTTTTCTAAATATGTACCAACCTCAGCATGACACTGGCAGTTTTTATGTTGTCAACAAAAATTAAATCCTGTGAATTACTATTGCTAACTGTCAAGAAAGATGCCTCATGATAAAAGATTTTTTTGCAATCATTACAAACGCTTCAAAAACGGCTGTTACCACCCCCCCCCCCCCCACCCCAAAACCATGCTGTACTAATTTATTAGCTCAATGAGATCAATAACAGTTGTTTAATGGTTATTGCATTAGCGATAGCAGTGTTTGTGTTTCTATGAAGAATGTGTTCACTGTTTTTGTGCATGTTTTCCTCCTCTTTTCAGATTATTTGTAAAAAAAAGTGATAAAAGCTTTTCTATTATATGCATAATATTTCAGAACTAAGTAGTTAGATTTATAAACTCCAGGTTAAAGTGCTGGTAACAAAGCGGGGAGTGGGGGGGGGATCCTTGTGATAAGTCAATGCATTTTTGATGATTAGTGCTTGTGGGATAGTAATGTTCAATAAAACAGGAGAATAACTAGGGGATGATATTGCATAAAGAGGGTATGGTATTTAATACGGCATGTGGCATTCTAGTGAGAGGGCTCTCCATTTTAACATCATTTCTGTTATAAGGCTGCCGAACCTTGGCTCCCAATATTATTCATGTTCCATTTGCTGCCATTATGGAGCATTCATTCTAACACACACCTCATTATAACACACAAGATTCTTGGCTCGCTGCGACATGTTGTAATGAGGATAGAATGAATGTAAAATTTATGTCAAAGGTTGCAGGAAATATGAAGAATAAAGATAATGTGCCAAAACTATAAAGCGTGAGGGGAAAGAAATGATACAAAAAGTTCAGGTGGTACTTGCTGCTCAAACTGAGGCAGGCAGGAGCTCCCTCATAGAAAGATATCAGTTTAGTTCTAAGTAGAGATTGCTCTGAGGCTGCATGGAACATTTCAGCCTTTAATACCTTTACTTGCCCAAACCTGTATTCAAGTACAATCGAAGTGCCTTCATGATGTCACTCCCCATAGTTCGCACAGCTGTTACCTGATTGCTGTGCATTCTGTTATGTGGCATGCCATTTTGGTACACAATGATGAAAACGAAATGAGATCTATTGACTTTTAAGGAATGTATCAAGCAGTTAACAAATTTAATTCTTGGACATAATTACAATGAAGCCTAATTTTTATTTACAAAAAAGGAGGGAAACCTTTTCTATTTATAATATGATGGAGCCCTCTCTTGTCACTGCTCAGTTGTTGCATAACATATGCTAAATGTTGTGAGAATCTGGGGACCGAAAAGATTGTTTCCTAAATGTACCACTTTGTACTTTCAGGTACTGTTCCCTTTTCCCCACCATAGAAGCAAGTGTAGACTTAAAAAAGCCAGTATTTACTAGTACATAAGTAGAGTGTACAGAGAGAAGGTACAGAGCCCTTTTGTTGGGTCATTTACTGGATGTTTCCCTGACACTTCTACGCCAGTGATACCATGAAAGATGTCCTGTCAACCACTGAGTAACATGCACTGAATAGGATAGCATGCATCAGTACTCAGTGGCCTAATATTACCCTATAGCAATGGAACATGTTTGACAGCATCACTTAATAATGCTCCATTCTTTTCTGCCTTCATAGGCAGGCACTTTTATTTTTTTTGTTAATTAAAATAAGTGCCCATAAAAAATCCACAAAAACAAATGAATTGTCAAAAATGCCTTTCAAGAAAAAAAAAACTTGAGAGCAGTTTCAGGGTGTATGTTCATCCACGGGGCATGGAAGCTATTATTCTCATGACCTGACCTAACTGGACTACTCAGAACTTTCATTCTCACAGGTTATGGAGTGAGGTCACTTGTGGAATCGTTTGCATATCTCATGGTCGATCGATGGAGCACCCTGTAGCTATGATACTGGAAAATGCTGCAGTTAGTAAAATAAAAATTGCTTTACATCGCACTTTTCCAGCATGCAAGATTTTGTAAAATGTAGATGATGAAGTAAAGCCTGGGGCAGAACCTTGGTTACTATAGCTACTCACAAAAAAAAAATCCTTTGAGCTCTTTTATTAGTTTACTCAGAAAATACTGCTAATCATTAAATATTCTGTGTTTCCGGATGCTTCTGCAATTCTCAATAGCCCTGAACACTAGGAATGTGCAAAAAATCCTGGGTTGTAAATGTAGATGAAGAGATGTGCGGACTGTGTTTTAAAATGTTCCAATGAACGTTAGCAGCCAAGATGTTAAAATGTGGCTTTACTAAAAAGATCCAGACCAGAAGGGAAGAGATGGGGTTGGAGGCAGTGGGGGTGTGGGGAAGCAAACTGTGCACCTGCCATTAATTTCACCAGAATTCCAACAAAGACAACAAGGTAAAACCCAACTCCTAAGCTTGGTTGCTTCCTGGAAGTGTTGGTTTACTGGAAGTGCTCAGGGATTTGGTCGTAATGCTACAGCATCTTGAAGATGGGAGTCCCTAGGCCACTGGGAGATTTTTCAAACCAATCTTTGTTTTCAGATCATAAGGCTTGTTACAGCTGCACTTTCAGTTAAACAACAATCGCCTTATCAATTTCACATCAATTTCCAAAACTTGAAACCAATCAAACACCAGTGAATCTATGTGCACTCTGGTTTATTCACAAGTAATGAGTTACTGCAGCAAAAGCATAATTCTATCGAGAAATAAAATTAGATGAAAGTGATTGTGAAAATTTATCATGAAGCAATGTACTTTGATTCAATTTGTTTATTTTTATGGTAATAGGTTCCTTTAAGAGGTTTAGAAAAAAAAAGATACTGCACCCAATGCTCTCAAAGCTCTGCAGGAGCATTTCTGCACCAGCTCTACAGTTGGAAGATTAAAGCTGCCTCCTGCACCATGCTGAAAAAGGGAGCTCTATTCTTTGTTGTGTGTGTGTTGCAATGCAGCATTGCACATTAAGCTTTCCACAATCTTATATTTCACGAGCTGCACAAAGTCGATCAGTCCTGCCGGGCTTCGCCAATGTTATTTGAAAAGTTTCATGATCAGTTCCAGTGCATCACTCCCCTAGGTATAAGTCACACAATCCCTTTGGTCCAAACTGCGCTGGCGGTGGTGTGCATGTCACATGCTGAATTTATAAAGCGATCATAATTAATTTATGGAAAAACTGACTTTGAATAAATATGACTGACTGAATGCTTTGGTAGCCAGGAGTTACTGGAAACGCTGAACCTCAAAAAGAATTTTTAGTAGGAAGATTTATAAGAGGAACTATACCTTATATTAACCCTATGTAGACCATTGTAACATTGCCAGACTAATATTGAACTACAGGGGCACTACCATGCTAATAATTTATTCAACCAGTAGTGTCTTTTTTAAACTATTTTTCCAATTCTAGAGCTTAAACTTGTGCAGGATTCCAAATTTTCACATTATTGTAGAAAATAGGATCATTGTTTGAAGTCAGTAGTCATACTAGAAAGATTTAATGCAATTTTTTGGAAAGAATTTTGAGACTCTTTTGTGAATGGCATGATAAATGATTGAGAGTAACAGTTAAAGTTGGCCTTAAATGTGCAGCTGACACAGTAGAAATGTATGTGTTTATCTGGAAGTGACACCTATTTAAATATGCATGGTGTCGAGATGGAAGAGTGGAATGAGGAATGATTACAGAAGAAGAAACACTCTTAACACGGGCTGTTAGTTTTCAACTATGTGAGGTAAAATAGGTTCAAAAAAAATTCTAATGCAGCAAGTTTTATATGTCAATCAGTCTCCATTAACACCTTGCAATCAAGGACTTTAATAGAATAAAGTGCAGACTGAAAACAAAAGCATAATTTGATTCAGATCTGGCAGAATAGGATGTCCAGACTGGCAGCCATATGCAGTGTCTAGCAACACTATCTGCTAAGGCTGAGTGTGGTACCAGTCCAAAAATTTCTAACCCACTCAAATTTCACCATTTCAATTTTTATTTGATTTCTTTTAAAACGGTCGGTTGCTCTATTAAAGCTATTGGAATCCGATCCATCAATCCTTCCTCTTTGTTATGCAATTGGCTTTGACTTGCCATTTTCAACCATCACCAGACAAAACTGGCAAAAGCCACTCGGCAGCTCGCAAAAGCTGACTGCTTTGAAATGGCCCTGATTATCAGCCACATCTTGTGAAAACATGAGCTTTGTAACTTTAGTTCTGGGTATATCCAACATTCATTCACTTGTACTGGAGGCATTTCCAGGGGGAATCTAGAGATATGCTCCCCCAAGTAAGTTTACATTAAAATTCATGCATTCTAATTTAACTTAAACACTTTTATGCTTCATATTTGACAGATTCTTAATCTAAAAAAGAAAAAGCAATGTGACATTTGAATTTTCCACAAACTAACAAGACCATTTTTCTCCCAAACATTACATCAACAGTTACTCTCCCCCGTCCAAAGCCTCCCACTACAATTTACAGAGGTTTTCTGGCCCTCTGGACACAGTTCAGAGAGACTGAAGCCCATTCAACTCAGCATCCTTTCACAGGGATACTCTCTTCTCCTCCAACCCTTCCAGTTCACAGTGACACTTTTCCCTGTCCCCACCCCCTCCCTTCTCAATTCTCATTTCAACTTGGTTCTCTTCTTCATCCCACCCCAAGTTTAAGCTAACAGTCTTTCCTTTTGCTAGTTTTTGCTCGCAGTTTTATTCCCCACCTTCCTCTCCCTTTCCAGCTGTATTCTTCCTAAACCAAAGCCCAGTCATTCTGGCATCAACCCTGCCATCCCGCACCCCCACCTCCACCCTGCAAAACCACAATTAATGCTGCTGTTTTATCAGATCTCCCTTACTTCTAGCTGGCACTCTTGCCTTTGGTTTATTCTGACTTAACCCTCTCATGCACTATTCCTTCACATCCACCCACACACCTCCCACAGTTCTTCAGTTCAAGTGCTACTCATTCGTCTCCCTTTAGTTTTGCTGACAGTCTTAAACCATCCTAGCAGTTCCAACTGTCTTTTACCTCATCACCCCGTTCATTCTGGCTCTTTTTTTGCCCAGTTCTTTTTGCTCTCTTCCCCTCTACAAACCATTGTAGCTGGCACTCCTTCCCCTTAATTTGTGCTGGCAGTTTTATTGCTCCAGCTGGCTTTTTCATCCCAATTCCATTCATTAGTACACTCTCCCCCTAAGTTCACTTACTTTACACTTACTTTTTACTGGCAGTCTTAAACTTGCTTTCTCTCCCCCAGTTCATGCTGGCATTCTCCCTCCTCACTAAAGTTGATACTGTTATCCCTACCTCATCCAAAGTGGTGCTCCCAGCTTACCACCAACTTCTCCTCTCACTGCTCTCAAAGCACTAATCCCAACTTCTGCCACCTTCCTTCTTTACTCCTGTACTGTGGACAGTTTTGGTCTCCTTACCTACGGTATGATATACTTGTCTTAGAGGTTCACTAGATTGAGTCCTGGGATGAAGGGCCTGTTCTGTGAGGAGAGATTGAGTAGAATGGGCCTAATTCTCTGGAGTTTAGAAAAATGAGAGGTGATCTCTTTGAAACATATAACATTCTTAAGGGGCTTGGCGGGTTGATGCAGGGATGATATCTTCCTGGCTGGAGAATCTAAAACTAGGGTCACAATCTCAGAATATGAGGTCAGCCATTTAGGACTGAGATGAGGTTGTGAATCTTTGGAATTCTCTACCCCAGAGGCCCGTGGACTCTCAGCTGTTGAATATATTTAAGATAGAAGGAGATTTTTGGATACTAAGTGAATGAAGGGATATGGGAATACTGCAGGAAGGTGGAGTTGAGGTAGATGATCAGTCGTAGTCTAATTTAATTGCAGAGCAGGCTCAAAGGGTGGAATGGCCTACTCCTGCTCCTATTTCTTGTGTTCTTATGTATATCATTGCCATGAGCTCTCCCCTTCCCTTTCTCATTCATTGTCATCAAGCCTTCTCTTCCCTTTCCTTTTCTCTTCATTGTTATCCATTCACTTTTGCCCTTCACCATCATTGCCTTCCATATCCTCCCTTCCCCATTAGATTAGATTAGATTAGAGATACAGCACTGAAACAGGCCCTTCGGCCCACCGAGTCTGTGCCGAACATCAACCACCCATTTATACTAATCCTACACTAATCCCATATTCCTACCAAACATCCCCACCTGTTCCTATATTTCCCTACCACCTACCTATACTAGTGACAATTTATAATGGCCAATTTACCTATCAACCTGCAAGTCTTTTGGCTTGTGGGAGGAAACCGGAGCACCCGGAGAAAACCCACGCAGACACAGGGAGAACTTGCAAACTCCACACAGGCAGTACCCGGAATCGAACCCAGGTCCCTGGAGCTGTGAGGCTGCGGTGCTAACCACTGCACCACTGTGCCGCCATCTTCTTAATTTGCTTCCCTTCCCCTTCACTGTAATTAATTCTGCCTGGGCAGTTTTTTCTCCCTTCCTTTTCCCTTGATTTATACCAATTTAACCCTTTTCCCTTTATTTGCATCCATTTCCTCCTCCCTTTTCCCCTCAGTGTTGCTCCTATCTGCCATGCCATTAATGTAAGGGACTGTAGCCCTTTCACACTATAAGCAGGGATTCCTGTTCAATTTACAGTGTCAGGCCCACAGTAATTTATTTAACCATCAAACTGATGCCTGGGCCAACTCCCAAAATGTTGGCCATCAGCATAAAATGCAAGTGATTGACATGTATGCATTTTTGTGGTTCACATTTGGGTTCAAGTTTAAAGGGACAGCATTGCCTGGTTAAACTGGCCTGAGCTCACAGATCAGCACTTATTCAGTCATCTTTGCCATGTAGTTAACTTTGGAATCCAGAACCGTGGATATTCGTGACTTTCTGTCCCTTTATTGAATGTTTTAAGTAACTGATTCTGAAATGCAGTGATTTCTGCAAGCGCACCTGACAGACCATTTCAATGCTGCGAAATACTCTGGTGTTTAGGTTTGCTGTGACCTGAATAATACTAAACAGTCTGTTCGCGCAGAAAAGCACACATGGCTGCTTTCAGGCTGTTGGTCATGCGGAAAGTAATTGTTCCATTGCTTCACAAATGATTTGCAACAGCAGAGCATGTATCAATAGTGTAAACCCTCTCTATAATACTCCCTTCAGGAGCAATCTGAAAACTATGTTACAATGAAGGGCGTATTGTATGGTGCACCTCCTTCATTAATCAGGAGGACAAAAACAATGCATGTTATAAAGGCTGCTAAGCTGCAATTGCTGGGCTTTATAATGTTTATTGCATTATTAAAAGGAAGGACTTTTTTCACTTGTGTCAATACTACAGTCTGCGACAACATTCTGTCTGAAACTAATATGGCAGTTCATTTTAAGGTCTTGCATGATGATGCAGACTTGTTGAACAACTGTCTAGAAGATGTCTGGAAAGATACTGAGAAAGTAAGCATTTCAAGCAATCCTTTCCATCCAATCCCAGGATATTATTGCCTTTGAAAGTGTATAGATGATATTAGGAATCTAACTTGTGAGGAAAGGCTAAAGAAGTTGGAAGAAGGGATTTTGAATGGATCTAATTAACATTTTCAAGATCATTAAGAATGGCAAAGTTGATCAAAAAGCAAAAATGTAAGACTTGCATTTATCACGTGCCTTTCACAATCACCGGTTGTCTCAAAGCACTTTACAGCCAATGATGTACTTTTGAAGTGCAGTCACTGCTGTAATGTAGAAAACACAGCGGCCAGTACATACACAGCAAACTCCCACAAACAGCAATGTGATAATGACCAGACGATATGTTTTAGTGATGTTGATTGAGGGATAAATATTGGCCAGGACACCGGGGATAACTCTGCTGCCGTACTTCAAAATAATGAGATGGGATCTTCTACACCCAAACAGGCAGATGGAGCCTCGGTTTAACGTCTCATCCAGAGGACAGCAGTTCTGATAGTGCAGCACTCCCTCAGTACTGCTCTGGAGTGTCAGCCAGATTTTTGTGCTCAAGCCCTGGAGTGGGACTTGAACCCAGAACCTTGTTATTTAGGAGCGACAGCGCTACCAACTAAGTCAGGGCTGACATCTAATCCAGCAAATTACTTGCTATGGAGTAGATAAAAATGAAAATGTTAGGAGTATGGATGCTGAGTGGTGCAGTTGTAGGCATTGACCTTTCAACTCTGGGACCTGGCTTTGAAACCAGCTTGGCTACGAGATTCAGGTTTGGTGTTTGATCTGTCTGATTGTATTAAGAGCTTTTCATGTCATGAATGTGTGTAATCTAATGAAAAACAATCCCTAATTTGGCACTAAATTGAAAATCTCACTGAGAGAGGCCACAGGAAATTAGGATATATCATCCTGAGGCAGTAGAAGGTTTTTTTCTCAAGGCTATGGTTGGGCAGAGTAGAGACAACAAACATTCCTAAATTTAGGAGTAGGAAGGCAGCCGAGGTCGAACTTTTTAACACAGAGGGTGGAACAAGACTAGTGCAATATGTTACCAGGGAAGACCACTGAAGCAAAAAAGTACAAGTAGCTTCACGAGACAACTAGATGGCTCTCCGCATTGGTCTGACTTCAAGCGCGCTTCTAACGCATTGGAGTTTTTTTTAAATTCTTCCTCCATGTGTCATTTTCTAGAGCTTTCCAAAGACTTGTTCTCTTTCTGTAAGATGCTGCACTTCAGAACAGATCAGATCAACTTGATTGCAACCGTCAAACAGCAACAGAACTGGAACCTATGCTCAATTGATTGCGAAAGATACTGATGCATCATGGGGCCATTTGCAAACAATTGTTTCATAATTGCTCAGCCAGACTACAAATAGACATGAAAATAAAATAGTCAGGACTGGTTTTCAGTCTTCAAACCTTAATCATTCTTTGTGATGACCCTTTCTGACTACAGTTAAATACCATTCCCTCCACAGGCTGAGCTCATTTCCCGCTAAATTTCACACCAGTGGCTTCGCTACACAATTTCAAATTGCCTCCAATCAGCCTCAGCTCATCCACCATATTCTCTAGTTTAAAAAGCTTGTGCAGGTGAGGATGGAGAGTAAGACATGGAAGCTCAGGGAAATGCGACACTGAAGATATTAATATTATCATAAATGTCTTTTTTTTTTAAACTCCAAAGAACAGCCCATGAAAATGCTGCGGATTGTGACTAAATCTAACCCTCAAGAATTAATGATAAATATTATACAGTCAAATTATGGAAACAGTTGTAACCCTGAACATTTCATTGGTGTGATTTTATGCCATCAATACTATTAACATATTTGTCAGAGATTTAAGGTGAGCAGAGTATCAAGTTTTATTTAAGACCTCTTTGGCATGTTAGCAACCTGCTGAAATTTAATTTGAAGATGACATTCCTTGACTTTTTTTATTAGCATAAAATAATTCGACACTGACGAAAATGAGCAATAATATTTTAGCTGGCAATTTTCTCTCTTTTTAAAGACTATTTTTATTAAAATGTACAGCATTGATCTAATCAGTGTAAACAGTGAATAAGAAAATTTAACATTAATCAAAGAGATCATATCAACCAATTATTCTCCTAGACCTGAAGGTATGGCATTCATAGATCATTCTTGTGACTTGCACACCGCAAAGGTTTTGACTTGATGGCTTTCTCTGTGAAATTCAAGGGAATATGACATCCTGCCATTTTGACACAGTGCCATGAAGCCTTAGGGGAACCCCAGTGAGTTTCTGTTTTACCAAGGTATGAATCACAAGTGTTACTATTTCTAACAAGATTAATTATAGTTGGTGCTTTTCATAAATGTCTAATCAGTGGAGGTATTGTATTTACTCGGAGAGCAAATTATTTCTGGAAGCAACGATTTACTATTTCTATATTTAAAGAAAAATCTCCCCAGCAAACAAGCTCCAAGTTAGTTCTTACAACACACAGAGAAATTTGTAAAAACTCATAGAAGGCTAACACGAAAGGTTCTCTGATTAAACTGATATTTGGAATTTGTAAAAATAAAAGCATGGACTCTCCGATGACTCTTTACTGTGCAGTGCAGGAAGGCACTTGATTCCTGGATCTGTGTTGAGTTAGCTGACCTAAGCATTACAAGCGGCTACCTGTGTACCTAAACTAGTGAAGAGACAAAGTGGCTGACCTTTACTTTCTCCTAATTGCTACCTAATGATTTCCTCTGAAAATGACACATGTCAGCACAAGATTAAGACAGGATTAGGCTCAGCTATAATGTCTGTCATGACTGAAGAGCCTTTTGATACTGTCTTGGCTTATAGGTAATGAATTGCTTTTTGGGTTAGACACAGGAGAGTTGACAGCGACCCTGAAACTTTACTCAGCATGAGGAATGAAAAGTGAGGAAACAATTGTTTTCATACAGTACATTGTAATTGTTCCCTACTGGGCTTAAGAAAAGCATATGGAATGTACTTGAATACAAAGTTTAGAGAAGTAGTAATTCTTCTTTGGCCCCCTTATCTCGAGAGACAATGGGTAAGCGCCTGGAGGTGGTCATTGGTGTGTGGAGCAGCGCCTGGAGTGGCTATAAAGGCCAATTCTAGAGTGACAGGCTCTTCCACAGGTGCTGCAGAAAAATTTGTTTGTCGGGGCTGTTACACAGTTGGCTCTCCCCTTGCGCTTCTGTCTTTTTTCCTGCCAACTGCTAAGTCTCTTCGACTCGCCACACTTTAGCCCCGCCTTTATGGCTGCCCGCCAGCTCTGCCGAACGCTGGCAACTGACTCCCACGACTTGTGATCAATGTCATAGGACTTCATGTCATGTTTGCAGACGTCTTTAAAGCGGAGACATGGACAGCCGGTGGGTCTGATACCAGTGGCGAGCTCGCTGTACAATGTGTCTTTGGGGATCCTGCCATCTTCCATGCGGCTCACATGGCCAAGCCATCTCAAGCGCCGCTGACTCAGTAGTGTGTATAAGCTGGGGGTGTTGGCCGCCTCGAGGACTTCTGTGTTGGAGATACGGTCCTGCCACCTGATGCCAAGTATTCTCCGGAGGCAGCGAAGATGGAATGAATTGAGACGTCGCTCTTGGCTGACATACGTTGTCCAGGCCTCGCTGCCATAGAGCAAGGTACTGAGGACACAGGCTTGATACACTCGGACTTTTGTGTTCCGTGTCAGTGCGCCATTTTCCCATACTCTCTTGGCCAGTCTGGACATAGCAGTGGAAGCCTTTCCCATGCGCTGTTGATTTCTGCATCTAGAGACAGGTTGCTGGTGATTGTTGAGCCTAGGTAGGTGAACTCTTGAACCACTTTCAGAGCGTGGTCGCCAATATTGATGGATGGAGCATTTCTGACGTCCTGTCCCATGATGTTTGTTTTCTTGAGTCTGATGTTTAGGCCAAATTCATTGCAGGCAGCCGCAAACTTGTCGATGAGCCTCTGCAGACACTCTTCAGTGTGAGATGTTAAAGCAGCATCGTCAGCAAAGAGGAGTTCCCTGATGAGGACTTTCCGTACTTTGGACTTCGTTCTTAGACGGGGAAGGTTGAACAACCTGCCCCCTGCTCTTGTGTGGAGGAAAATTCTTTCTTCTGAAGACTTGAAAGCATGTGAGAGCAGCAGGGAGAAGAAAATCCCAAAAAGTGTGGGTGTGAGAACACAGCCCTGTTTCACGCCACTCAGGATAGGAAAGGGGTCTGATGAGGAGCCACCATGTTGAATTGTGCCTTTCATATTGTCATGGAATGAGGTGATGATACTTAGTAGCTTTGGTGGACATCCAATCTTATCTAGTAGTCTGAAGAGACCACGTCTGCTGACGAGGTCAAAGGCTTTGGTAAGATCAATGAAAGCAATGTAGAGGGGCATCTGTTGTTCGCGGCATTTCTCCTGTATCTGACGAAGGGAGAACAGCATGTCAATGGTCGATCTCTCTGCACGAAAGCCACACTGTGCCTCAGGGTAGACGCGCTCGGCCAGCTTCTGGAGCCTGTTTAAAGCGACTCAAGCAAAGACTTTCCCCACTATGCTGAGCAGGGAGATTCCACGGTAGTTGTTGCAGTCACTGCGGTCACCTTTGTTTTTATAGAGGGTGATGATATTGGCATCGCGCATGTCCTGAGGTACTGTTCCCTCGTCCCAGCACAGGCAAAGCAGTTCATGTAGTGTTGAGAGTATAGCAGGCTTGGCACTCTTGATTATTTCAGGGGTAATGCTGTCCTTCCAAGGGGTTTTTCCGCTGGCTAGAGAATCAATGGCATCACTGAGTTCCGATTTTGTTGGCTGTACGTCCAGCTCATCCATGACTGGTAGAGGCTGGGCTGCATTGAGGGCAGTCTCAGTGACAACATTCTCGAGTACAGTTCTAGGTAGTGCTCAACCCAGCGGTCCATTTGCTTGCGTTGGTCAGTGATTATGTCCCCTGATTTAGATTTGAAGGGGGCGATCTTCTTGATGGTTTGCCCAAAAGCTCTCTTAATGCCATCATACATTCCTCTGATGTTTCCGGTGTCGGAGGCCAGCTGAATATGACTGCATAGGTGTTGCCAGTCGTCATTTGCGCAGTGCCTGGCTGTTCTTTGTGCAGTGCTTCTGGCTGCTTTAAGTGCTACAGATGTTAACTCACTGGGGACTTTCATGTAGTTCAACAGTGCAATGCGCTTAGCAGCTATGACAGGTTCCAGCTCTTCAATATGAGATTGAAACCAGACTGCATTCCTCTTCGCACGTTTGCCGTAGGTAGTCAAAGCTGACACATAGATGGCGTCTCTGATGTGGGCCCACTTGGTCTCAGCATCTCCTGTGGGAGTGTTTTGAAGGGCTGTTACAAGTGAATTTAGAAATTTTTGTAACAGCTGTGGATGAGAAATTCTGCTCGTGTTGATGCGCGGGTGGCCCTTCTGCTTGGAATGATGCAACTTCTTTGGTCTGAGTCTAACCTTACTGCACACCAGGGAGTGGTCGGTGTCGCAGTCCGCACTGTGGAAGCTGCGTGTGATTTGAACACTGTTTAAGGAGGCGTAATTATCTAGTAATAAAAAGAAATTTGAATATTTATTGGAATATTGGACAGCAGCCCAATATTGATGTCCACTTTGCTGGCAAGCTGCCTGGGGATGTGCAACAATCTGCAGCTCATTGGTCACATGTAAATGGTGCCCAATTTCCATTGAGCCTTGGGCCTACCTGTTCTCTGCACAGACCCACATCCCCTTGAGCACAAAATGGCAAGGCGTTTTTTGCATTGGAAATATTTCACATTACATCTCTTTCATGTAATCCTATTTGCTAATGGTTTTGCTTGTAACATTTTAAATGGTAATGGAAACATCTTTCATAGTCAGTTTTTTTATCAGCTAATTATACTGTAGACCTAAAGATATGGTGTCCATAGATCACCCTTTCAACAATAAAAGATTTGCTTTGCGAGTCCTCTCCTTGAAATATTAGTGAACCAGATCACCTGCCAGTTTTGTTGCAATGCAGTGGAAGCAGCATTAATTTAATATCAAATTGATCAGTTTTGTAGAATAAAGTGGGCACACAATCTGCACAATATTGTATCTCACTGACTGACAATGACAATGTGGCTGTAATAGTTGGTTGGCAGTGTTGAATTGTGATGGTTCGCGCTCTGCTTGTGCTGAAAGCAGCATCCCCGAATAAAACTCTTAAAGACAAAACGAACGAGGGAGATAAAAACAGGTTGTTTCAACGAGGGTAAAACATATCTGGAATTTCATTGCGCAAGTAATGCAGAGGTTGGTACTGTTGTGCTGTGATTTGTTTTATCATAACTTTATATCGGACTGAACATACCATACATGCAGTCAATTTAGCAATGATGACAGAAAACTTGTATCAGTGCTATGTGGTATTATAATATTTTGCAATGTTTGCAATTACCTGTTTTTCTATTGTGTGGAAAAGGTTAAAGATATTTATGTTTATGAAATAAATATTCTGGCTAAATTAGAATATTATACAATTCCAGTACTAACTAAGAAGGGAATGCAACATTGGTTTTGATCTGTTGACAGTGCTGAATGGTAATTTTTCTATTGAGAACAAATATCGGTTTGGAACTGTTATTTGTTTTTAAGAAAACTTATCCATACTTCTGATTTATTTGACTCTTCTGGATGGGTGCTGTCTTAAGCAGTGTTTTCCTCAATACAGACCTACCCCAACAAAAAATTTAAATAATTGTTTGAGCAAAAGAGTCTTAAAGCTCTCTTCGAACCCTGCATGCTGAATGGAACCTGAGCTGAGTTGCCTACTAAGGGCAAATTGTGCTGTTAAAAGAGGGGAAGTGTATCTCTCTGGGGAGCAGTGGTGGGGACTGAAATTCAGGGTTTTCTCATGATGAAGCAGAGATAATTCATTTTATCAATCAATAACCACTGTCAGCAGTCAATTAAACAATTATGTGACAGGCAGATGCTGGGAGTACTTAATCCACTGATCCTTGTAAATGCCTTCTTGCTAATTTTGCACCCTTCATCTCTTACCAATATTCTTGATGATATTCTATCTACAAATATATTTTCCGTATGGCAGAACCATTTTGACAGGTTTTGTTTAAATGTTCCTTTTACAAGTTGTGGAGATGGTTTTGTGCTGTGGCCTTGTATCAACTGGGAGCTAAAACTGAAGCTCTCACAGTGTATTTCACAATACTAACTCCAATAGCTATCAGAATAGAACATCTGCACCTTGGAAAGTCCAATGTTCTGATGAGTTGTGTTATCCCTGTCAAAGAATGGAGACCTGCATCACTTCTGGACCAGATTTGAATTCAGGCATCAACAAAGAAACAATCATATTATAACATGCCACCATGTTCATCTTTGTGGTCTGGGCCAGATTGGAACTTGGGACTTCAAGTGGAAGAAACATTACTGGCAAAATGCCATCAAGACACACCTCCCAAAAAACTCTCTAAAACAACTGTGTATTTCATTTCCAGAGATTGCTATAAATATACTTGTTTAATTAGCTCTACTTCTTCATAAGTTTTGGAGCTGATGACTGGCATAATTGAGGTCCCCAATAAACAAGACATGTTGCTTTTTATTAAGCTGGTTGTGTTATTATTAACAGGGTCACCCTGTGGAACATAATTCATAATGGATTTGTTTTTAACTTTCCTGAATCGCTCTTGTGTTCTTTATGCTGCAGTGGAACTATCTATGGGAAGTCTAAGGAGGAATATTTGAAACAGAGAATCCACCCCAAAAATAGCCCCCATCTTGAAGGAACCAACAAACTACATATGCATCTTTTTTTTTTAAGAAACTTCAATTTTTTTTGTCTTAGGAATTTATAAGAGAGGAATAAAAATGCCTCAATACTTATCAACAAGATAGGAAAATCTGATATAACCATATGCTTTGACTTGCTATTGCATAAACCATTTTTTTAATATTATATGTTTGATGGGGGGGGAGACGGTGGTGTAGTGGTAATGTCACTAGACTCGTAACCCAGAAGTCCAGGCTAATGCCCTGGGGATATTAACAAGTTCAATTAATTAATAAAAAAATCTGGAATTGAAATCTAGCCTCAGTAATAGTGCATGAAACCATCATCGATTGTCACTAATGTCCTTCGGGGAAGGAAATCTGCTCTTCTCACCTGGTTTGGCCTACACTTGACTCCAGGCCCACAGCAATTGTGGTTGACTATTAACTGCCCTCTGAAATGGTCAGTTGCCAACAGCAATTAGGGATCGGCAACAAATGCTGGCCTTGCCAGCAGCGCCCCCATCCCATCAAAGAATAAAAAAATACAGCTCTGCTTCATTCAGCCTCTGTTCATTCTATTTTAATATTGCAGAGCACCATTTAACCCTTTCAGGTTGTGTGAATGCTTCATTAGCAAAATAGATGTTGCACCTGTGAAATAATTCAGATGATCAAAAATGTGCTCAGCAGTTCTTATTATGCTGTATTTGTTATGCATTAAACACGCATAAAAATGAAAATAAACACAACAGTGCAAAGAAACATGTTTATGATCACCTGCATGAAACAGTTTGCTATTTGTTTTAACATCCATTTTTGCTTGCTTTAGCAGTAATCTGTTCAATCTATGTTTTTGAAACCATGGCCGGAATTTCACGCCACTCCAGTGAGCGGGACGATGGCGGGGAGGGTGGAGTAAAATGGAGCGGGAGGCTCTGGGAGGCCTTCCCGAGCCGATCCCTCCTCCGCCGTCACTTTACATAGGGCAGTGGGGTTGAAAAGTGGCCCGCCCGCCCCAAGCCAATCAAGGCACTTAAGGGCCTTTGCCCGCGTCCACACAGATTTTACGCGTGGCAAGCGGGCAGCCAAGGACCCAGAGAAGCCACCTGGGAATACCAGGCAGCTGCCAATTGTCCCGGTGGTAGGGGGGGGTGGGGGGCCTGATGATCCCACCCCCAACACCCAAAACGCTTCCCTTTCCCCCCAAACAAGCACCCTTGCCTCGCCGGGGCCAGACCGATTACCCCTGGTGAGTCAACCAAAACTTATCTTAACTCCCGGCTCCATGTCTTCATCTGCAGTCGGCTGAGCTGTAGACCCAGCAGTGGCTACCGCTCCCGGTAGCTCTGCTGGGACTAAGAGCGACTGGCCCACTGATTGGCTGGCAGCTCAATGAGGTGCCCAATGTAAAATCCCAGCCCATGACCTGGTTTATATGGTTGTTTGTGTTCGGTAGCCAGTTCTGAGGTCCTCAAAATGTAGACTGATTAAATACAGATGTAAGCACTGACTAATCAGAACTAACATAACATACTGCAGATATTAATTTTAACAGCACCCTCCCTCCCTTTAATTTAACAGCATACCCCACAACTTCTACAACCCACCCTTAAGTTAACACCCTCCCTTAACATTAACTGCTCCATCCTTAAGTTTTGGCCCCCCTCCCATAACTTTAACAGCCCACCCTTAATTTTAACAGCCCCACCCTTAAGTTTAACAGCCCCCTCCACCACCCCTGTTAATTCTACGGAACAGTTTCTTTCCCAATCTTCTATCTGACACAATGCCATTGTTAAGTCTTCTTCTCTTCTTCTTTGGCCTCCTTGTCTCGGGAGACAATGGGTAAGCGCCTGGAGGTGGTCAGTGGTTTGTGGAGCAGCGCCTGGAGTGGCTATAAAGGCCAATACTAGAGTGACAGACTCTTCCACAGGTGCTGCAGAAAATATTGTTTGTCGGGGCTGTTACACAGTTGGCTCTCCCCTTGCGCTTCTGTCTTTTTTCCTGCCAACTGCTAAGTCTCTTCGACTCGCCACACTTTAGCCCCATCTTTATGGCTGCCCGCCAGCTCTGGCGATCGCTGGCAACTGACTCCCACGACTTGTGATCAATGTTACAGGACTTCATGTCGCGTTTGCAGACCTCTTTAAAGTGGAGACATGGACAGCCGGTGGGTCTGATACCAGTGGCGAGCTCGCTGTACAATGTGTCCTTGGGGATCCTGTCATCTTCCATGCGGCTCACATGGCCAAGCCATGTTAAGTTCACAGTTTTATTTGACTGTGTCGAAACATCTGTAAACCATAATTTGTAGCACCATGGCACCAAAGATTTACTGTGTTCAGCAGCACAATAGTGCCAGTCTAATCTCAACCGATGGTAGCACTTGGGGTGCTACAGCTAGTGATGTTGGGAAAGACAGGGTAAAAATGAGCTCCATGTCCCCTCCTGACTGCTGTCTAATAACACCAGCTATGTCTAAAGAACTGCTGTTTCTGATTTTGAATGCTGTATTACTGCAATGAGCATCTTCAAGTGCCCACTCCCTTGATAACAGCATGGAAATCCTGTGCTACGACTGAGGGAAATGTATACATCTTGAAAGCAGCCCATCTCTAATAAGAGTTAATGACTGATGCCCTGCTGACTGAACTGAAGTGATATTTTTCATTAGTATTTTGTATAACGCTCACTCATTTCAAAACATAAAAATTGTACACTCACTCATTTCAAAACATAAAAAAGGTTTTAACTATTCATTGCAACTCCACCTGTCTCTTGTAACCCTAAGGTGCAGCGTTCATGCTGCATGTGATGTGGCAGATTCTTGTGTATCTGCATGAGTTCGTGTTGCTGTAGTGTTTGGTGCTGATGTAAAGATTAGCACTGGTGCAAAAATTAACAATGATGCTGGCGTTAAACACCTTTCAAAACAAAGAAAATCAGTAGTGCTTAACAATTTGAAATGTTACTTTTGGAAACTGCAGGAAATGCCTTCTTGTTCCCAATAAATTTGTTTCCATCAACATGACAATCTGCAGCATTTTGTGCTGAGATTTAAAATGATTTATTGTAGGATCCTACATCTTTCTAAAAACAGCCCCAATGTCTCATTGTTTTTAAACGACTGCTGTACTTAAAACAAAACGGTGGTTTTTGCAGCTGCATCCTCCTTGGGAGGCCAAGAAGTTAAGGTTTTTTTTTCCCAGTAGCAATAGAATAAATACATTTTAATGTGTTGCTTCAGATTCATCCTAGGGGCTGAAAATATAAGTAATTAAAAATGTCCTAGAATGTTTGTGTACTGTACCTGCTGTGAATGTGACTTCCCTGTTGCTAACCAGATGACATTCCAATACTGCTTCTACTTTGAATCTGCTGGGTTTGCCGAATGAGTCACAACACACCAGGACAAATACCAGACACGCACACAAGCATTCAACAAAAAGGCGCACCAAACTATAGAAGTGACTGAACGCACATTAGCCCTGTAAGAACATGATGATTAAAAATCAAACCACCCTAATGGGCTGGTTCATGTACCAAATATGAATGTGCTGCTGGATAAGAGAAAGCAAGGTAAAAAGAATATGTGCTCATTTTACAAAGACTAATGCTGCATCTTGTTCTGATTCTCAGTCTGTTCTCTCTCAGGTTCTGCTCTTAATTAGTGCTAATTAGACCTCATTAACATGCAAATGAGTCTTTAATTAAAAAAGCAAGATAAATATTGATACTAATTTGTATACAAAATTTCATGAAATTGAGACATTGGCATAGCAATATTTGCCTGAAACTTCTTAATAAGAGTGAATTAACCCACATTTGCATAAATTAATTAGCCCTCATTATGAATGGCAATGATAAAGACTGCACAGGGTGCATCTCACTCCTAACAATGGTGTAATGACTGAGGCCTGCCAACAGCAACACAATAATATAACCCCAATTATGATGATAGAAAATTACTCAAACAACCCTTACCATAATCCAAAGGAATTTCTACAACTGGAATAGAATTCATGCTGTATTACATGTGATGATACTGTTGTCTTATCAACATGTAATTCTGTTATAAATATTTTACCATTGTCACATAATTCCATTCCCATAATATTTACATCATGTACTTTTCCCCAGATTTCCCCAGTGTAATACCAGACTTTTGCCCAGTCTCCCAAATGCCACATTCCCACACAATGCCCTGTACTATATTATTGTGTTCATATTCAATCCAAAATGCCAGTTCATTCCCAATGCATTGTTTAATTCCCTCTCTGCTTAACCTTACAGAATCATAGAAAGTTTACGGCACACAAAGAAGCCACTTGGCCCATCATGTCTACGCCGGCCAAAGTTTTAACTTACTTACATGTTATTCAATTATCACAACATTTAATCTCTACTGGATACTGATATATTTTGTAAATGTATTTATGAGGCAGGATTGTATCATAGCCCAGGCCACTGAATCTCCCAATCTAATGTGTCAATGAGCCATGACTTTCCATATATGGAGATGGATGTTGTTATCCTGCCGCCGGGAGTGGTAGCGGGTGAGGGAAATGGCAGCCGTCACGCACGAGCCCCATACTGCCATGCTGCTGCGATCTTGCGTCCAGCAGGCACTTTACATAAGCATGGCAGCCGCACCCCCCCCCACTCCCCCCAATCACATGGCAGGGACGGCCTTGGCGATGCCGTTCACAGCATCACCTGTAGAAGGAGCAGGTGATGACGCCATTTTTTAAAGGCTGCCAGCCCTGCAAAGAACACACCATAATGCAGAGTTCACCTCTTTCCGCCTATACCCAACAGAATGTAGAGTTCACCCCTTCCTCCCAAACAGTACATAGTGCAGAGTTGACCCCTTCCCCCCCCCCATATACAACATAGTGCAGAGTTGCCCCTTCCCCCCGTACACAACATAGTGCAGAGTTGACCCCTTCCCGTCCCTATATACAACATAGTGCAGAGTTGCCCCTTCCCCCTGTACACAACATAGTGCAGAGTTGACTCCTTCCTCCCCCCATATCCAACATAGTGCAGAGTTGACCCCATCCCCCCATATACAACATAGTGCAGAGTTGCCCCTTCCCCCCATACACAACATGGGCAGGGCGATGGACGTTGTCTACATGGACTTTAGCAAGGCCTTTGACAAGGTCCCGCATGGTAGGCTGGTCCAGAAGGTTCGAACACATGGAATCCAGGGTGAGCTAGCAAATTGGATACAAAATTGGCTTGGTGACAGGAGGCAGAGGGTGGTAGTGGAGGGTTGTTTTTGAGATTGGAGGCCGGTGACTAGTGGTGTGCCGCAGGGATTGGTGCTGGGCCCTCTGTTGTTTGTCATTGAGATTAATGACTTGGATGTGAATGTAGGGGGCATGATTAGTAAGTTTGCAGATGACACCAAAATTGGTGGTATAATGGACAGTGAAGAAGGTTGTCTAAGGTTACAACAGGATATAGATCAACTGGGAAAGTGGGCACGGGATTGGCAAATGGAATTTAACGCAGACAAGTGTGAAGTAATGCATTTTGGGAAGTTAAACCAAGGCAGGTCATATACAGTGAATGGCAGGGCCCTGGGGAGTGTTCTTGAGCAGAGTGACCTTGGGGTGCAAGTACATAGTTCCCTGAAAGTGGCAACGCTGGTAGACAGGGTGGTGAAGAAGGCGTATGGCATGCTTGCCTTCATCGGCCGAGGCATTGAGTACAAGATTTGGGACGTCATGTTACAGTTGTACATAACGTTGGTTTGGCCACATTTGGAGTACTGTGTGCAGTGCTGGTCGCCGTACTACAGGACAGATGTGATTAAGCTAGAGAGGGTGCAGAAAAGATTCACAAGCATGTTGCCTGGTTTGGAGGGCTTGAGTTATAAAGAAAGATTGGATAGGCTGGGTCTGTTTTCCCTGGAGCAAAGGAGACTGAGAGGGGACATGATGGAGGTATTTAAAATTATGAGAGGCATAGATAGGGTAGATAGCCAGAGTCTGTTTCCCATGGTAGGGGTGAGTAAAACTAGAGGGCATAGATTTAAGGTGAGAGGGAGGAGGTTTAAAGGGGATCAAAGGGGTAAATTTTTCACACAAAGAATAGTGGGTATCTGGAATGAGCTGCCTGAGGAGGTGGTGGAAGCAGGAACAGTAGCAACATTTAAGAGGCATCTGGACAGGTACTTGAATGAGCAAGGCATAGAGGGATATGGAATTAGTGCAGGCAGGTGGGATTAGTATAGATAGGCATTATGGTCGGCAAGGACGCGGTGGGCCGAAGGGCCTGTTTCTATGCTGTACAACTCTATGACTCTATGACTCTATAGTGCAGAGTTGACCCTTCCCCCCCCATATACAACATCGTGCAGAGTTGACCCCTTCCCCCCCCCACCCCCAATATACAACATAGTGCAGAGTTGACCCCTTCCTCCCCCTATATACAACATAGTGCAGAGTTGACCCTTTCTCCACCTTGGTGGCGCCAGTTTTCCCTGGACAGGAAAGTGAAGGCGCCTGAGTGCCGCATGTCACACTGAAGATCGGGAACTGAAAGTTAGATCGCTGCAGGTTAGATTTTAATTAATGCAAACATGCAATTTAAATATGCAAACTTGGGTACCATCGTAGAGCGGCCACGGAACTTCCCCACCGCCAGACAGATCAGGCCTGGCAATCCTGGGCTGGTGCCGCTCCGATTCTCTGGCACCCCCGTCATGAAACCCGACGTCAGACTGGGAACAAAATCCAGCCCTTGGATTCTGATTTGAGCCATTCTGCAGTACGTAGCTGTTTGGTGGGAGTCAGATTCTTATCCTGAGCAATGAAGAGAGGTTTTTACAGGAGTTTGCTGTCTGCTATTGCATCCACTTGGCAGTTGCTTTTGTCATTGGTGCAGTTTTCCATTATAGGGCGGCACAGTGGCGCAGTGGTTAGCACCGCAGCCTCACAGCTCCAGGGACTCGGGTTCGATTCCGGGTACTGCCTGTGTGGAGTTTGCAAGTTCTCCCTGTGTCTGCGTGGGTTTTCTCCGGGTGCTCCGGTTTCCTCCCACAAGCCAAAAGACTTGCAGGTTGATAGGTAAATTGGCCATTATAAATTGTCACTAGTATAGGTAGGTGGTAGGGAAATATAGGGATGGTAGATATAGGTGGGGATGTTTGGTAGGAATATGGGATTAGTGTAGGATTAGTATAAATGGGTGGTTGATGTTCAGCACAGACTCGGTGGGCCGAAGGGCCTGTTTCAGTGCTGTATATCTAATCATGCTAGTTATGAATCAAGTTTCCATTTTGTTCCCAGTGGCCTAACTGAAGACATCAACTCAGTCTGTGGGAATCCAAAAAACACTGGTTCCCCGAGATGCAGCCTTTATATGTTTTCTGTTTTCTAGAAATACGCCAGGACAGGAATGGTGATAAAGTGGGCGCACAGAATTTTATGTAAAGAGGAAGTAAGAACGTTATTAACAAGATAAGAAATGTAATCAATAGTAATTTAAATTGAATTTAGCACCTTTTGGAGATGGCTCTTATCCATTCCAACAACAGAAAGCAGAAAATACAGTTAATTGATACACAGCCCTTCTGTGCAACACAGTGTAGAGTTCTGTTCTCTAAGCTAATTGATCTAATCTGACTTAAAAGTGAACTGGGGGCTGCGAGGCTATCTCTGAATAATGATCCATTTTGCCACCTTAACACTCGACAGTTAAATGCATCTTGACACATTCAAATCCCTGACGATGGCACCTCCTCATTCACTATTGATTAGCTTTCTTTCCCAATCATATTCACATCACTGGGCAGTAGGATTTTCTTTCCAAGCGACAAAATATCTTGCTGTGATCTGGGGCTGGTGCAAAATTCCAAGCATTTTTAAGGTTAAATATTTTTGATGGCTAGCCCTTTGGGTGCTGCAAGATTTTTCTGCCAGTTAATGAGATGAATTTACAAGAGAAACTTTTGAAGAACAATGCAGTACATTTATATCCTTTGAGATAGTTTTGCATTCCAGTTGAATGCTGGAAATGTATTCTTTATTTCCCTGGAAATTTCATGCTTGAAGCTGGATTATGCTTAGATCAGAATTTCTGTAGACCCAAAAAGAATGACAAATCGGTTATATTTGTACTTCAGCCTGCTTTATTCTTCATTCTGCAAGTGAAACTGAGTCACAATAGAACATCTCTGGTATGACAAAAATATTAGCAAAATAATCTTTTACAAACCTTGGCTACTTAGCATGTGAATTTAAGTAATAGATTACTCAAAGCGGCAAGTATTAACAGGAAGAATAAGGATCATCTTATGGCTTGATTTAGGATTACTTAGTAAATTGCTGTACCTAAATCAGAAATTCCATATAATCGCATTAACAGAGAAATGATTTTGCAACTAGCCTGGAACTCTACAACTAGACTGGGTTATTATTTTCCAGGAGTCAAGATAATGTAACATATGCAGAGTATGAGACCAGTGATCCAAGGTGAAGGAATTCTTTCATGAAAAATATTTTAAAATACACAGGCACAAGGGAGTTCAGAATGTCTTTCACGAGTGAAAGAACACCTGAAATCATCCTAATGTGTGAAATATCTGCCATTATTGTTTGTTCCATCAGTATGTGGCTCTTGGTTGAACATTAAATACGTCCTTGTTGATTCAAATAGATTTTGTTTCAACATTAAGTGAGTTCATTTTGTGTGAATACATGTTGGTCTGCTATTACACATATAAGTTGTTCCCTTTGTTCACACATGTTGATAGCGTGGGCAGTGAAATTAGCTATTCACTTGGGACAAGAGGTAATGACATACACTGTATAGAGAGCTTCCTTATAACCTATGGCAAATTATTCCTTCATAATACTGCAGTAATGATGTCACAATGGAGGTTAATACTCTCTTGTAAACACCATAGCTCACAGCACTGTTGCAATGCAACTCCCCAAACAGCAGTAAGGAACAGAAGTGGTAATTCTTAATTTAAAAAGCACGAATTGTGCACGTTATGTAAAATATTAGATATTGGGAATTGAGTTCAAGGATGTAATCTAATTGTGGGATGCAGATAATATTGGCAACACATTTCAACTTCACTCTAATAGTTCATAATATTGTTGGAACTCAATTACATTATAGCTATTTTTAGATTTTTTAATTTATATGTTTTGGGCTTTTTTGCCTGTCAAAATCAAAAGAAAACAAATTGTGCAATGCTTGTATTTAATGTGTGCAGACAATTCAAAACTCTCTTTTATGAAATGAAAGACCTTCAAAAAGGACTAGTAACCCTGTCAATATTATATAACCAGTGGAATACAGTGCAACAAGCAAAAGAAAATATTTTAAAAAGATTCAGGAATGTGATTTTAAGCAATGCAATTTTATTCTTTCCTCTCTCCTTCATTGTCTTGTTACATTCCCACACAATGACATACTATATTCTAGTTTTGGGTATCCAGCTTCAGCATTAAGCACTGTCAGGTAGGGTATATCATGGTCATATTCTGGCCCAACCTTAAAAAAAAAATCGCCAACCATTTTTGTGGTGCGTAGGGAAGACATTGCCAGTTAGTAGCAAATTGTAGAGAGTTCTGTTCTGGAATCTCACACATGGTTGAACAACCCAAACTCATTTCATTCTAGAGTTGGAGTGAAAGTAGACATTAATCCAGCAGATTGGGCTAGATTAAAACACAGATCCTACAGGCAAAATGACGATGTGATTATCCACTGTGCCACTCAGTCTACCAACTGCAGCATTAACTCATTATTATATTTATTATTTCTATGTTTATGCCATACAAGAAATGTAACTTAGGTCCTCAGACAAATGTTTTGTACAATGTTCAAAATGCTATTGTTCTCCATTAGCAATTGTCTAATGCTTTTCACTTTAACCTGCTAGATGAATCTAAGAATAAAGAGTAAGAATTAAGGGGAGGGAAGCACCATGAATAGATCCTCCAAATAATAGATCAGGGATGAATACATATGTATATAAATCCATCATTGGTTTTGTGCGTCTAAGAACACAAGTGCTTAGTGACTTAAAACGGACTTGGTGCTGAATATATGTTTGATACGTTTGTAGTTCATCTTGCTATTTTATTGTTAAATATCAGAAAGGAAGTGCTATTCAGGAGTACCTCTGACTCATAATGCCTTCATTAAATCAGAGCATGTTTAGCCAGCTATTCAAAAATAACCTGTTAATAAATGTCCTTCCAGTTGACTTGTCAAAAAATAATTGAGATAAACCAAATACACATTGGGTGTAATGTTTATTTCATTCTGAGCACAGCTTCCGAACCAACTGTTATGTTCTGAGACCTCCTTTCCTTGTGGGACAAACTGCATATTCCTTGTGCATCTTCTAATGATGCAAAGTTCTTCATATTTCCACAGATCAGAATTCTAATTTTCAGATTTCAAAATGAAGCAGTGAGCTGTCAGTCAGCTGTGCCTGTCATTCACTCTTATATGGTAATCGTTTTGTTTCTGTAAAAGTCTGGAATGAAATAATGGATAATGTAATATAATTAAATGAGAGGAATCAGTGGAAGTCTTTGGAGATCATCTGATCTGGATGAACGCCCAAAATGTGTTCTTTTCTAATGCTGGAAACTGCTACCTCATGAACCAATGCTGTAGATATTTAACAATGTGTATTCTGGTTTAAATTTCTGTCTGTTAATATTTAATTGTTCTTTGTATAACTTTAATTGTTTGAGCCTGAATCTACTAAGCTGGTTAGACTTTTTCGGAATTTCTATTTGTCCTATTGTATTGCATTTTTTCCTGCTCATTCTTGGGATGTGGCCACTCCTGGTAAGGCTGCCATTTATTGCCCATCTCTAGTCGCTCTTGAAAAGGTGGTGGTGAGCTGCCTTCTTGAACCGCTGCTGTCCATGTGGTGAATGTACTCCCGCAGTGAGTACATAGGCAGTGAGTTCCAGGATTCTGATCCAATGACGATGAAGGATATATGATATAATATATGCCCAACTTGGAGATGGTTGTCTTCCCATCCCTCTGCTGCCCCATTCTTCAAGATGGTAAAGGTCATGCACTTTGCATTTTATAAGAGTCAATGGCAGCACAATTGGCTCAGACTGTGCAAAAGTAGGCAAACGTGTTTTTGAATAGACCTTTAGTCATTGATCTGTAAGCATATTCTTCAGATGGAACCAGGGGTCATCTCAGACCAATTGCAACAAAAGCATTAGATGCAGGACAAATGAAGATTGCACTTCTTTTCTGACAAATTTGATGTCACCATGGCCGGAAGTTTACATCCCTCCCGGGAGCGGGCTGGAGGCGGGGAGGGGGGAGGCATAAAATCGAGTGGCAGGCGGGGAGTGCTGTTCCTGTCATCTCCGCACCCCCGCTTCCATTTTACCAGCAGTGGGGGAGGTGGCAAATAGCCCGCCCACCCTAGGCCGATTGAAGCCTTAAGTGGCAGTAAGTGGAGGAGTGGGGACCCTCCTGATCGGGCTTCCTGTGGCCCACAAGGCTCCACCCCCAGCAGCACAGGCTGTCCCTACTAGATCACCTGCCCTGTCTCTCTTGGTTGACCCCAGCCCCCTAACTGGGGCCCAGCCGATTGTCCCCGGCAAGGCCCGACACCCCATTTACCTTTGTCGGGGCTGGCATCCATGTTGCTCCTCATGCAGGGTGCAGTCCCAGCAGTGGCCACTACATCAGGTGGTGCTGCTGGGACTGAAGAGCCCACTGGTTGGCCAGCAGTTCTTGGAGGTAGGACTTCCTGCCTCAGAGGGGTGGAAGTCCCATCTGAGGCCAATTAAGAGCCTGGGCCATGCAAAATCATTGCATGGTTTCTAGGCCCATCAAAGGGAGGCTCTCCCCAGACTTTTATGCTGGTGGGTGGGGCCTCTGTCTCCACGTAAAATTCTGGCCCATGTGTCAACAGGGTGTTTAAATGAACAATCCATTGAGTGACTAGATCAGAAAACCTAGAAGCTGATGAAGTCTACTTAAAAGCTAGTTTAATAATTTGTTTACAAGACATTGTTGCTTGTGCCAACATGGTGTCAACAAGTCATGGATACTAGATCTTTTTTATTCTTTCACGGAATGTGGGTGTTGTTCGCTAGGCCAGCATTCATCGCCCATCTCTATTTGTCCTTGAGAAGGTGGTGATGAACTGTCTTCGTGAACCACTGGAGTCTATGTGGTGTAGGTACACCCACAGTGCTGTTAGGAAGGGAATTCCAGGAGTTTGACCCAGTGACAGTGAAGGAACGGTGATATAGTTCCAAGTCAGGATGGTGTGTGGCTTGGACGGGAACTTGCATCTGGGGGTGTTCCCATGCATCTGCTGCCCTTATACTTCTGGGTGGAAGAGGTTGCGGTTTGCAAAGTGCTGTCGAAGGAGCCTCGGCGAATTGTTGCAGTGCATCTTGCTGCCACTGTGCGTCGGTGGTGGAGGGAGTGAATGTTGAAGGTGGTAGGTGGGGTGCTGATCAATCGGGCGGCTGTGTCCTGGATGGTGTCGAGCTTCTTGAGTGTTGTTGGAGCTGCACCCATCCAGGTAAATGGAGAGTACTACATTACACTCCTGCCTTGCAAATGAGGGACAGGCTAATTGACAAGCGGTGTGATGGACAATCTATATTGGCAAATCTTTTGACACCATAAAACACCAGTTGATAAACGTTGACCACATACAATGGACCAGATTATTGAATTCTTAGATTTATCAACTAGAGGTAAGTTGATTGACAAGTAAACCAACATTAGTGATTTCCTGTTGTTAGGGTATGCATGACTTGCTTCAGTAGAGACTGATACCCACACCAGAACAATAACTTGCATTTATACAGGGCCTTGGAAGTGAAAAAAGTTCTGAGGCAAGTGAAGAAGGAAAAATGAAAAAGAATAGCTGCTGTTTTAATTTAAATTGGCATTTTTCTTGCTTTTGGGGAATCTAAGTCCTTGTAACAGAACATCATATTGGATGACTATTTTCATTAATTTTCATTAATGTGATAAAATAAAAATGTGAATACATGTGTGTAAATTCTCAAATAATGTTGCAAAGCTCTATTGTTCTAAAGGTTAACCCCTTGAATGTTGAATTCTCTTGTTACATTCAAAATACACATGTAAACCTGGAATTTCCAATTGCGTACTACTCGGGTCAATTTTTGTTTTTTTATGCATTGCAAAGGCTGCTGGCCTGTACACAATTTACCGCTTTCAGAATGTGGGTTACACTGCTCTCACAGTGATGGGCAATGAGATGGGAAAAGCACAATCGGCAGTGACTGTAATTTGGTGAAATTTTAAGTGTTGTTACAGTAGTGGAAAGTTGAGAACAGATATTTATTGAGCAGAAATGCTGTATAATTGGGTGTTAAAGAGTGAGGGAAGATAGGTTTACTGGAAACTGTCAGGGAAAGGAGACATGCACTTTCTAGGCTGATGATCACTTTCACCGTTCTCCCACCTGGATTTATGTGGTACAGCAGAAAGTAGGCAGCAACAAGCAGCCACCATGGTAGCAGACAGGGCTGGTTTACATGCAAAACTCTTCAAGCATTAGCCCAAGGAAGTATGGGCCATCAACATCTCAGTAGGTTGTCAGTGATAGCCAGCACATTTACCTCTTCTACTCAGGAGGTACTTAGATGTAGTAGATGATAGACATCATACAGCAAAATACCAACACTGTGGCAAAACACACTAACATCATGCATATATCACGCAATCTATTTAGTAAGTGTAATGTGCTTGCTTTGTATGTTAGGCTAAGAATCTCTTTATGATTGGTCTGAATAATGTGATGGCACAGCAATAGATTCTATTGATGTTTATGAGGAAAGTTCTCAGAATGGTGATGCTGTTGGTGCTTTGGGCCAATTTTTTGTATATATGGACTGGGTTTTTTCAGCTACACACATCTTAGGTTAGCAACTGGTACCCCCTTCTTCCAACAACAACAACACTTTGTATTTCGATAGTACCTTTAACAAAGAGAAAGATTCCAAAGGAGTTTAATTAAGACATAAGGAAAAAATGGATGTGAATAGCTTGGTTAAAGAGGTTAATTTTAAGGAGGATCTTAAAGGAGGAGAGGGAGGCAGAGAGGCGGAGGAGTACAGAAAGTGAACTCCAAATGTGGGGTCTAGGTGGATAAACGTGTACTGCAAATTGTGGGGCGGGGTGGGGGGGTGGTTGGCACAGGATGCACAAGAAGCCAAAGCCAGAGCATCTGAGTGTTCAGGAGGAAGGGTTTAAGGGCTAAAGAGATAGGGAGTGATGAGACTAAATGGAGAGGGGAATTTAAACACAAGGATGAGAACTTTAAACTTGAGGTGTTGAGGATGAAGAAATGATGTAGGTCAGCAAGGACAGGGATGATGAGCAAATGGGATTTGGTGCGGAATAAGAAATAAGTTGCAGAGTTTTGGGTGAGCTGACATTTATGGAGGGTAGGTGACTGGAGAGCAAACAGACTAGCATTGCAGTAATGAGGTCTGGTGGTAAAAAAAAGGCAGGCATTAGGGTTTCAACAGCAGATGGGCTGAGGAAGGAACAAGGGAGGGTAATTCTTTGACATAACAGACCTGATAGATGGGAGAAATGCAATGGATGCTGAGTACATGGACTTTAGGAAAGTCTTTGACAAGATATTACATGGGAGAGTATCAGAGTGAAGATTAAGGGATATGGAATTAGTGGGAGGATATTAAACTGGATTAAAAATTGAATAGAAGCAGAGTAGGCTTTTTTCAGTGTGGTTAGAAGTAGATAGTGGTGTCTCACATGGTTCAGTTCTGAGGCTACTTCTGTTCACTGTATTAATCAATCATTTAGGTACAGGACTGGAAGGAGTAGTATCCAAATTTGAATACCAAAATAAGAGGTATAATTAATTCTTTAGAAGACCAAAGGAAACTGGAATGAGGTAAGATGGGCAATCAGATGAAAAGAGGCAAATGGAATTAAATGTCAGCAAGAGTCATTTTGGTTTTAAAAAAACCCAGCATAAATCAACTCTGAATGGAAATAGGATTGGTGCTGTTGAAGAGCAGAGTGATTTGGCGTATAGGCATAGAACATTAAAGGCAGCATCTCCGGTCAATATGCCCGTAAATAAAAGCTAATGAAATTCTAGGTTTTATCACAAGAGCTATAGAATGCAGAATCCAGCAGGTTATGTTAACCTTATATAATATCTTAACAAGACCTGTTAGCGTACTGTTTGTACTGTTGGACTCCATGCTATAAGAAGGATATGAGGTTTTAGAGACGCTGGAAGAGCGATTCACTGCCTGGTAAGAGGAAATACAAATATGAAGAAAGAATTGAAAAATTGATCATTTTTGCAGAAGAACAGTAGATATTCTCGATGAATGGAGCAAAGTAGCTAGAAGCAGATTGTTTCCAGGAGTTGAGAGGTCACGAATGAGGGGCATAAATATAAGAGGTAATGTGAGAGAGCTTGAACAGAATTCATGAAAAAACTTTTTTCACCCAGAGAGTTTTGTGACTGAAATTCACATCCAGGTTCAGGCAGCAACTATCTCAGCATTTAAGGTTTGATTGGATTGGTGGATGATGGAAAGGAGTTGAGCAAGTATAGGACCAGGGTGGGTAAATGTGATCAGAACAATTTGCTAGACTCGGGGATAAATGTCAACTTTGCGTGGTTGGACAAATGCAGGGCGGGCGTGGTGATGGGGGGGAATTTTATGCCGTCTGCCATGATGGATTTGGTGGCGTGTGGGATGATATAATTAGGTGGGAGGTGTTTTCTTAGATTCCCGATGGTGGGATATTTTAGAGGAATTAAGTCACGGCAGGTTTGCAGCGTTTTGGGGTTCCCCCAGTGCGGTGGTGGATTGCAGCTTTGCATTCAGTCAAATAACATGAATACTCATTACTCTATGCACAATTATGGTTTAGTCCTACCTACCAGATTAAGTGAATGGCGAGCAATATTCCCCTGCCACCTGGTTCATGAATGTTTCAACGTGGCGTGTACCAGTCAGATTTGTGCAGTTGAGACTCAGGCCTGTGCTCTTCCTTCTTTCACTCAGCCGCTAAACTAACGCCAGCATTGGAATAGATGTTTGCCTGTAGGCCAGCATTGCAGTGATTGTTTACCTCCAGGGTTGGCAGCAGTAAGAGTGAATCATCTCAGGGAATAGCGGTGACAACATAGGTGGGTGCTACATGGAGGCACAGGGCAGGATAGTTGGGGAGGGAAGGGTGCAGCTGATCGGGTACATCGAGGAGTAGGTCAGGTTGGAGTGGAGCGTCCAGGTTGTATGTTGTTGGCGAAAATGCATTTTGTCGGCTGTTGGGGTGGTGGGTGGATTAGCTCAGTACTGTGTGAAGATATTTGGCAAGGGTCTAAAGGGAGGGATGAGTGCTGTCAATGGCGGGGAACTGTGGGAAAAATTGAGGGTACTGGCTAGCAGAGGGAATGGTCACAGCCAATGTAGATAAATGGATTCTGTGGGGGGGGGGGGGAAGGTCAAGACTAATGGTTGGGTATTCGACAGCTTCATATGGAGGGGAACGGGACTTGGCAACAATGATCAGTTTGATGTGAGGAAGTTCAAGGATAAGAGTCAGTGTGTCGATAGTAACGGGAGTAGGAATGGGGGGGAGGGATGACATGAATGCATTGATGATTACACTGTGCATGGTAATGCGGGAAGGCTCAATGGTAACGGAGGAAAGAGTAACAGTAACATTGGGTGGGTCAAGGGTGATGGGTTCAATCTGGAAGGTTGCAGGAGGAGGTTGGAAGGTGGGGAGGTGCCCTGAATTCCACGCATACCATCTTCTCCAATGACAATGGGAACCACGTGGACACTAAAGGATTGCAAGGAGAGTGGAGGAGGTAAACAACAGTGAGTGTATCTTCTACGTGGCTGCAATTTGAAGGCAGATATAAGGGAGCTGTTTATTGCTTTGATGTTTCAGCTCACTAGCAACAGAGGGCTGAATTGCCATGCTCTGCTTATTTATAATTCAGAAAAGCGGCAGCGAAATGGGTCTCAATCTGTTTAGTACCAGGAAGAAGAAGAAAGAGAGACTAAGGAGCGTTCTTTTGCTTCAACTCATGATGCCTGGATACCAGCAATAGGCAGAACAAGAAGGTGAGGATGCTTCAAATGATAACATCCAACTATGGCATTATCGAAGATGGGCACTGGCATATCATCATATCCTCAGGGCAAGGTCAAATTGCCTTCAAATGTCAGAGAAGGAGCTCACGTGAAATGGTCATCGAAATTTGCAGGATCCTGCAGTATGACCTGCAGCCACTCAGCTTCGGTGGGAATCCCAAGCCACTTGCCCTCAAGGTGACCACTGCACTCCGTTTTTTTTCCAGTGGCTCCTTCCAGGAATCCACGGGTGACATATGTGGCATCTCGCAGTCTGAGACTCACTGGCGCAAAGAAGTGACCAATGCCCTTTTACGACACGCCAATGATTTCATCTACTTACCTGTAGACGAGGACAGCCAGGCAGCAAGGCCTTCGGCGCCATCGCTGGCTTCCCTCGAGTACAAGCGGTAATCGACTGTACTCATGTGGCCACTAAATCTCCCTGGGACCAGCCTGCTGACTTTGTCAATCGCAAAGGCTCCACTCTTTAAATGTACAGCTGGTTTGCGACCACAGGAGAAGAATCATGCATGTTTGCGCCTGTTTCCCAGGAAGCTGTCATGATTCCTACATTTTGAGGAACTCCCAGCTGCCAGCAGTTTTTGAGGAACCAGCCACAGTGGACGGCTGGATCCTGGGTGACCAGGGTTACCCAGTTTGTACGTGGATGATGACACCAGTACATCATTCCTAAAGCGCTGCTGCAGAGAGGTACAATGGCACTCACGCATCCACCAGAGTCATCATTGAGCACACCATTGGCATGCTGAAAATGCAATTTCATTGCCTTAACCGGTCTGGAGGGGCTCGTCAGTACGCGCCACAGAGGGTGTCATGAATAATCGTTGTCTGCTGTGCCTTGCACAGCCTTGCAATTAGACACGGCAACGTTCTGCAGGCAGAGGAACACCAGTTGTCCTCGGATGAGGATGACTATGGAGAGTGTGAGGAGGAGGGCAACGATGACAACGATGCCATCATTGATAGAGTGCCATGGAGAGACATGCAAGGGACATCAGAGAGAACCTATTTTATGTTTCAGCCAACAATAAGCCACATTATCAAACAACTTTGGGAGGAGAAACATAACAATTCCCCACAGTAATTCCCTTTTGCATGAGGCCTTCTTTTTTCTGCAATCTTAATGAAGTGTTGCTGCACTTTCATGTGATTGGCATTTGAAATCATCCATGGCTACAATGAATGTGACTACACACCACTGCAAAAGTAAGGCATGACAGTATTGGAAAAAGTTATTAATCATCAATAGGAAAACAGCCAACATTGAAGAGTGAAGGGTAAAACTCCAATGAGATATGGACACTGGACATTTCCTGAGATGCTTTACAAGCATCATTCCGTTCCTGCCATAGGCCTCCAAAAAACTTCTGGAAGGACAAGGGCAGCAGATGCATGGGAACACCACCACCTGCAAGTTCCCCTCCAAGTCACACACCATCCTGATTTGGAACTATATCACCGTTCCTTCACTGTCACTGGGTCAAACTCCTGGAATTCCCTTCCTAACAGCACTGTGGGTGTACCTACACCACATAGACTCCAGTGGTTCACGAAGACAGTTCATCACCACCTTCTCAAGGACAAATAGAGATGGGCGATGAATGCTGGCCTAGCGAACAACACCCACATTCCGTGAAAGAATTCCCTTCCTAACAGCACTGTTGGTGTCTCTGCATCCCATGGACTGCAGCAGTTTAAGAAGGTGGCTCACTATCACCTTCTCAAGGGCAATTAGGGATGGGCAATAAATGCTGGCCTAGCCAGCAATGCCCACATCCTGTGAATGAATAAAAAAACTTTTCCTGCCACTACATCTAGGTGCTACCCTGACATTAGCAGCTAAGGTGAAGGCAGTCTACTCAGTGCGCTGCCCCGTTGCTGTGGATGATGGTGATGGGCATTCTCTGGAGGTACGAGGACTTGATGGCTCCATCCTGCCAGGGGTCTTCAGCAATGGTATTTGAGTGTCATAAAATCATAGAAAATCATCGAAAGTTTAAGGCACAGAAAGAGGTCACTTGGCCCATCATGTCGGTGCCAGCCAGAAAACAATCTACCCATTCTAATCCCACCTTCCAGCATTTAGTCCATAGCCCTGTAGATTATAGCACTTGAGGTGCATATCCAGACTCCTTTTGAATGAGTTGAGGGTTTCTGCCTCAACTATCCTTTCAGGCAGTGAGTTCCAGACCCCCACCAGCCTTTGGATGAAAAATATTTTCCTCATCTCCCCTATAATCTTTCTACCAATCACTTTAAATCTATGCCCCCTAGTCACTGGCCTCTCTGCTAAGGTGATTAGACCCTTCACCTCCACTCTATCCAGGCCCCACAAAATATTTTACATTTCAATCAAATCTCCCCTCAGCCTTCTCTGTTCCAAGAAGAACAACACCAGTCTATCTAACCTTTCTTCATAGCTACATTTTTCCAGTCCTCGAAACATCTTCGTAAATCTCCTCTGTACACTCTCTAGTGCAATTACATCCTTTCTGTAATGAGGTGACCAGAACTGCACACAGTACTCAAGTTGTGGTCTAACCAATGCATTGTACAGTTCCGTGTGCTCGCCTGCTGGAGATAAGGGGGTCAACATTAGGGGGGAGGATGAGACACCACTTACCCTGGGTGTCCTGAGAGGAAGGCCGCGGTGCAGCTGGCACGAGCTCCTCCTCCATCTGTGTGCACGATGGCAACTGCCTGTCTCGCTGAGGGGAAGGAGCACCTGGAGGGAGGTCCAGGTTCCTCGTCCCCCTCTCACTTAGACTCTGTTGCATGGAGCCCACAGCAACGGCAATGGAGTGTAGGTCAGATCGCATATGGCTCGATTGGTCAACCAGACTCTCAACTGAGGAAGCCATACGCTCAAATGGGGGAGGTGGTAGTATAGTGGTAATGTCATTGCACTAGTAACCCAGAGACCCAGGATACTACCACGGCAGATGGTAAATTTGAATTCAGTTAATCTGAGAATTAAAAAGCTAGTCTAATGGTGACCATGTAACCATTGTTGATTGTTCTGCAACTCGAGTGCAGGCACCTGCAGTGGAGACTCAAACAGAGTCTCTTTAAGCATGTGCTTCACATGAGTTCAAACAATTTCCTTCAGTTTCCACATATGGCTGCAAAAGCAGAGAGGACACCATCCTTAAGCTTTGTGGCTCCTGCCTCGTCATCTCCACTTACCCTGCCTCCCTCCTCTCTCACATTCTCCAAAGCCTCCTCCTCAGCCGTGCTCAGCAGCCTCCCATCTTAGCACGCTGGTTGTGGCTTCATTTATTCTGCAACAGACAGTGCAGATTTAATGACATGGCAAATGATGCATCACAACCATTGCATACATGCATCAACATCACTCATTCCGCATCGGCTTTTGCACGACATATCCAATCACATAAACAATGCCAAGCTTCATCTTTTAGTAATAGGCACTAAGGTTGCAGATGCAGTCCACTGCATTCCTTGTGTACCTTCTGCCTTAAAGACACAGAGCCATGTAAGAAATCAATGGAGCAGCTTCGCCAGGACCACTTACCTTCGCTGCTCTGAGCAAGTCATTGATGCGCTTGCGGCACTGCACACATGGTCTAAGCATTACCCCATGGTTCGAGACCTCCTCCGATACCTCCATCTAGGTTGCCTTGGTAAGGTGAGAGGGTCTTCTGACTCCATCTTCAGGGAAGAGGTCCTCCCGCCTTTCCCTGACGGCCTGGAGGAGAACTTGCAGGGCGGTATCACTGAACCGTGGGGCAGGGCGGTATCACTGAACCGTGGGGCAGGGAACTGCCTGCTGGCTGCCATGTCATTCACTTTGGCTATAGGGGAAAAAAATGATATGAAGTTGGTGGTGACTTTCACAAAATAAGAGAGGCAAAAACATTTTGATCTATGTTAAAGCTTCAATTTAAGTTATTCTGAAGATAATTACATGAAAGGAAGGCTGCAAGCACAGAATGTTTTATATCTGTGGCGATAATGGTGCTTGGGGCAATGATGGTAGGTTCCACCAATGAAAGGCCGGCCCTACTGTGTGATCCCACATGTTCCCGCTCCTGTCGCCTCATGGCTAATTTAAATATAAAATCACGTGGGAAATGGGATTTGCGGCGGGAGCTGAAATTACGATAACTTTAGGTCCCGCTGTCGACAACATTGTGGCACTCATTATATTCCAACCATGGTCTGTTTCCATGTCTTTACTCCTACATATTTCTATGTTTTCTATTATACAAAGGTGGAACTAGGAGTCTTAGTGATGGGGAGAATATGGAGTCATAATCTCATCTCAGGATCAAACAGACTGCCAAGGGTTTGAGCAATCTGGTTCAAACTGAGGCAGTGGGTGGGGACGGGGATATAGTATGCAGCAAGGGTATGGAGCTAGATTTGCCAATACTCTTGGATTGTCCCAGACTCTCCAGGAACGAAAAATTAATTTGTGAGTAACCTGGGAGCCTTTTCAATAATCTAGAGGCTGTCCTGGAACAGCTGATCCAGTTGGGTCGCTGAAAGTGTACAGTACTTCTCTTAAAACTGTAAGATCTTGATATGCTCTATTATTGCATTGATAAGCTGCAGAATGACCAGGCGCCGAGTGCCAATTACTGACCTACGAGGAGATCTTTTGTGATGTTTGAAGTGCAGGAATTTCTGACTTGCAAAACAAAAATTCCAAAAAGTTCTGCAATAAGACATTCTGTTGTTTACAGCAGACAACTCACTCCATGAAGTAATAACTGATAGTAACAAAAATCTATACTGTTATTGTCGAGTATTTACAGCGAGAAGTAAACCTTCATTTCTGTAGTAAGAAATGATGCTGTCATTTCATCCAGTTCCTTGCAAAGAGTAACCCTTGGTGTATTAAGTAACATTGCTGCACGCTGCAACTTGTTCAGATTATGGGGTAATGCTTAATGTAAGCAATACGAACATGTGCTGGTTACTGCAGGCAGCTCCTTCCTTTAATAATAAGAGCTATTTACCACAGGCAGCTTTTCCTTGTTTTTCTGTGACTCAAATCACTGAAGAGCACTGTTAACCGATAACTATCTATGTTACGGATGAGTAACAAGACGTTTTGGATTCTGGAGATCCTAATATCAGGTTAATTCCCTCCTCTATGGAAGCTCATTCCACTCCGAAGTCACATCAACCTCCGATTCTAGATTTACACTACGACAACGGCAAAAGTATAAAGGGAAACTGCTTCACATCAATGCCACTTGTGATGCAGTCTCAGATCTTGTAAATCTGAAATTGGAATCTAACATAGTCATGGTCAAAGTGTAAATTTGTTCCAATTGACTTCAGTGACTTGCATACATATAAACATTAAACTGCCAGGACTGGATACTCACCACTGACCTGCCAGGAACAAAATGCACACATCTCTTAGTAAACAACCAAGCAATGAACATTTGTCCGACACCATGATCAAAAATAATGCATACCCACCAATGTGACACTAAATATAGATACAGATATAAACAGTATAGCCTGGAGTTTTCCCTTGAATGAGCTGGGTTTTTTTCAGTGCAATTTCCTAGATATTGGTGTAACCAGCACAAAAGATCTCAAAATTTGAAGCGCAGGTTGCGTTCCATCCAACTCTAGTTTCTGCTTCCTTTTGTGCTAGTTTTAAAAATATTATGTTTGAAGCTGGCCATGTCTCCAGGGTGAATGAATCACCATTGGGAGATGCCACTCATTGCACTTGTTTGCAGGCCTTTGAGGAAGCTGCAAAAATAAAGCTGGAACTTTTGGGTGCAAGAACTCTAATAGGTAAAGTTTGAATTTTTTTCTGAATTTACTAAGGAGCTAGCCACTGTACACCAGTCTAACTCGAAAATAGCTTTGTGTATTTTTTACAAATCATTTTCAGTCTTTTAAAAATGGATTACTCACAGGTTGTGGATTGACACTGATTAAAATGCTTATTTTTTGTTATAAACCCATTTTCAGCTGTATCAATCAACCTTTACCAAGCTACCACACTAAAATGTATCAAGGAATACTCAAAGCAACATTTAAAAAAAAAATTATGTTTTAAAACACTGGAAGATTGTGCTGGTTCGAGGCACATTTTGTAATTGGTGATATACAAATGAGTTTGAGCATAAACTTGGGGTGGGCGGGGGGTGGGGGGGGGGGGTGGTGGAAAAGTGGAAACACTTTTCAAAACTGGTGTAATTTGTTCTGGAATTTCTGATTACACCCGAAGCAGAAATTCTTCTTCTATAACATAGAAAATAGGATATACAGAAAATAATTACTATAATGAGTACACCCCAAAAATCAATAATGGGGAGGGAATACATTTTGTCTTTTTGCAGTCTGTGAACTGTCAGCAATACTTTTGCTTAGAGAAGAAAAACATTGCCTCAATGAACAAAATCGCTGAAGTAGTTTTTCAAATGTGCATCTTGGAAAGCATTTGTTCAGTCAGAAAGCCCATCCCAGTTGAATATGGTGCAGTTTAGTTCAGTCCAGATTTCCACATTGCACGATAATTATATGTTGATAGAATACATTGGCATGCTAGATTTCCATAATGAGAGAAGGACGTCCCTGGGCAGTTTACTTGGTCACAGTCAGATTTATCTTTGATATAATGGTCATTGGATAGACATATGGATGAAAATGGAATAGTGTAGGTCAGATGGTTTCACAGGTCGGCGCAACATCGAGGGCCGAAGGGCCTGTACTGCGCTGTAATGTTCTAATGTTCTAATTCTAATAATAGCGAAGGCCAAGAACCATGTGCTACAAGACCTATCTATAAAATAGAAAATGCTGGGAATACTCTGCAGATTTAGAAGATGCTGCCAGACCTGCTGATTATTTCCAGCATTTTCAACTATAATTTCAGATTTCCAACATCCGCAGTATTTTACACTTGTATCTATAAAATAGAGCTGATTTATTAGGTTTCCTTACATTAGAATGTTGTACTTGGCTATATTATCCAGTTGGAGACAGAAACCTCCATAAGAAAATATTTTCTTAAGACTCCTTCCCACCCCACATACCTACAAGGTATCACTTGAGCAATTCTGAAGTAACTTGTCAACTTTGGAAAAGTTCTCTACCCCCCCAAAGGCATTGTTCGAGCTGACTGTTGCAATTGTTTTACAGAGCAACACCTACCAGCAGCACTCACTGTGCTTATACAGTCTCATGCGGGTAAGTGTTATTCTTTATACAGAATACTCAGACATATTGGCCCCGATATTTACAGTGAGGCAGGGAAGGTGGGGTTGAGGCTAAAATTACACAAATAACCTGGCAAGGTTGGGGCGTGGAGGTCCACTCTTATTTGCATCTTGTAGGGCCAGCACCCACCAGGCAACTGACCAAATGGACAGCTTGGTTCAGTTGGTAGCACTTTCATTTCTTAGTCACAAGGTTCCAGTCCCACGCCCACTCCCACTCCAGGGCTTGAGCAAAAAAATCATGTCTAACAATCCAGTGCAGTACTGAAGGAGTGCTGCACTTTCGGAGGTGCCATCTTTCAAATGAGACGATAAACCAAGGCCCCATCTGCCTGCTTGTATGGATGTAAAATATCCCATGGCACTATTTCGAAGAAGAGTGTCCTGGACAGTATTTATCCCTCAATCAACATCACAAAAACAGATTATCTGGAGATTATGACATTGCTGTTTGTGAGAGTTTGCTGTGCACAAATTGGCTGCTGTGTTTCCAAAGCACGTTGAGATGTCCAGTGGTCGTGAAAGGCGCTATATAAATGCAAGCCTTTTTTATCTGACCAACTCATGCCATTGAGAGATTGGGATTGGTTTAAAATCAAGGCCGCAGTGTACTGCTAACTAAATTCATGCTAAGTAAATGTAGCAATGATGCAATGCACAGAGCAGAATATGGTTGTCTGGAATCTGAGCTGTAAACATGAAACCGAGATAACATATAGTTATTGAACATTATTCCATCAGATATGGAGTTGCTTGCAGTCAGTCTCGCAATGCGCTGCTTTATATTGCCAAGGGTTTGATGCCATGCAGCACTCAAGGTGGAACCATGTCTAGTTAAGGCAGCAAATCCTCATTATTGTTAAGAAAACTAGCTCTGGTGATTCAATGTTTAACTGTTTGGTGAGGGAGCTTTGCAAAAAGTGTTGCTCTGCTTTGGAAACACCAGTTCAGAAGCACCCAACTTTAAGTAACTATTCTTTCTTTTATCTCTGTTTTAAGATTATTTTGCCTCAGTCGCATAGCCTGATGTCTGCTGTGTGATATCTGAACATGCTGACATACTGTTTTTAATATATTAATGGAGGGATAAAGTGAACAAATAAAATGGGTTCTGTGTGCCCTGTGTATATATATTTTAATATAGATACCTTTGCTTTGAATTTCATCAAATTGTCTGGGTAAGGATTATATATCTGTGCTCTTTCCAAGCATTTTATTGATCTCCATGCATATTAAATGCAAAAAACATAGTTCAAAAAAACTTTTTATTGCCATTTATTATGAAGCTATTTAAGTTTTGCAGCAGAGCTCGTGTTAGGAAAATACTATTGGTTCACTGACACCCTCTATTCCTTGGCTCTGGGATCCTGCCAATCAAAGAACCAGAATCCAGGGTTAAAGAGCAGAAGTTAGCACCATGAAGGCATTATCCCTTTAATCGTTTAAATTGACCTCTACGTGCAGAAATATGAATACCCGTTTCTTTATACACCGATGGTTCTGGAGAAAAATTAATAAACCAACTTCCTTAGTTTTAAAGGAAACCAACATTGTTAAACTTCAGAGCGCACCGCAGCCTCACAGCTCCAGGACCCGGGTTCAATTCTGGGTACTGCCTGTGCGGAGTTTGCAAGTTCTCCCTGTGACCGCGTGGGTTTTCATCGGGTGCTCCGGTTTCCTTCCACAGCCAAAGACTTGCAGGTGATAGGTAAATTGGCCATTGTAAATTGCCCCTAGTGTAGGTAGGTGGTAGGGAATATGGGATTACTGTAGGGTTAGTATAAATGGGTGGTCCTTGGTCAGCACAGACTCGGTGGGCCGAAGGGCCTGTTTCAGTGCTGTATCTCTAAATTTAAAAATTTTTTTGCCAATCTGGAGCAGAGATCAACCTGCAGCTGCATATTAAAAACTAGAATGTCAGTTTATAGTATAAAGTGCTGATTAATTTGGCTCTAATTGGCACCAAAGAATTAGCTTTAGACTAAAGATGTTAATTATAAGACACAAGGGATTCTTTCTTTTGGAGTTTGTCTGCTCCATGTATGTGCAAAACTTTCTAAATAGTTCTATGTGATGTCAAAAGGAGGTACCCCACCCAGAAGAGACCTGTGACCTCTGACAGCTCAAGTGATCTATACCTATGTTTCACCTTCAGCTTTGTTACAGGCAGAGTTCAGCATCTGATTAGAGTTTAAGGGATTGGGGTCAATTTTCAACCATCTCCTTCCTTTCTATTTAGCTAATTTACTGTGCAATAGTTACAAATTTAATTTTATTATGGCACACTGCTTTTTAGCAGAATTGAATTAATAAAATCTAATTTCCACAGAAGTGCTGAATATGTAATCATCTGGAGATTGCCCATTAGACTAGATGCTGTTCATCGTGCAGTCACGTGATAGCATTGGCAAGTCACATTAACCTTCTGATTGCAAATTAAACAATATCCTTAGGCTGTTCGAAATGAAGAAAATTTGAACCTTACCCCTATTATGATACATGTGTTTTAATCATCAGACAACACTCAGTTGGAATTGTACTTAACTTGAAAAAAGCAGGATTTCCCAAAGGAGATTTTCGTGAGGTATCCCCTCTGTAATATCTACCTTTCAATGTATGTAACCTTTACCCAAACAGCTGACTTTAGTCAAAACATTTCACATTTCAATTTGGAACATGAAACTAGGATGAAATTATAGCTGCGTTTTTTGAGTAGATTTTAATTTTGTAATTCGAACTTCGGAGTCCCACAAAATAAATTATTCCCTTAAAGAAACCATCTAATTGGCCCCAAATGTGACTGTTTAGTCAGTCACAAGGAACAGGTTTTCCTTGCTTTAAGGAATGGTTTTGCCTTGGCTGCACTCCTTCATTAGATAACCAAGAACTTACCATGTGAAGAATCACAGAAGAACAACCCATATTCATAATACAAAGTATTATAACATCAAAATACTTCTCTTCACTCTACTTAAATAGATCTGTTTTGTAACTGAGTCCTGAAACAGTACCTTTCAATGATCACAGACTCAACATCCATACAGAATATATTCAGTAATACTATGGATTAGCTAGTGCATTGACTGAGGTCCAGGATTTCATTTGAGGCATTGCAAGTTTCAATTAGATAACATTCAGACTGAAACTGTTTGCTCCCCAATGGCTCCGTGAATAAATGTACCATGTAGAATGGTACAAAGCCAAATAGATCAGAGGGGTCCAGGTTTTATCCCTAATTTGTAAGGAGCTAGCTAATATTAGATGAGGTGGACAATTATCCTTAGTAACCAAAACATAGTGAAGGGGAAAAAAATTCTACCTCTATTTGCTATTCAGTGACCCTGTTAAGCAGAGTATGGATGATTTTGGGTTCTCTACCATTCCCATTTTTAGGCTTTAGTGGGGTTGTAACAAGCCTAAAAGTCACTAAATAAAATCTTCCTGCCTCACAAATGACACACTATGTGACTGTAGCAAAGGTAAACTATCCCTCCTCATCCTTCTCGACCTGTCTGCAGCTTTTGACATGGGTGATCACACCATCCTCCTCCAATGCCTCTCCACTGTCATCAAGCTGGGTGGAACTGCTCTCATCTGGTTCCATTCTTATTTATCTAATTGTAACCAGAAAATCACTTACAATGACTTCTCTTCCGCTTCCTGCACCATTACCTCTGGTGTCTCCCCAAGGATCTAGCCTTGGCCGCCACCTATTTCTCATCTACATGCTGCGCCTCGGTGACATCATCCAGAACAGTGTTAGTTTTCATACTTATGCCGACAACATCCAGCTCTACATTACCACCACCTCTCTCAACTCCTCCACCGTTGCTGAATTATCAGACTGCTTATCTGACATCCAGTACTGGATGAGCAGAAATGTCTTCCAATTAAACATTGAGAAGTTTGAAGCCATTGTCTTCAGTCCCTGGTCCAAACTCTCTTCCCTAGCTACTGACACCATCCCTCTCCTTGCCAACTCTTTGAGATGAAACCAGACCCTGAGATGAGCTTCCAACCACATATCTGCGCCATCAGTCCGACTGCCTATTACTATTTCCTTGACTTCACTCCTGCCTCAGCTTGTCTGCTGCTGAAGCCCTCATTCATGCCTTTGTTACCACTAGACTTGACTATTCCAATGCACTCCTGGCTGGTGTCCTACATTCTACCCTCCGTAAACTTGAGGTCATCCAAAACTCTGCTGCCGATATTCGCGCAAAGTCCCGTTCACCTATCATCCCTGTGCTTGATAGCCTAGATTGGCTCCCAATCAAGCAATGCCTCAGTTTTAAAATTCTTATCCTTGTTTTCAAATTCCTCCATGGCCTTGCCCCTTCCTATCCCTGTTATCTCCTCCAGCCTCACAACCGTATTTACCGTGGGGAAGGTCATGGGAGCTAGTGAGTTCAAGGGAGGGAACACTGATATCCTGGAGCATATCAACATTACAAAGGAGGAGGTGTTGGAGGTTTTGAAGCACATTAAGGTGGATAAATTCTCAGGGCCTGACCAGGTGTATCCTAGAATGCTGTGGGAAGCAAGGGAAGAGATTGCTGGGGCCCTGGCAGAGATTTTTGTAGCATCGTTAGCCACGGGTGAGGTACCGGAAGACTGGAGGATAGCTAATGTTGTGCCTTTATTTAAGAAGGGCAGCAGGGATAAGCCAGGGAAGTACAGGCCAGTGAGCCTTACATCAGTGGTGGGAAAGTTATTGGAAGGGATTCTGAGAGACAGGATTTATATGCATCTGGAAAGGCATGGTCTGATTAGGGATAGTCAGCATGGCTTTGTGCGTGGGAAATCATGTCTCACAAATTTGATTGAGTTTTTCGAGACGTGACCAAGAGGATTGACGAGGGCAGGGCGATGGTCGTTGTCTGCATGGACTTCAGCAAGGCCTTTGACAAGGTCCCGCATGGTAGGCTGGTCCAGAAGGTTCGAACACATGGGATCCAGGGCGTGCTAGCAAATTGGATACAAAATTGGCTTGGTGATAGGAGGCAGAGGGTGGCAGTGGAGGGTTGTTTTTCATATTGGAGGCCGGTGACCAGTGGTGTGCTGCAGGGATCGGTGCTGGGCCCTCTGTTGTTGTCATATATATTAATGACTTGGATGTGAATGTAAAGGGCATGATTAGTAAGTTTGCAGATGACACCAAAATTGGACAGTGAAGAAGATTGTCTAAGGCTACAGTAAGATCGGCACAGCCTCACAGCTCCAGCGACCCAGGTTCGATTCTGGGTACTGCCTGTGCGGAGTTTGCAAGTTCTCCCTGTGACCACGTGGGTTTTCTCCCACAGCCAAAGACTTGCAGGTTGATAGGTAAATTGGCCATTGTAAATTGCCCCTAGTGTAGGTAGGTGGTAGGTAAATTGAGGGAAGGTGGGGATGAGGTAGGAATATGGGATTAATGTTGGTTTAGTATAAATGGGTGGTTGATGGTCGACACAGACTCAGTGGGCCGAAGGGCCTGTTTCAGTGCTGTATCTCTAAAATAAAATAAAATATCGATCAACTGGGAAAGTGGGCAAGGGAGTGGCAAATGGAATTTAATGCAGACAAGTGTGAAGTGGTGCATTTTGGGCAGTTAAACCAGGGCAGGACATATACAGTGAATGGCAGGGCCCTGGGGAGTGTTCTTGAGCAGAGAGACCTTGGGCTGCAAGTACATAGTTCCCTGAAAGTGGCAACATAGGTAGACAGGGTGGTGAAGAAGGCATATAGCATGCTTGCCTTCATCGGCCGAGGCATTGAGTACAAGAGTTGGGACATCATGTTACAGTTGTACATAACATTGGTTAGGCCACATTTGGAGTACTGTGTGCAGTTATGGTCGCCGCACTGCAGGAAAGAAGTGATTAAGCTAGAGAGGGTACAGAAAAAATTCACAAGGATGTTGCCTGGTTTGGAGAGCTTGAGTTATAAAGAGAGATTGGATAGGCTGGGTCTGTTTTCCCTGGAGCGAAGGAGGCTGAGAGGGGACATGATAGAGGTATATAAAATTATGAGAGGCATAGATAGGGTAGATAGCCAGAGTCTGTTTCCCATGGTAGGGGTGAGTAAAACTAGAGGGCATAGATTTAGGGTGAGAGGGAGGAGGTTTAAAGGGGATCAAAGGGGTAAATTTTTCACACAAAGAATAGTGGGCATCTGGAATGAGCTGCCTGAGGAGGTGGTGGAGGCAGGAACAGTAGCAACATTTAAGAGGCATCTGGACAGGTACTTGAATGAGCAAGGCATAGAGGGATATGGAATTAATGCAGGCAGGTGGGATTAGTATAGATAGGCATTATGGTCAGCATGGACGCGGTGGGCCGAAGGGCCTGTTTCTATGCTGTACAACTCTATGACTCTGTGACTCTACCCCTCCGAGATACCCATGCTCTTCTAATTCTGGCCTCTTGAGCAGCCCTGAATTTAATTGCTCCACCATTGGTGGCCGAGCCTTCAACTGGCCAATCCCAAAGCTCAAGAATTATCACCCTAAACCTCTCCGCCTCTCTACCTCTCTTTCTTCCTTTAAGATGCTCCTTAGAACCTACTTCTTTGACCAAGTTGCTGGCCATCTGTCCTAATAGCTCCTTATGTGGCTCAGTGTCTAATTTTGTTTTATAACACTCCTGTAAAGCACCTTGGGATGTTTTATTACGTTAAGGGTGCTATATAAGCTGATGCTGTTGTGAGAATAGGACTGTACTTGGTTTGATTCCATCTGCTAGTAAATAGCCTGCCAAGCATTCATTGTCGAAGTGTACATGTGAACCATAGTTACTTGTGTGAGATACCAGAGGATGACTGCTGTCTGTGGAGCTGTACCTACACAAGGAGTCATTGAGAAGAGGAGTGGGGTCAAAATTGACGAGAAAAAAGAGGAAATGTGACTTTTAGTGCAGGAATGACCAGTAACACATGACAGACCATTTGTGATTTATTACCAAAAATCACTGTATTTCATCCAGGATATTCGATTGTGACTTCCTCTCCCCCATACACAACAATATTATCAGAAAATCAGAAGGGTGCTGTGGACTTGTATCTCCTCATTCCCAGATTTTAAGCAGCCCTGGGGTGCTAATGTGGAATGGCATCAGTAACAATTCTTGTGAACGCTATTGTTCTACTCAGAGAGCCAGTGAGAATTTCAATCTAAGATCATCTCCCAGCATTTCTCTCTTAACCTATTTACAGATTTTTTTTCCCCTGCTGAATAGTAAAATCACTTATTTATAACATATGTTGAAACTGCTTGTACTCAGCCCATTCCCAGCGTAGTTCTGAGCAGTTCCGTGAGACCTCAATATTCAGAGTTTGGAAGAGAGACTGCAGCTGAAGTTATAGAGAGGTCAAATGCAAAGATTCTATGTGATGAATTCTTGTTCTCAGCAATATGTGTGGTAACAAAAATGACATACTTCCTGAAACAGTTGTAACTGACACTACTTTTTAGCTTTTGAATCACATGCTCCACTTGCTGCCTGTACCCAACAGCAATCACTTAAACTTTTTCTATCAAGTCCATGCAACACAGAACATAAGCAATGTTCATTTCTCTCAGCAGTGACTCCTCATTGCATAACAGCTCAATAGAGATAGACGCCCTGCTCTACCTGTTCACAATTATGTCATGCATCCTCTTTCGGATCTTGCAGAAAGAAAACTCCTGCTTCTCCAGTGCCTCAAAAGGACAACTGACAGGCAAATACAAGAAAGCTCATTTGCATTGATGACAGTAATGAATTTGTTATGTTTCACTTATAGACAGTCCTGAATAACTCAATTCCAAATTCTGAAGTCAGTCAGACTGGTGAATAAAAATTGTAACAAGGACATTCACACACAATACCCTATGCAATCTAGCAGGTAGACTGTTGTTACGGTCAAGTGAGCAGGGCTCGAAGGGCTTCCCTCTTTTCCCTCCTTGTTTGACCACAACAGGCTTAATTCTTTGTTAAATTGGATGTACTGGTCAATTCAGTAGGTGTTTGCTTACCTATTTGCTATGATCACAACAAGAACCAATCGAACAGGTTTTCTTGAGTTAACAAAGAAAGAGGTTAACTTTATTGTACATAAACGGAACCAATAAAATAATAAACAATGTGCCAACTTTAACCCTCACACACACACTGGAGGTTTATGTACACACAAATAGGTTACAGAGTGGGGAAAGATAGATTGGTTGAGTTAGAGTCCATAAAAAAGGTATACAGTCTGTGAAGTTTGGTGATTCAGCTGGCTTCTAGCTGAATTCACTGGTCTTAAGGTTTTTAGTTTCAAGAGGTAGATGACTGGTTTGGTGAGAACTTGGAGATAGTGATGCAGATAATTTCCTCCAGTAGGGTTTCTGATTGTAGCCGGAGTATGTGAATATGGTTAGTCAACAAGCAGGATTTGAAAGCTTTCAAGCTGGAATGGAGAGAGACAGAGAGAGAGGGATCCCCACTTAGTGTCTGTTCATGTCAGAGTCCAGTCGCTTCTCCTCTGCTGCAGAGAAAAACACCAGCTTCAAAACCACAGAGCGGGAGGGGCTTGTCACATGACAGTCATTCAAACATAGCAGTTAGCACTATTTCTCTGCTTGCTGAGAGAACAGGTAGTTCCTTTAAATGTCCTGGGTCTTGGTCCTTGCTGGGGACTGAGCAGACATTCTGTCTCTCTCCTCACAGTCCTTTACAGTGTAGAAAACTAGGTCATCATCTTAAGCTGAAAGGATGACTTTGCTGGCAACTTGTCTTTTAAGAATGTCTTTTAAAAAAATATATAAATTCAGATCTCCAGTTAGTGGATTAAAGAAAATTATCATTCAACAAAACGCATTCGTGTAATACCTTCCCATCACGCAAAATGAAATGACAACAGGAATATTTCATTATGAGGACACAAATTAAAAAGAAACTGTATGCGCACACTCATCAGTCTCAATGTCATAGCTATGCTCTAGGTTTTTTTTTCTGGGATTGTCCACGAGCACAACTGGGGAACTCCAACTGCTTTAACTGGGCTCAATCAGCTTGTGCTTCAGCATACATTGAATTTCCTCTTGTATTTCTACAATACCTTACTTTTCCAGTTTCTCTATATCAGTGAACTTAACCTTGGATTCAAAGTTGTTCATAACTTTGTGAAGATCATCCAGTGATTTTTGTACATAATTTTTTCTGTGCTCTACCAGTCTGGCCCACAATTCCTCCTCAGTTAGGATATTTGACTTGCAGTCACCACCACCATCACCACCCTCCAAATCTGCCACAAAAACCTTTTTGGGCTTAGGGCTTTCCTTTGGTTTATGAGCTTTTCTATTTCTCCCTTCAGAAGTTAAATTTTTAATTTCTTGGTCTTCAGTCTGAATTTCCTCCCGCACCTGGGTCAATTTCCTGGGACCGAGGCAATAGGGATTTGGTTTTATGGGAGGGGTCTCTCCTACATCCACATGGTGTAGGGTTAGGGTTGTCCATCCTGGTTTGTCCCTGTGGATTCCTTTAAACGCTGTGAGCAGCATCGTTGGGTCTCCTCTCTGTTCTGGGTTTAAATAGGAGAGTACGGTGTCTAATTTCCCTAACATTTCAGTGTTAGCTAATCGGATGGTAGGGGGTTCAATTTGAGAATCCTCCAGGCCTTCCTCGAACTTGTCCTCACTGTGCCTTTAGCCCTCCTCTTTCCTGACTGCCTGACAGAGCTGTGCTTGTTTGTCCCCTTCCCGGCTGTGATACTGTTTTAACATATTGATGTGGCACAGCCTTTGCTTTTTCCTACGATCTGGGGTGTAGATTATATAATTCACCTGGTTAATTCTCTTTACTACTCTGTACGGGCCACTGAACCGGGCATTCAATGGTTCTCCCTGTATTGGTAATAGCACTAACACATGGTCTCCAGGCTTAAATGTTCTGGACTCGGCATGTTTATTTGCCTGCCTTTTCACAGTTGTCTGTGAGGTTTTTAGGTGTTCCTGAGCCACCGCAGAGGCTCTCGTGAGCTGTTCTCGGAACATGGAGCTGTAATCTAACAGGGAAGATTCGGTCCTGGGTCCCAAAAACCTCTCCTTGATTAGTTTTAAAGGACCTCTCACCTCATGTCCATGAACTAATTCAAAGGGACTAAAGCCAGTGGACTGATTGGGTGAGTCCCTGTTGGCAAACAGAAGAATCTCCAGCCATTTGTCCCAGTCATGCAAGTACTCATAGCAGAATGCCCTGATCATTGTCTTTAGGGTCTGGTGGTACCATTGCAGAGCCCCTTGTGACTGTGGGTGGTAGGCTGAGGACTTTAGCTGGGCTATGCCCAGATTACCCATGATCTTTTGAAAAATACTGGACATAAAATATGTGTCGTGTTCCGACTGGATCTCAGCAGCAGCCCGTATTGGGTGAAGAATTGGGTTAGCCCGTCCACCACTACCTTGGCAGAGATAGTTCTTAGAGGGATAGCCTCTGTAAATTGAGTAGCCACATCCATTATGGTGGGAAGATATTGTAGCCCCCTTTTGTTTTCGGCAGGGGCCTCACACAATCTACCAGCACTCTGCCAAACAATTCCCCAGAAGCCAGTCTGGGAATTAGGGGTGCAGGTTTTATTGCAGGTTAAGGCTTCCCCACAACCTGGCCAATGTGGCAAGTCTTATAGAACTCCACCACATCCTTCTGGAGTTGTGGCCAGTGAAAATGCTGTCTTATGCAGGCTTGGGTTTTTCTGATACTGACATGTCCAGCCATTGGAATCTCGTGGGCTATTCTCAATATTTCCCTATGGTACCTTGGTGGCACCACTACCTGGTGAACCACTGTCCACTCTTCGTCTGCAGGTCTGATGCAATACCTGGTTACAGTCCTGCCTTTCCCCAAATGCAGTTGAAATATAACCATGCCCTGACCCCCTCGAGACTTAGCTTCTCTAATGCTCTGCTCAATATCTTTCTCCCTGAACCATTTACAATCTCCAGCTTATCCAAACTCTGACCTCACCTACTCTTGTGCAGCCATCCTTCTGATCCTTGCCAACCTCCACTGACTCTCCTTGCCCCAGTAAATTAATTTCAAGATCCTTATCCCCATCTACAGATTCCTCCAGGGCTGTGCTCCACCTTATTTCAACTATCTTCTAAGATACAGCCTAACTGCACCCTCTGCTCCTCTGACTTATTTCCCCACACCCGCTACTCCATCAGTCCAGACCAATTCCCTATCCTCCTGAATTTTCTCCCAAAGCCATTTTTTTTTCAGCATCTCCATTCCTGACTTTGAAAGAATCCTTAAAAAATTTTCTTTGACCACAACATTAGACTCTTTTTTGTCTTGATTGGAGTCTTCCATTTTTCTTTCTTGTTGAACCTTCAGAGATGCTTGTTACGTTAGGAAATCCATTCAACAATCTTCTTCTTTGGCCTCCTTATCTCGAGAGACAATGGGTAAGTGCCTGGAGCTGGTCAGTGGTGTGTGGAGCAGCGCCTGGAGTGGCTATAAAGGCCAATTCTAGAGTGACAGGCTCTTCCACAGGTGCTGCAGAAAAATTTGTTTGTCGGGGCTGTTACACAGTTGGCTCTCCCCTTGCGCTTTTGTCTTTTTTCCTGCCAACTGCTAAGTCTCTTCGACTATACAACAAAACAAATCATTGTAAGTATGCACCCAGATCTAGCATTATTATCTGGCCAGCCTTTTTTTAATGTATGTGACAAAATTATTGTGCTTTCAAAGATCTTTTGCGTAGGTGGCAACATTATTGCAATTTGAAATATATAATTTTGCATTTTTTAATTTCTTTGCTGTTGGAAGATTGAAGTAAATTGTGTTACTATGATCTTTAAAATGGCAGTCATAGATAATGTAAATGTAATCAAGCTGTTTAATTTAAACTGATTGCTGAAGCAGAGGGCATGAGTACAAATCTTGAGCATGACAAGAGGTGAGCAGAATTTCCCCCTTCCCTCACAGAGTAATGGATGTGTGGGATAGATTCACAGCCAAAACATTCGAGTGGAACATCAATCATCTGCCACACTGGAGGAGACACCTTGGGTGGGATTTTGGACCATCTGAGACAGCAGGTTTGGAGAAGATCATTCATTTAAAGCTGCGTTGGCGCAGGGTTGGGATCTGGAAGTCATCGCGATATCGAGATTCCGATCCAGGAATTGAAATCCTGCTCTTAATGTCCCCCAGTGGATAATGAAAATTAATAGACAACCATGATTCTACCATAGTAATAGGCAATAGTTGAATCTAGTATTTAAGGCTACTTTTCTACCATATTGGGCCCTTTGTGTTATCCTGTTTATGCAATTGGAAGTTTTGTTTTAGAGGTTTATCATTAACTGCCTGTTTCCATAGAGAGAAACCAGCATAGAAAAGAATTCATGATGGTTTCAAGCCATCACAAAACCAAACACAATCATGCACTGGACGTTTTTCCCCAAAAATGTACTCTGGCTGTTCCTATTCCTGTATTCTGACAATATCAGATGTAAATTTAAATGAAAAGTAAAGCCAATTCGGTAGTTTATCCAATTAAGTGATGTTTTATGAGTTCCATGGAGTGCGGGAATGCTAATCATTAAGAGCCAGAAGCTCAGAGTCTTTTCAGAGGATGTCCTGAGATAGCGGATTTTTTTTTTCAAATACACACTTCCATTTATTAAATAGTTACTATTGTGGCATTCATGAATGCAAAACCACTGGTCTCCCAATTCCCTCAAAATGTTTCATTGACAATGACAGCAAGGACAATTGAAGTTCGACTGCAGTACTAGGTCTTGTTAGTTTTTGTTAAAATAAAATTACTTTAGTATTTCTTTGCAAGTAATCTTTCAGTGACAGATGTGCCCCTCCTCTGCCATTATAACAACTAAATAATCAGCCTTCCTCTCTTCTGTCAGGGACCCTGGACCCAGTTGGCACCATGCAGATTTCCCTCTGCTGCTGATGCCATTCCAGAGGCTGGCAAGTGAAATAGTCAATGCCCCACTACACAGATGGCATGTTCACAAGGCAGTAGAGCTGGCATTCAGTCAAAGAGCTGGTGACACTGATCATGGATAGAAGCTGGCAGCCACAGGCCTCAATCTGCAATTTCTGAAATAGCGGTGAGTGCTAACTGCTACACCAGCAGACCATCAACAGAAAAGTGGCCTATCAGCATTTGTTGTTTCTCCATAACATTTCTAGCTTCCCCCTTCGTTGCCGTTAACAGTATCTTTATTGAAAAGAGAGCCGAAAATAATGTTATTAAAAAAAATACTAGTGCAGATAGAGTTTCAAAGTGCACTAATTCTTTCATTGCATCCATGGTGCAGTTAAAACTAATCACTCGGAATTTCTTTCCACACTCCTTTAAAATTCAGGGATGGCTGTTTATTTTCAGTGAATGCATTGATTTCATCATAGTAAAGTTAATGACCCGAGCCAGCGACAGAAGACTCAGTCTGCATTTCAAGGAATATAGGCTTTACTTCCATCACATTTAATTAATTTTCATCCCAATCTTTTGTAATAAACACCTTGGACCCTTGTGAAACATCACTAGAAAGGGGTCAAAAGTTCTTCTGATTACAAAGAAAAGGAAGGCTTGAAATAATTAGAACACATTGTAACACAATTAAAAAGAAAGGATTCGGCTGATTCTGTAATACTTTTCAATAGGAGGGCAAAAAAGACTTTGTTACTAGAACTTATTGATATTTAAGGATAGCTTTGCTTTTGTTTCACTTCACATGTAGGGGATCATTCAGATCCCAGATCCGTGTAACTGGGGAGCAAAAGAATCCTCAGATATCAAATTCTAATACTAGGAATTGAAGATACCTCAGATCAGTAAACTGAAGGCTAACTCATTCCTCTGATCCCAGTTAACTTAGGTCAACTAACAAAAGAAAGAGAATCCTGCTGATCTTGCTGCAGTTGACCTCGGTGCCCTGGGCTAGAGAAAATTAAAATCAGCCAAGATTTCCACAGCTGACTCCTGTTTAGTCTCTGCTGCTGGAAGTGCATGAACATTGGATAGAGATCAGATTGGACTCAGCTCTGATGTCCCCTAAGATCAAGCAATCTGCCAGAACTCAGTATTTAGGCACATGGTAAAATGGGTACTTGTGTGTTGTGCTAGAGACATCCAGTCTCTGGAAGTGTACCCCGATAGCAAATACCACCCTTCAGGAAGAGAGAAGGAAAAAAAAGGATAAATGTTTAAATTTGCAAATGTGCCTGCTGCAATGCACTTCCTATTTTCCCATCATCTATCTGAATTCCTGGCACTATAATTTTTACTGTGTCCCCAAGCTTGTTATATGCAAAACTTCTGTAGCTTTCCTTTGGAACCAGATTCTGTATTCGATAATGTTTATTTCCACTACTTGTGCAGTTGGGGTGAATTTAATTGTTAGTTGTATTGTTGTTTTTCTGCACCTAAATCTTTCCCTTTCCACATTTATTTTCAAACTTTCAACTGATATTGTTGGCTTATAAATGTGTCTGTGGTATATACAAAACAAAACTATTTGATCTGGTGCCCCAATTTGAAAAGAAAATGACTAAAACAAAGTGAAATGACATTAATGGGGCTGTGAGCATCCTGCAAGGTTAAAAAAACAATCTACTTGGCCATATCAAGATTCTCAAGCCTTATGCAATTATTTGAGTCGGCTGACATCTACATAATTGCAATTTCTTTTAACTGTATCGTCGAGGCTGTCACATTGTTATTAAAAATCATGTCAGACACAATGGGGCAATTTTAACCTAACCCTCCTGATGGGAAGCTGACCAGATCGAGTGCAATGAGAACAGGAAGTGCCGGAAATACACAGCAGGTCTGGTAGCATCTATGGAGAGGGAAACAGAGTTAACGTTTCAGATCTGTGAACTTTCAGAAAGATTTTATTATTAATTGAAGTTGATGGAAAGCAATAATGTGTTGGGAGTAAAGCTGGTGTTCCACCCAATCCTATGGGTTAAACTTCCCCCGATGCCTGCCATCATGTTGGATACTCCCTATTTGGCCGCATGGATCATTCATGGCGATATAATAGAACCTCGTTGGAATCTTGAGATATCATTTTGCCTGTGCATTTATAGCATTTCATTGTCAAACTTTCTTTAGACGTTCCACACCTACCTCTTGGAATACGTTTGGTGTTATTCCAAAATTCTCACAGTAGAATATGTCCTGAGAGGTAGCTGTGAATACCTGTCAGTCCAGAATGAAAGGAACATTATGATGTGGTTTCGGTAAAGATTCAATTCCCGGAATAATTAGGAACCTTTTTGGTGAATACTTTGGCCATTTGAGCAAGATCAAACTGTAGCAACCAGTCCACTAGCTAAAGTTAGAACACTTACTTTTTTTAAAAATATAACTAAATTTCCTGTACAACATTTAATTTTATCATGGCACAAAGAATCATAATGGTGTCATGACAAGGAAATTGTTGCCAAGCCTGGAAAATTGCCATGAATAAATATTTTATTTAGATACGACTGCATTATTAAATTCAGCAATTCTATTCACTCTGAAACCAGTACCGTTAAAGAACATGTGATGTCTGTGTGTGATGACTGCATGTAAGGTAGAGCCAGGTGAAAATTCATGTTTTCAGGAATGAAAACGTAAAATGTACTTCATGAATACTGGTATAAGGATGTAATAATTCATATCCCATATCTAAGATTAAGAGTAGAAAGGCAATTATTAGTTTGACACGTCTATCTATAGTACTATCTATGCAAAAATATCTGTTCATTTATCCTGTATGTTGGAAACAATTCAATTCAGAATGATACAGCCAGCTCACTGCTGACCACAGTAACAAAGCATTAAGACTCAATCCCAGAATCTATCTCTGGAGCAGACCTACTGATAATTTATTAGACTGGTGTCATAGGGTAAATTAGAACCAAATCCTAGTTAAAAATGTTCACATTTATGTGAAGTTATTCCCTCTTCTACAATAACTGTTGCAGAAATTTGGTCCATGACCAATACAATCTGACCTTCCTGTATGTCATGTATTTGTTTTCTCTAAGTTTCATAAGAATAGCCTACAAGTAAGGGGTGGCGGGAGTTAGTGCACATATTTAAAGAGAAAGATTGCATATCTGGAACGCTTTAGGTTTTCTGTCCTTTGTCGGCATGATAATATGAATCCCACTTGAGCCTCAAAATCGATGATGTCAGTAATTGAGCCTCATGCTGATTAGGATCAGGGTATCACAATGAGCGTAGAGTGAGATTTATCAGACAGGAGCCATTATCTCTTACATTAATGCAGAGAAACTATTGATTTCTTCTAAACCATGGCCAGCATTTCACACGGCCAGCACCAGTAATTCCCTTAAACTTTAATAACTGTGTTTTTAAGAACAATTTGGTGAACAGCATCTACAACATAATACATGTTGATTCTTTTTGATGTACTACATACTGTATTTGAATTGTTAAATGTATTAGCCACATTTAATAGAATATTGGATATAAAATTTTATAGAAGCTAGAACTTCAATTGGGAAACAGTTTCTTTCTGACAAACAGAAGCTACACAGTGCCAGTCTGGTCCTGTTATTACCTGTATCTGGAGCTGGAGAATAGCATTGTGCTCATTAGTAACACTTCTGCAGTCCTGTTTTTATCTGTATGTGGATCTGGTACAAGGAACTAGCAACACATGCAACGCATCAGTGTAGCCCTTTCATCATTACTTTTGTGCGGATCTGGTACTAAATCTAGCTTTTTGATGACTAAGAGCCCATACACTTTAATACCTTTTAATTTGGTTTTACACGTTATCACCTTAAATATATTATTTATTTTCTTCCATGCGTGGCATACTTGTGTATGCACCCAGTGAACAGAAACCTTTTCTGAGCTTGATTTTGTTTTAACACCATCTAAATTACACCCTTTATTGAAACGAGGAGGGGCACAAGCCAATTTAAATTGGATCAGCTCAGAAAAGCATTGGCAAGACAAAGCCTTGTCTTTATTTCCGGACTTTGAAGATGGAAGTACGGAAGATTTTATAATTTTCCATTAAATGCAAATATCATGCTTGATTTTAACATAGTGATTATCAGTGATATGTTGACAATGATGATTTAACCACACCAGACATGGTGCACACCATGAAGTACAAGTGAAGGGGTATCTGTTTCAGAGATGCCACCTGTATTGATTCAGCAGTTTTTTATGAGTGCTTTGAATCTGGGAACTAGATGCAGATATCTATGGAATCTTGGAACATTGAACCTGCTGCCTGACGCATTGTTTGACGAGAACCTGAATCATTATTTTGGAACCGTGCGTGTCCATTGAGGTAATTCTTGCATGAACAGTGATGCTGTGTGCTTTATAGTCAGCATGTTTCCTCAGGCCAACTTTGAGCAGCTTGGAGCATATCTCAGTGATTATTAGATGGCAAAAGAAGGGATTACTGAAGGAACATTCAGTGGGAAGTGCTATGCAAGAATGATGGATAAAAGTAGTAGGCCTTGCAAAATGAGAATCTGGGCTAATGTTTGGTAGTGAATGGGACCTGCCAGGGTCCTTAGAGCAGTATTAAATGTCAGAGATGTAGTGCAGTAGTGTTCTTGGTTGCTTTTTAGATTTTTTTTTCAAATATAAACAAAGTGAGACTCTACCATTACATTCATGGAGACCAACAAGTTAGCTCGACATGGTAGAGATCCATTTTATGAAGACTAGAGTTCATTTACTGACTTCAATGGAAAATAAGTCATGACTTACAAAATCATTTGTTATAGTAAGTGGTTCGTAATAAGAGGACAAAACTTTGCAGTGAGCAATGCTCTTGTCAGCAAGCATGTGCATGCAACACCATTTCTGAGTCACATCCCCATTGGATAGCAACTTTATGGGCAGAAGAGAAGGAATTTAGCAATCCATGTCCAATATTTAACTTCTAAAACTGACCCCATTATTACTGCACCAGTGAGATAATTTTGCTTTAAAAGTCATAGGTTGTCACTTGCATACAGTTAGAATCATGTCCCCAGTGGGCCAAGATTCAAACCGTTCACCTAAAAAGCATTTCAGGAAGATTTTTACTGTTTTACTGCTTTTCCCATCGGTCCCCTATTTTATAGTCAGGCATCCCGTCCTTGTCTTCCTGACAGTAGCAACTTTTCTTTTATCCTGCTGTGAAAAACAATACCAAATACCACTTGTGACCAATTCCAACAGCAGATTCTACTGTCCACAAATATTTAAGACACTTGACTTAAATATCTCCAGCTGTCAAAACACTCATCCACAGCAAAATTCTGCCAACCACCCTTGCTTAGACAGGTGAATAATTTGGACAACTGATGGTTCACAATTCCAGTGTTAGCAACACATATCCAGTGTACTGGGAGATCTAGTCTGGATAACTGATGAGTTCAAATAAGGGATTTTTCAGTAATAAACAACTTTCTACTATACTCAAAATTTGAGAATATGCACAGCCACTCAAGAGGAGATGGAGATTTTATTTTGTGTTGATGGGCTTATTAAAAAAAAATTGAAAACTGCTAGATTTATGATTCGGTTTGGAAATTCAAGAACTAAAATTTTATATCAGGATCCCACTCAATCTTGAACTTAAGCACCCAGACCCAAGTGTTAATAAAATGGTCACTAAAGTGGTGCTACTGCTTCCCCTACTTCCTACTGATTTGCACATAATTGAGATTTGGTTGCAATCTAGTTTTTGGGTCAATAGGTTTTAAGCAATTTGAATTTAATCAAACTACACCTTCAAGCCCAAGCTGGCTTACTGACCTTATTTCTACCTCCTTCTGTAAGATCTCCTTAGAATCTTTCAAAATAAGTTGCATGTTTTCAGCTTGTAATATCTTCTGTAAACTTCCAGTGCTGTTCTTTCCACTTGATTTTTTCTCTCTTCAGTTTTCCATAGCTATCACGCGCATTATCACAGATTAAAGTCATTTTCATTCTTCTTCTTCCAAGAGGGACTGTCTGTTCAATCCCGCCTCTTCTACTCCAGCTGACAATTCAAACAATTATGCAAATTGCAAGTGTGTTGACCTCAGTCTACTCATGAAAGTAATCTTCATTGAACAAATTACAGTTTCATAGATTTTTTAGTACAAACTAGTGTTTCCATTTAATGTGTTCTCTTCATCATTATTTAGCAGCCCCTGAGAGCAAAGAGGAAGCCAGCATCACTACTAAGGCTGAATAGAAGTGAAAATTTCATATTGATTTAAACAATTTCTTTCTGACGCAGAGCCTTTGAAGTAGGCAGATAAATTTACGATATTGCAATAATGATATCAATAAAGCACTCTCACCTCAGTGATGACAAGAGATTGAAAGAAACAGACTGTAGGAAGTTATTAATAGATATAAATGGTAAATGATCCTACCTAGGAATGGCATTGGCTCCCTTATGTTGCATTGTCACTGCAATAATAAATGTGGTTAACAGGGTTCGAACCTTAACTGTTTGGGATGAATAGCAGATTCATCCAGTTTGTTGCCTTGCTCCAATTTTCTGGCTTTTATCATACAGATAAAATGACCAAATTTTAACCAGATTGCCATTGCACTTTAACACAATTTACCTCTGTATCATATATGTAATTCAATAAGTGAGGAAGCACTTCAAAGGCCACGATATTGACACTTTTTGAGGATTGGATGCCAATAGGAACTCAGGGAAGATGAATGCCTCAACTCCAAAAATTGAATTGTTAATTTTCTTTTTAAAAGATGCTTCAATTGGTCTGCATGAAACAGTACATTGCCACATCATCCCTTCACCATTAAAATCTGGCATTCAAGGCCAACTTCAATCAAGAACTGAAGGCTGAAATTTTCCCCTTCCAAAGGCAACCAGAGATCCAAGGCAAATAAGGAAAGGCTTATCCCAGCTCCTCTAGTGCAAAGCTTCCCGTAATTCAGTGTAGTGGAATGGCTGGTGTTGATGTCACCTTGTGGCGGTAGAGGTTGTTCTTCTAAGATTGGGGGTGTGCTCACTGTTTAGACCATGTCGAACAAAGTTTGCTTTACATCTCATCCATGCTATATCTTGTCTGGCTTTAGTGTGTGAAAAAAGGCAATTGTTCTTGCCTGATACAACTCTGCCTCTGCTTGATTAGCATAAAAGTTGCATTAATATGTATAAACTGCATTTCCAGTTCATTTGGGGAAAGGAGTCTAAGCACTCTTAAAATGATGTTTTAAATGCTTAATTTTGTTTGGGTGGAGAAAGAACAGCTTTTCGAAGTAATTTGCTCCAGTGTACTTAAATTGGTAGGCAATTCAGTTATCTGCTTCTCTTGCTAATTGGTGGTGATTGTCGAGAAGTATAAATTCAGCTATAGACACAGCAGTAGGGGAGAGGTACAGCCCAGTTTCTGGTGATCTAGGCTTTTCCTTTTGTCTGTTTTCATTTGTTGAAAAGCAAATGGAAAAGGGGTAGAATAGGCTAGATGCACTGTTTTATACTGATGCCTATCTGAATCAACACCAGTTTGAAATCAGTCTCTGAGGTGGTCACGCTTATACTAGCACTAATTTACCACGAATAAACCTGCTAAGATATACTGCATTTCGCAGGTCAGATTTCAGCCAATTTCAGCTCAGATCTGACCTCCAAAATGTAGGATTGCCACAGTATGAAGCTGACTCTGTCACTCTTACTAAACTAATGCATTTGGTGCAATTTGAATGGAGTCCATTGCTTTGCCATAAATAAGAGTTTCTGTATAACTTGACTTTTGATTTAGACCAATTTTTAGCATTAGAATTTGGCTGCAGTTGTGGTTGAATTAATTGAACTTGAGGCCTCAGGTGTTTGGTCTTTTCTGTCAATTAGTTTAGACCTCCTTGTAGGTATTAATGTAAGTTATACAGTGGAATGGAGACTCTGTAATCAAGAAACAAAGAATTAAAAGCATTGTTTTCAAAGGCAGGATTCTAATTTTAGCATTCCAATTATTGTGGCGAACTTGTAATCATGTCTGAAAATGTAAATATAGTAAACAATACAGATCCTCTGTCAAAGATGGGGGTTCTGCTCTTTTCTTGAACACATTCCAACCTAATTTTTGTGTCTGGTTCTAGGAAGCAGAAAGTTGAATTCCTCACCTTAGGCAGTCATTGCCTTTTTAAAATCCAATAATTTAAGGAAGAAATAAGTGAGCTAGTGCTGAATGTGCGGTGTCTGTCACGCGGAGCGATTTGTAAGGTGAGTTAGTGAGGCTATCATTCAGTGAGAACCCTGCTGGCAGAGCCCAGCACTGAGCTGCCAATCCCCTAGTCATCCATTAGTAATGGAGAAAGTAATTCACTTCTCATTTATAATGTATGGCCTAAGATACACCTTGATACTGTATTATGAAGTTTATGAACAGCTTAGACATTACACACTCCACTGCCCCTATACTAGTGCACCAGAAACTGCCTGGCAGTCACGTGCATGCACAGGCATTCACTGGATTAAATGTCGCAGCCTTTTTATATTCCTTCTTCTGCTCCACTAAATAATAAGAAAAGGCAGTCTGAGCGATCAGCAGTTTTGTGAAGAGTTTATTACACGACTTCTATGATCTTGCGGTTTGATTCTAATTAGCACCCAGCTGTTTTGAGTGGACATATCACAATCAGTTTCATTTCAGATCCTCGACTTAAGGCAGCTGAGTGGCAATTCAACTTGGGCAGTTAAAGCTGAATGGTTGTAAAGTGTAAGGATGTAACGGCTTTGTGGTTGATGGCAAAAGGGTTTAGTAATCCAGCAATGTAGAAATTAAATAGAATAAGAGCATCTTAGCTTTTGTGGTCTACGACAGAAGCTGTTTTATGCAAAAAGAATATCCCAGTATTAGAGTAAAAGCAAAATACTGCAGTTGCTGAAATAAAACCAGAAAGTGCTGGAAATACTCAGCAGGTCTAGCAGCATCTGTGGTGAGAGAAACAAAGTTAACATTTCAGGTCCGTGACCTTTCATCAGAAAGTTTTACATCACCCAGTTTTAGAGTCATGGTTTGTATCATGGTTAGACAATAGGTTAGGATTTATGATGTTTGCACAACCCAACCCTTGCAAAAACATTTGCATCAAGGTGACCTGTGTTCTATCAGTAAGATGTTTAGTCCCTACTCATTGAGAACGAGTGTGTTTTAACTTAATCATTCAGGCTATTAAATTTGGATTGTTTCTCTGATGATCTAGCAGATAAGTGCACTATCCAGAGTCCAACTGAGCTCTAGTGATACAACACGACCCAAGAGTTTATTCTGTGCTGAGTCAACGGAGCTCAGCCAGGTTTGCAGTAGTGGCCGTACACTTAACCTTAGTGATCCTGGGCCATGAGCCAGGGTTCTACATTCCTGATCACCACCCAGTAGCTCCTGCTGGAAAGTGCTTGTGTGTGAGCATCGGGTGAGAACAGATCTGGACTTGGCAGAGGTGCTTCCTCTGATTAATTAACCTACGTGTACAGGCTTATACATGAAGAATGCCAACTTTACATGAATTACTGGAAGGTTTCTGGAACCCATGTATGTGCATTTAGCACGAGTCAGTATTTTCAGAACAGAATAAAATTGGAAGGAAAGCATGAACTTAAAAAAAGTTTTACACAAAGTTTGTAGCCCTTCAGTTTGGACTTCAAAGTATGTTTCGTATGGTATTATTTGCAGGTTGAAGCCTTTTATGGCCAGAGATAAGGCTACTGTTCAGTAATTACCTTTGGTAAAATGAAAAGAGAAAAGCAATGTATTTCTTTAAAAGAGAAACAAAATTGTGCATTTGAAGGAAATGAGTGTTACTTAAACATTCACTTTTGGATTTTAGTTTGATTTCATTTTTGTTCCTGTATGGGACAAGATTATAGCAGGATAAGAGGAATATGTAGACCGGAACAAGCAGTGAGAGCTAGTGAGGATCATTTAATTGTCTCCCAGCATTATAAATGGAGCAGCTCCGGTGTGGAGTTGGAATCATGAACCCCAATTCAGGCACTATTCCTCACCTTAAAAATGATGTGGAAATGAGCCAAACTTGGCTTAGTATTTTCATCTGATGTTTTCCTTTGCATGAGCATGATATTCTTTCATCTGGAGATAGCAGAAATCTGCTGTGAATAGGATTCGCCTTGTTGGAACTTCAATAAGTCTTGCAACTTTTAGTTGGAGAGAAAACTGGCTAAAGAGATCACAACAACACACTTTGCCTTTGGGTATGAGAGGATGCAATTGGCAATATTACACTTATAGAACCAAGGAGATTTGCAGCTTAGATGGAGGGCATTCAGCCCATTGTATTTGTGTCAACTCTCTACTAGAGCAATCCAGAACTAATCCCAATGCACTGCTTCCTCACATAGCTTCCTCTCTTTAAATATTTATTCATTTCCCCTTAATCTCCATTTTCTATTGTAAACCTAGTTAATGTTGCATGCAAAACTTACACTGAGTGTGTAGAATGATATATGGCTGCTGATTCTGTGTAAACTGATTTGTAAAAAACTGATTTGATATGGGAGGGGGTGAATTTCATGATAGAATAATTATACATGAACAATGGATGGAGCAGACTTGACAGAATAAATGCGCTTTCCTTGCATCCGACTTTCTTGTGTTCTTATTATCTTTTAAAGGTAAAAGTAATAAAAATTAAATCCTGAAATTTCCTCGGAAAAAGAGAAGTCCTGTTGCATTTTATTACACAGACGTTTAAATAAAAGAAATGAATATGTTTCACCTTGCTTAGCAGAATAGCTTCCCTAACCTGGTCCTCGGACACAAGAGCAATTAAGATTTAAGGTATTCAAGTAATAAACCAGAGAAAAACCTTCACCTTAATTATATGGGTGAAAATTGAATAAATCGCTGATTGCAATTGAAATCTCCAGATACATTTACCTTTTTCCCACTAGATGATTCTGTGAAAGTGCTGTGATAGTGATATGCTGCCAAATGTAATATCACTGGTTTACCTCAATTCTTTTTCATGTTGTTATTAACTCTGGTTTATTTTTTATTTTCTTCCTCGCTGATTTGTTTCGTCTCTGTGTTGTTCCAAATCTAGTAACAATGAATCCAACCACTTCCACATGGCATAGTGCTGGAAGGTTTTATATCTGATTCAAGTGAGGTAATAACCTCATGTTGTACTAAGTTTGTATAATATGAGCATTTTTGTTCCATTGTTTAACTCTCTTGCCTGTGAACGCCATGCTTTTTAAATAAATTAAAGTCATGCTTAAAGTGTAATTATTAACAATTTTTCCTTGTGAGAGACCACAAGTTGCGGAATTCCTTTTGTAATCTATCTTCAACTGAATATGTGTTTATTGTCGACTTAAATAAACATCCCTTGCGAGGTCTACTAAAAACATAAATCCTACATGAAGGCCCTTAAACAATTTGAATTTATTTTATTTATTCCACTACATCAATATATTTAGCATTGTGCATGCTGAATTCAGAAATCTCTGCAATTATTTTGGAGCATCTTCTTAGCCCAACTTAAGCCAATGAGTAGCCACTCACCATTCAATTTGTCGAAGGGAGTTCTATATAAAATGTTTGTTCCTTTGCATCAAACATGGTAACAAGGGAACTGAGATGTAGGGATAAGAATGAAGATACCACCACTTAATAGCATTTTGTGTTATGTGACAAAAGTGCAACTCACTTGACTTTCAGCAAGATTGAGCAAATATGATGGCTTTAGTCAAATTGCTGCCTCCTCTTGACTACGCTCAGTATCATGTCACATTTGCGATGGCTGTTTAATAAGTGCATTACAATTACATTATGCTTGCGATTTGGGGGAGTATTTATTGGAGGCTATCCAATTAATAGCTGCCAATTGTGTTCTTGATTTGCAAACAAGAGTGTAGATACC